>NC_042998.1:22180989-22253489 GCF_006345805.1 Octopus sinensis
TTCTCTTCCTCCTCCTTGTCACCCATCCTCTCAAACCTTATTCTTATCTTCTCCCTTTCCCCACCTTCCACCCCTCATCCTTCTCCTTCTCATCCTCCTTCCATCTTACCACTGCCACCACCACCACCACCACCATCACCACCATTGCCACAACCACCCTCATTAGCATTGCTGAAGGATCCCTTTCCTCTCACAAGGGAAGAGATGTCACTAGCAGAAAATCTGAATCCAGTTCAAGGAGCAACAGTCTTAGTTAACACTTTTAAAATTTATCCCAAGAGATTTTCTATAGAAATTAGAGCCAGCACCAAAAGTTACATTTCATATACAATTATGTCTATGTAAAAAATGTGACTGAAGAAAGAAAAATAGTTAACAGACGGACGTTAAGATACCAGCTATTAATAGTGTTAGATATAACAACATCACCTCTCGGATCTTTGTAGGTTTTTGTCAGTGTTTACAATTTTCTTCCAATTGTTTTCAAATTTGGTATATAGATTAAGTTTTGTATACCAGTTAAGGAAATGAAATTCATTTTCCTACAAATCCGTAATTAAGAAGTCTGAGGTATGTATCGTCGGTTCCAGAAGTAATGGTATCTTTATATCGAGAGAAGACGAATGACCAGTGCTTGGATGTTCTAGCAGCTTCTGGAACACTAGGAAGAACTTCCAATCTTTCGGGACGTAAGCCTCACTCCATATTCTAAACAAATTAAATTAAAGTATAATACTGACAGTTCGAAAAAGAAAGCAGTGAACTTAGGCTGTATCTGAGAACTACAAAATACATCAGAAAGTCTTTCTACAATCTACATAATTACATAAAATCACAACATGGCCTTTAAAATTTGCAAAATTTGGGTATTTAAGCCAATCAGAAGCAAGTATTTTATTATCAAGTTATTTGAAAATTAGTTGATAAATTAATTAAGGAATATATTAATTAACTAATTTGTTAAAAGTTCTTTAGACCCAACCTCTGTGACCTTATTAATAATGATGTGCCCCTCTTTGGCAGCATGACCCTTCCAAAGAATAACAATATCAGTTTCAAAACATATGATTCCACATTCAAGAATCTTGCTAAACATGCAAAACCGAAATCATCATCACCACCACCACCACCACCACCATTATTATTTCTCTTTATCACAGGTTTTGTTGGGGCTCCTTGAGTCTTGCATGCATAGCAGGTTTCCTACCTGCAGCTTACAGTATCATGCTATCCATTTTTTTCAGCTATCTAATACATTCCTGGTTATTATTATTATTATTATTATTATTATTATTCAGTAGTCTTATTTTCATCACGTGCTTTCACTGTATTACTGAGCGCAGCTCTGTGTGCCTTGGGTATGTGCTGTGGTTTGTTGTGATGCTCTTATTTTTACTGTATTGAAAGTGTTTTACGTAGGATGTGTGCGGTGCCTAGTAATGCTATTTTATGTATGTTATATATACTTGTTGTGAAGGCGCATGGCCCAGTGGTTAGAGCGACGAGCTTACGACCGTGAGGTTGTGAGTTCGAATCCTGGACTGGGCTGCGTATTGTGTTCTTGAGCAAGACACTTTATTTCACGTTGCTCCAGTTCACTCAGCTGTAGAAATGAGTTGTGACGTCACAGGTGCCAAGCTGTATCGGCCCCTTTGCCTTTCCCTTGGGTAACACTGGTGGCGTGGAGAGGGGAGGCCGGTATGCATGGGCGACTGCTGGACTTCCATAAACAACCTTGCCCGGACTTGTGCCTGGGAGGGTAACTTTCTAGGTGCAATCCCATGGTCATTCATGACCAAAAGGGGTCTCTGATATATACTTGTTAGTCCTGGTGTTTTTATTATGTATTTGTCTGGATGCTTTTTTATCATTCATAACGCGCCTACTATGATAGAAATTGTTTCTCTTTTTAGACTCTACATTCAAATTACCTCTATTTCCAAATCTTTGTATTTTGAAACTTTGGTGGGAAGCTTGCAGAACTGTTAGCACACCAGCAAAATGCTTAGTGACATTTTGTCTGTCTTCACTTTCTGGGTTCAAATCCCGCTGAGGTTAATTTTGCCTTTCATCCTTTCAGGATCGATATAATAAGTACCAGTTGCATACTGGGGTCGATGTAATCAATTTATCCCCTCCCCTGAAATTGCTGGCCTTGTGTCTATAGCAGAAAAGATTATTATTGTTGTTGTTGCAGTTGTTATAATTATTGTTCCACTTTCGTTGTTTTGCAGATAACAAGATAGAGGCTCTTAAAACTATGGCAGCTGTCAAACGGATTAAGGTTTATATCACAATTCTAAAGAGTGGATATTTAACCAAAGTGAACCAGGGGAATCTGAGTTCCTTAAATCTTATGTCAGTAAGTAAACTTGTCAAATCTTTCTTCACCAAATTTTTAACAAATTTCACTCTTTTCTCTCGGTTGGTTAAAGAAAAAATAGTGAAGAATTTTGTTTCTTAACCACATTCTTCTGGGTTCTCTTCACTCTGTGACACCTTCGACATGTGTGTCTTCTGCTATAGCCACGGGCTGACCAAAGCCTTGAGGGTAGATGGAAACAGAAAGAAGCCTGTCATATATGTGTGGAGGGTTGGGTGGGTTGTGTGTGTGTGAGAGAGAGCAGAAAAAAGTATTGACCTCACTGCTTGAATAACACTATTTGTTGTTCCAACATAATCATCATCATCATTATTATCATCATCGTTATCATCATCAGTTTAACGTTCACTTTTCCATGCTTGTATGGCTCAGATGGAATTTGTTGAGACAGATTTTTCTATGGCTGGATGCCCTTCTTGTTGCCAACCCTCACCTCTTTCCAAGTAAGTTAATATTTCCCAATGGCCAGACTTGTTTAACATGAAAGAGTGGAAATGAAGGAACTGCTTCCCTAAAGATGACACTCCTTTACAACTCCCACAAGATGAAAAGTAAAACTTACCTCAGCAGGATTTGAACTCTTGCACAGAAACTTAGAATGCATATCACACCATTGTACTCACCTCAACTAATTTTTTCATAAAAAGGACCCATACCAATTCCACATAAAAGGCATCCATGCCAGTGCTACGTATAGAGCACTCGGGCTGGTGCCACACAAAAGGCACCTGTGCTAGTGCTATGTATAAAGCATCTGGACTGGTGCCACATAAAAGGCACCAATACCAGTGTTATGTATAGAGCACCTGGGCTGGTGCCATTTGAAAGGCACCTGTGCCAGTGCTATGTATAGAGCATCAGGGCTGGTTCCACACAAAAGGCACCTGTGCCAGTGCTATGCATAGAGCACCTGGGCGGGTTCCACATAAAAGGCACCTGTGCCAGTGCTATGCATAGAGCACCTGGGCTGGTGCCACATAAAAGACACCTGTGCCAGAGCTATGTATAGAGCATCAGGGTTTGTACCACATAAAAGGCACCTGTGCCAGTACTATGCATAGAGCACCTGGGCTGGTACCACATAAAAGACACCTGTGCCAGAGCTATGTATAGAGTATCAGGGCTGGTGCCACATAAAAGGCACCTGTGCTAGTGCTATGCATAGAGCATCAGGGCTGGTGCCACATAAAAGGCACCTGTGCCAGTGCTATGCATAGAGCATCTGGGCTGGTTCCACATAAAAGGCACCTGGGCTGCTGCCAAATTAAAGGCACCTGTGCTAGAGCTATGTATAGAGCATCAGGGCTGGTGCCACATAAAAGGCACCTGTGCCAGTGCTATGCATAGAGCACCTGGGCTGGTGCCACATAAAAGGCACCCATGCCAGTGCTATGTATAGAGCACCTGGGCTGGTGCTACATAAAAGGCACTTGTGCCAGTGTTATGTATAGATCACCTGGGCTGGTGCCATATAAAAGGCACCTGTGTGTGTGCTATGCATAGAGCATCAGGGCTGGTGCCACATAAAAGGCACCTGTGCCAGTGCTATGCATAGAGCACCTGGGCTGGTGCCATATAAAAGGCACCCGTGCCAGTGCTATGTATAGAGCACCTGGGCTGGTGCCATATAAAAGGCACCTGTGCCAGTGTTATGTATAGATCACCTGGGCTGGTGCCATATAAAAGGCACCTGTGTGTGTGCTATGCATAGAGCATCAGGGCTGGTGCCACATAAAGGCACCTATGCCAGTGCTATGCATAGAGCACCTGGGCTGGTGCCACATAAAAGGCACCCATGCCAGTGCTATGTATAGAGCACCTGGGCTGGTGCCGCATCAAAAGCAGTTGTGCCAGTATCATGTAAAGAATCCCTGCGATGATGCCACATAAAAAGCATCCATGCTGGGGCCATGTAAAAAGCACCTGGAGTGGGTCCACATAAGAACACCTATGCAGGTGCCATGTAAAAAGCACCCAGTATACTCTGTAAAGTGGTTGGCGTTAGAAAGGGCATTCAGCTATAGAAACCATGCCAAAATAGACCCAAGTCATACCACCATGGAAAATGAATGGTAAATGATGATGATGATGACGATGACGACATGATCGATATAAAAGTACATTCCAAGAATTTTTCTAATAACAGACATATATTTCTTTATTTTCAATCTGGGATAAACTTATTGAGTATTAAAATCATGGTATTTTGGAGTATAGGACTGACGTTTGGTACATACAGTAATTGAATATGGTAGAATTTTCTGTTTTAAACTGAAGAAATGTATTTCTTACATTTTGTGAAAATGTGATTCTGTGGAATTAAATTTTTGGTTTCTCAATTTAGATGGAATTGTAGATATGTGTTTATATTTCAAACAAAATAAAATGGAAAAAAAAATACAAAGATTTATGAGGCAAAGGGATTCCATTGAGGATATTCTTCGTATTATTGTCATTAAACTGAGATGTCAGAAAACAGACTTTGGTTCTTTCCTCAGATTTCTTAAATCACACCCTGTCGTCTTGAAAAGAAAACAAAAGTAAAGAATGGGCATTGTTGGATAATGAGATATTTAGGTATTTTGCTCCAAACCATATTGTTGATATTCATCATCAGCATCACAAGATCTTCCCTCCCTCTTCTGTGTGTATGTGTGTGTAATGTTAATCTTTGTTTTTGTATGCAGTTATAATGATTTCTTTCTTGCTTTATTTATTCTTTGTGGAGGCACAATGGCCCAGTGGTTAGGGCAGCAGACTCGCGGTCGTAGGATTGCAGTTTTGATTCCCAGAATGGGCGTTGTGAGTGTTTATTGAACGAAAACACCTAAAAGCTCCACAAGGCTCCAGCAGGGGTGAGGGTGGGGCGAATCCTGCGGTATTCTTTCATCACAACTTTCTCGCATTCTTTCTTCCTATTTCTGCTGTACCTGTATTTTCAAAGGGCCAGCCTTATTAGATTCTCTGTCATGCTGAATCACCCCGAGAACTATGTTAAGGGTACACATGTATGTGGAGTGCTCAGCCACTAGCATGCTAATTTCACAAGCGGCTGTTCCATTGATCGTATCAGCTGGAACCCTCATTGTTGTAACCAATTGTAGAGGCGCAATGGCCCAGCAATTAGGGTAGCGAACATGTAGTCATAGGATCGTAGTTTTAATTCCCAGAATGGGCGTTGTGAATGTTTATTGAACATAAACACCTAAAAGCTCCATGAGGCTCCGGCAGAGGGTAGTGGTGAACCCTACTGTAATCTTTCACCACAACTTTCTCTCACTCTTTCTTCCTGTTTTTGCTGTACCTGTATTTTCAAAGGGCCAGCCTTGTCACACTCTGTGTCATGCTGAATCTCCCCAAGAACTACATTAAGGGTACACATGTCAGTAGAGTGCTCAGCCACTTGCATGTTAATTTCATGAGCAGGCTGATCCATTGATTGGATCAACTGGGACCCTCATCATCCTAACTGACGGAGTGCCACGATTTATTATTTATTATGTTTTTAATCCTAAGGGTTACTCTATACTTTTGAAGAGTACAAATTTATTATTCTTAAACAAGAATATTATTGATAGTAACTTCAAAGTTTTGGTTAGAGTTCTCTTTTCCTTTTTGCATCTCCAATCCTATACACACACACACATATATCCATGTATGTGTAATCATGGCCAATGCCGGTGTCACATAACTGGCCCCCATGCTGGTGATACCTAAAAGCACCTGTGCTGGTGGCACATAAAAGCTGATGGCATGTTAAAGGCACCCATTACACTCCTGGAGTGGTTGGTGTTAGGAAGGGCATCCTGCTGTCGAATCCATGCCAAATCAGACTGGGGCCTGGTGCAGCCCTCCGCTTTACCAGTTCCAGTCAAACCGTCTAACCCATGCCAGCATGGAAAGCAGACACTAAATTATGATGAGGATGATGTGTGTCTATGTTTCTATGTATCCTTAGCTGGACATCACATGATGGTTGTATGTGAGCATCATCGTCATACCTGATTTTTCTATTTTGACCTGAGGTCACACATTGTAAACTGGAAGGGTTTGAGATCTGTTTTAATCAATTCCAATCAATGATTGACATCTATTTTCGATGAAAATTATTGTTAACATTGGCAGGATTTGAATTCCAAATGTAGACAAAATGGAGTTAAACTGTATAAGGTTTCTTTCACTTCCATTTTTTTTTTACTACCAGAATCAATGATTTAAGTGAAGATTGTTCTCTTCATTAAGCATTTTATTTTAATTAATTACCGCTTTACTATTAATTCCTCTTGCAACCGGAATGCCAGGGTACATTTTCATAGTTGTTCTTTTAAGTTAATAGAACACTGCTTTGAGTTCATTCACAGAATCTTTAATACCATTGTAGTTGTTCTAAGATTTAGCAGTCATTAAGATAATAATTGTTTTAATCAGTAAAGGTGTAATTTTAATTAATTAGAAATTCTTACCATTCTACATTGATTATGTTAGCACCCGTTTTTATTAAACAGTGTACGACATTTAACTTAACACGTTCTATCACTTTTGCATCTAATTCCATAGGCTGTTAGTTATTCTAGTATTAAAGCATAAAAGAATATATAATTCTTATATTCTTTTAATTGTTTCAGTCATTTGATTGTGGCCATGCTGGAGCATTGCCTCGTGGGGTTTTAGTCAAACGAATTGACCCCCAGGACTTACTTTTTAAGCCTAGTACTTATTCTATCAGTTTCATTTGTTAAGTTACGGAAACATAAACACACCAACACCAGTTATCAAGAAGTGACGATGACCAAGTGTCAAATGATGAAAGGTTACAGAGTGACCGAGGGACAGAGAAGCAAGTCATCTATTTCTGTCTGTCTGTCTGTCTGTCAGACTCTAACCTTTCATCATCTGACACAAGATCCCCCTCCCCCAATGCCCCCGTCCCTCACAAAATTCCTTGTCTTATTTCTTTATTGCCCACAAGGGGCTAAGCATAGAGGGGACAAACAAGGACAGACAAATGGATTAAGTCGATTATATCGACCCCCATGCATAATCATCATCATCATCATCATTTAGCGTCCGCTTTCCATGCTAGCATGGGTTGGGCGGGTCAACTGGGGTCTGTGAAGCTGGAAGGCTTCGTCAGGCCCAGTCAGATCTGGCAGTGTTTCTACGGCTGGATTCCCTTCCTAACGCCAACCACTCCGTGAGTGTAGTGGGTGTTTTTTACGTGCCACCTGCACAGGTGCCAGACAGAGCTGGCGAACGGCCACGAACGGATGGTGCTTTTACGTGTCACCGGCACGGGGCCAGGCGATGCTGGCAACGAACACGAACGGATGGTGCTGTTACGTGCCACCGACACGGGGCCAGACAGAGCTGGCAAACGGCCACGAACGGACGGTGCTTTTACGTGTCACCGGCACTGGTACTTAATTTATCGACCCCAAAAGGATGAAAGGCAAAGTCGACGTCGGTGGAATTTGAACTCAGAACGTAGCGGCAGACAAAATACTGCTAAGCATTTTGCCCGGCGTGCTAATGTTTCTGCCAGCTTGCCACCTTATAATCAGAATAAATATTGCAAGATATTCTGTCCAACACTTTGCCAATTTTTATGGCACATGTCATGTTTATATTTGACCCTTATAAACTCTTATTTAAGGAGTGTCAGTTTACAATTTTGTTAAAGGACACCCAGCATGTACTTTTGTTTTTCAAGCTGATCTAGTATGAACTTGTCTGCTATATAGTAAGTAAAGTGGATGCTAGTTTACTTCACACTATATACCAAGAATTTTTAATTAGAAATATATCTTTAGTGCTGGGTTACCATACTGAAGTACTTGTGGTGGATTACACGGTTTTTCAGGATTGCATATTAATATTTTTTGTTAATTTGGCAGGCTGGTTACATTTTGGGTTACTTTAAAAGTATTTGGGCTACTTATCTACAGCATTTATGTTTTAAATCAAATTTTATGTTATAGTGATATTTTAAAATTTATAAACAAAAGAAATTAAATCTGCTAAGTCATATTCTTAAATACTTTGATCTGCATTGTATTATGAATATAAAGTTTAGGAAAAACAAATTATAGATGCGCTATAATTATTATATAATTAAATTACCTAATGCAGTAATTTATAAAGGTAGTTCATAAAAGTAACGCATAAATTGGATAGAGCCAGTAATGAGAAATTTCCATTGAAATTTATTGCTAATTAGATCATACAATAGCTGTTACAGCTCTACCTATCTCATTATGTCTTCTGAAAAAAAAAAATTGCTCAAAGATATCATTACTTATGCATGTTAACAGTTTTAAATATTTCTTTATAAATGCAATGTAGAATGTCTATATTGCTTAAAATGAATTTTGAATGCAAAGAGTCTTGACACTTACAAAAACAATAATATATATTATAATGACATTTGCATCTGTTACAGAATCATTCGATTGTGGTTTGAAACTGTTGTGGGCAGGCACTTTTGGTAAATACTGTTTGGCAACAGTTTGTGATTCCTTAGAAGCAAATTACTTCATCATCCTCATCATCATGATCATCATCGTTTAACGTCCGTTTTCCATGCTAGCATGGGTTGCATGGTTCGACCGGGGTCTGGCAAGCCGGGAGGCTGCACCAGGCTCCAGTCTGATCTGGCAGTGTTTCTACAGCTGGATGCCCTTCCTAACGCCAACCACTCAGTGAGTGTAGTGGGTGCTTTTTACGTGCCACTGGCACAGGTGCCAGGGGAGGCTGGCAGTGGCCATGATTGGTTGGTGCTTTTTACGTTCCACCGGCGCAGGTATCACAACTGCAATTTCCATTTGATATTCATTTTGATGTTGATGTACTTGACTCAATAGGTCTCCTCAAGCACAGCAGGTCATGTGCCACCGACACAGAAGCCAGTCAAGTGCTGGCATCGGCCACATTCAGATGGTGCTTTTTACGTGCCACCTGCACAGGTATCACAACTACAATTTTGCTTTTTACGTGCCACCGGCTCAGGTATCACAACTAATATTATATATTATAATGACATTTGCATCTGTTACAGAATCATTCAATTGTGGTTTGAAACAGTTGTGGGCAGGCACTTTTGGTAAATACTGTTTGGCAACAGTTTGTGATTCCTTAGAAGCAAATTACTTCATCATCATCATTGTTTAACGTCCGTTTTCCATGCTAGCATGGGTTGCATGGTTCGACCGGGGTCTGGCAAGCCGGGAGGCTGCACCAGGCTCCAGTCTGATCTGGTAGAGTTTCTACAGCTGGATGCCCTTCCTAACGCCAACCACTCCGAGTGTAGTGGGTGCTTTTTACGTTCCACTGGCACGGGGGCCAAGGGAGGCTGGCAGTGGCCATGATCGGTTGGTGCTTTTTACGTGCCACTGGCACAGAAGCAAGTCAAGGCGGCGCTGGCATCGGCCACATTCAAATGGTGCTTTTTACATGCCACCTACATAGGTATCACAACTACAATTTTGCTTTTTACGTGCCACCGGCATAGGTATCACAACTAATATTATATATTATAATGACATTTGCATCTGTTACAGAATCATTCAATTGTGGTTTGAAACTGTTGTGGGCAGGCACTTTTGGTAAATACTGCTTGGCAACAGTTTGTGATTCCTTAGAAGCAAATTACTTCATCATCATCATCATCATCGTTTAACATCCGTTTTCCATGCTAGCATGGGTTGGGTGGTTCGATCGGGGTCTGGGAAACCAGGAGGCTGCACCAGGCTCCAGTCTGATCTGGCAGTGTTTCTACAGCTGGATGCCCTTCCTAACGCTAACCACTCCGAGAGTGTAGTGGGTGCTTTTTACGTGCCACTGGCACAGGGGCCAGATGAGGCTGGCAGCAGCCCTGATCAATTGGTGCTTTTTATGTTCCACCAGCGCAGGTATCACAACTACAATTTCCATTTGATATTTATTTTGATGTTGATGTACTTGACTCAATAGGTCTCCTCAAGGTCAGCAGGTCACCCTACGATCCAAGGTTAGCACAGCTACAGTATACTAAAAAGTTGAGACAATAATAGCGTGACAGGTGCCCATTAATGAATTTATATTAGCACTAACAGGTTATCTTAGATAGCAGAACGATCCAATTTTTTCAGTGTATCCCTCTTTATTTATTTGGTGATATTTCACTTCTATATAGACTCTTTAGTTAGGGCGGCGAGCTGGCAGAAATGTTAGCACGCCGGGCGAAATGTGTAGCCGTATTTCGTCTGCCATTACATTCTGAGTTCAAATTCTGCCGAGGTCGACTCTGCCTTTCATCCTTTCGGGGTCGATAAATTTAGTACCAGTTACGCACTGGAGTCGATAGAATCGACTTAATCCGTTTGTCTGTCCTTGTTTGTCCCCTCTGTGTTTAGCCCCTTGTGGGTAGTAAAGAAATAGGTATTTCGTCTGCCGTTATGTTCTGAGTTCAAATTCCGCTGAGGTCGACTTTGCCTTTCATCCTTTCGGGGTCGATTAAATTAAGTACCAGTTACGCACTGGAGTCGATAGAATCGACTTAATCCGTTTGTCTGTCCTTGTTTGTCCCCTCTGTGTTTAGCCCCTTGTGGGTAGTAAAGAAATAGGTATTTCGTCTGCCGTTACGTTCTGAGTTCAAATTCCGCTGAGGTCGACTTTGCCTTTCATCCTTTTGGGATTGATAAATTAAGTACTAGTTACGCACTGGGGTCGATGTAATCGACTTAATCTGTTTGTCCCCTCTATGTTCAGCCCCTTGTGGTAGTAAAGAAATAGGTATTTCGTCTGCCGTTATGTTCTGAGTTCAAATTCCGCTGAGGTCGACTTTGCCTTTCATCCTTTCGGGGTCGATTAAATTAAGTACCAGTTACGCACTGGAGTCGATAGAATCGACTTAATCCGTTTGTCTGTCCTTGTTTGTCCCCTCTGTGTTTAGCCCCTTGTGGGTAGTAAAGAAATAGGTATTTCGTCTGCCGTTACGTTCTGAGTTCAAATTCCGCTGAGGTCGACTTTGCCTTTCATCCTTTTGGGATTGATAAATTAAGTACTAGTTACGCACTGGGGTCGATGTAATCGACTTAATCTGTTTGTCCCCTCTATGTTCAGCCCCTTGTGGGTAGTAAAGAAATAGGTTATCTTAGATATCAGAACGATCCAATTTTTTCAGTATATACCTCTTTATTTATTTGGTGATATTTCACTTCTGTATAGAGACTCTTTAGTTATAAAGTGAACCAGAAGTTGTTGGCAGTTGTTAGTCCGTCACTTGGTATAAGACAGATCAACAAACTATTTTTTAATGAATCTTGATTATATCAAAAACTATACTCATTATACAATGAACATGTAGTCAAAGTATGATAAAAAGTCTGAAAAGTCCTGCTTAATAGATCCACAATTTTTAAATTAAGCAACTGAAATAAAACATCAAAGCAATAAAGCCGTCCTATAAAATGTGTAATTTTGAAATATGATCTCACAAAACCAGATCAACAAAGCATGCTTCTTCAGCTAGACATAAAATGATAGAGCTGTAATAAACTCGTATTCACAGCAGACTATCAAAGCAATCTTTTTTTTTTCCTGCAGCAAAATAACAAAATTTACACTATATAGTTAGCAGAATTTGTCACTTGTCATCCAAGTATTTGTGGTATCAATCATTTTGGAGGACTTATTAATAAAGAAATTTCTTCATTATCAATTGCAGCTGATTTGAAACTGCACAGGATAAAATATATGGCGTTAATAAATAATAATAATAATAATAATAATAATAATAATAAAAATGTTATTGCTGTATCCTTTCTGAAAGAACAAATTAGACATAGGAAATCATCAGTTCTTGATTTTGGATAAATCAACCGACATTACTTGTGAAGAGCATTGATGTGTGTGTGTGTGTGCATTTGTGTGTGTGTGTTAGATATTCTTATAAACAACAAAATAAATAAATGTGTATCACAGTTTTTTCTGGTTAATTCCTGTTCCAAAATTCCTGTCACCGAAATGCTGCACCAAGCTGTGGAAAAGTTTGAGTAATGTTGGAATTATTATTAAGAACTGTTTTGCTATTGCAACAAATGGAGTTTTAAACCTTCCTGACATTAATAATTCTTTCTATGCATTAATGAAATTAGATAATCCAAACTTGATTCTCATAAAATGCATTTGTCACTCTTTCTGTTTTGCATGTTGCCATAATGTTGAAGAATTGCCTTTGAGCATCGACTGTCTGTTAAGAGGTGCTTACAACTTTTACTACAGACAAGTATTGTGGAGATGATTTTGTATGGAAATGTAAGAATTAATCAATGATGGCATCAAGCCATTGGAAATGGTTTAGCATTCAGTCACAAATGGTAACTATGGAATGGTCTCTGTGTAAAAAGAAATGTTCTTCAGTGGTGTTTGTTTTATTTGTTGTGTCTTCATGAAAAGGGTCTATTGCTCATGGACCTTGACAGCCTTCTGGGACCTGTGAGATTAATGCTGTTAATATAAGTTGGCAACAGCAAGAAAGGCATATGCGAGGGGGGAATTCAAGAGGACTGAGGTTCTGAGGTGGTTGAACTGGCCTTAACAGTTAGAGCAGGAGTTTAGAGTTGGAATCAATATATGGGATATGAAGGGGAGGAGGAGGAGCAGAATTGAGTAATTAAGAGGACTTCAGTAGTGATAGCATAAGGTTAGCCAACTCCAAGAAGCAGAGGCCATTATAGTCATAGGATGAAATTAAGATTGAATTTTTCAAATACCACAACTTGCTTTCAAATACCCTGACACCATGTAAAAAAAAAAACATCCCTGTTGGTGCCACATAAAAGGCACCCATGCCAGTACCTATTTCTTTACTACACACAAGGGGCTAAACACAGAGGAGACAAACAGATTAAGTCGATTACATTGACCCAGTGCATAACTGGTACTTAATTTATCGACCCCGAAAGGATGAAAGGCAAAGTCAACCTTGGCGGAATTTGAACTCAGAACGTAACGGGAGACGAAATACCGCTGAGCATTTCGCCCGGGGTGCTAACGTTTCTGCCAGCTCGCATGGTACTGGCACTCATGCCAGTACCATGTAATAATAAGCACTTCTGCTGGTGCCACATGAAAAAGGCACTCAGTACTCTCTGTAAAGTGGTTGGCATTGGGAAGGGGATCCAACCGAAGGGACCCTGCCAAGACACAACTTGAACCCGGTGCAGCTCTTTGGCTTCATTACATCTACTGAAAATCTCTGTTTTGTTTCTCCATTGACAAACAGGACAGATTGACACCAAGAATAGCATCTGGTCATAAAAATGGCCATTCCACCAATACCTCCCCATCTTCGAACCTGTGGTTGTATGGCAAAACGGATGTTAAATAAATAATTGAACAAATTATCTCTCTCTCCTCCTCTCTCTCTCTCTATCTATCTATATATACTCTTTTTTTTTTTTTTTTTACTTGTTTCATTCATTTAACTCTCGGCCATGCTGGAGCACCGCCTTTAGTCGAGCGAATCAACCCCGAGACTTATTCTTTGTAAGCCCAGTACTTATTCTATCGGTCTCTTTTGCCGAAGCGCTAAGTTATGGGGATGTAAACACACCAGCATCGGTTGTCAAGCAATGCTAGGGGAACAGACACACAAACATACATGCACACACGTATATATATATATACACATATACGACGGGCTTCTTTTCAGTTTCCATCTACCAAATCCACTCACAAGGCTTTGGTCGGCCCGAGGCTATAGTAGAAGACACTTGCCCAAGGTGCCACGCAGTGGGACTGAACCCGGAACCATGTGGTTGGTAAACAAGCTACTTACCACACAGCCACTCCTGCACCTATATATATATATATCATCATCATCATCGTTTAATATCCGCTTTCCATGCTGGCATGGCTTGGACGGTTTGACTGTGGACTGGCAAGCCAGGAGGCTGCACCAGGCTCCAATCTGATCTGGCAAAGTTTTTCTACAGCTGGATGCCCTTCCTAACGCCAACCACTCTGGGAGTGTATTGGGCGCTTTTTATGTGCCACTGGTACAAGACCAGTCAGGCAGCATTGGCATATATATATATATATATATATATATATATATATATATATACATATATATATACATACATATATACATACATATACACACACACACACATATATATATAATATGTTGGTAAGGTAAAATGCAAGCTGTCTGAAGAATTTCTAATTGAAAATTTCTTTCTTACATGTTCATCCAACATGTACAATTTTGTGATTCCTATTAGCAAATGAAGCATGTGTAATGGTGATAAATGATAGCCCAAATTTTCCAAATATGTACATGCATGTGCGTGTGTGTGTGTATTGCTGATGTCTCAAAAATTTATAATCTTTCAAGAGTACATGAAATAATTCCTTTTGAGAACAATGAATCTTGAAGCTCATAAAGCTATGAACTATAGCATGTAAATATTGGATGAACCCTTTTAGACATAAAAAGTCAAAGGCTATGAGCAGCCTTTGACTTTTTCTATCCAAAAGGGGTTTTCAACCCGATATCAACATGGTATTAGCTATAGTGTTATGTGCTTCAAGATCCAATGTTCCAAAAAAGAATTAACTATATCTATCTATCTATCTAGCTAGCTAGCTATCTATCTAATTTATTTATATGTATACATACATACTTATATGCCAGTGGTTCCCAACCTTTTCACAGTGGTTTCCAACCCCTCTTATTTAAATGGGTTTTCTCATGGACCCCTTTTACTATGCTCATCCTTATGTGTGTGTGTGTGTATATATATATATATATATATATATATATATACATATATGAAGTTAAATTTTGAATCTAGTTCACGGACCCCCAGAGCACCAGGGTTCCGTGGACCCCAGGTTGGTGGGAACTACCAATATATGTACTTATATAAAACAAGGTATGAATAATAGTCATTACATATTTTTCCTTTATTAGAGCAAATTTGGCTTACAACCGTTTCCAGCACTCATTATAGGTTCATTACTAACAGGCTTGCTCAATTGGTCTATTGATCAGTTGAGAAAAATCGAATGAACCCTCAAAATTTAATGCTTCTTTTGTCAGAGCCATTTCTAGTTATAACAAAGCAGCAGTTATTTTAAAACTATTGTGATTTCTGGCTATTATAAGTATCGTTTATCCCCTTTTGTTAGCTACAAGACTTGACTCTCTCGTTCCAATGTTACAAACCTTCATCTTTTAAAGAGATCTAAATTTAAACCTGCCATTAAAATTTTACATTAATTTGCTTCAAACACCTGTTTAATAGCGATGATATCATTTTATTAAATTCTTCTTTATTTTCGATATTAATAGAGTCAAAAACAGTACATTTCAATAGAGATTTGGTAACAAAGGGGTTAAATTTAGTCTTCACAATCATTTCCTTCGTTATATCACGTTTGTAGTTTTGGCTGGAAGGGGGTCTTTAAAATATTAGTGAACTGACACATAATTATAGGTATCTGTACCTTGTTCATAGTAACAAAAAAAAAAAAAAAAGAAGGAAAAAAAGGTTGTAATGGGTTAAGTTTTCTCAGATTATATTGAATATCAATTAAAGAAAGAAAAACTTTGGAAATTTTAGTATTTTTGATAAGATACTTCAAAACTGTACCTTACATTTTGCAGTATAATATTGACAAATCATCAATTAAATATTGTTCTAATTAAAATTACAAGATTTATTAAAAAATTCAATATGTAATTTTGTTGTTTTTTTTTTTCTGTTATTGTTTTTATAAGATCCAAAAAAAAAAAAAATTCTTTGTGATTCTCAAAGAAAAAGACAATTCAATGGAACTGTCAAACAATGCTTGATTAATAAAATAAGATTACTTCCTTTATGTGTTTCCTTTCATTGGATAATTTCCATAGAAATAAATTACAAAAAAAAACATTTTTTTTAGAAATTTAAATTTTTTCTTTCATTTCAAAATTTATATTTCATTTTTCTTTTTATTTCAAGAAAGGGTATGATTTTGTTATTATTTAACAAAAATTTCTTCATCATCATCATCAACATCATTATCCTCATCATCATTAATAATAATAATAATAATATATATATATATATATATTTTCTCAATGTTTTTATGTGCTTTTCTCTCTTTTGAATATAATTTCATATTTTGAAAATTTCCATTTATGAATAAACATTTAGTTTAGTATGAAGGTGAGGCGGTGTGAAGGGAGGGGGAAAAAAATGAAGGAAGGAGTGAGGGGGGAGACTGCTGAATGAAAAATCCCCCCCAATCTGAAATAATAAAAAGCAGAAAGGAAAACAGAAAGTGGCCAGTGTTCTGTTATATGACAATTGTGATTAAAAAGAAAAGAAAAATTATTTTTGAATATGGAAATGAAATAATTTAGCATCGGAATTCTTTAATAATTTATATTGCTAGAGATGAAGTAGAACTGAAGAACGGAAAAGTGTAGATGAAGTAGCGTTAAAGAAGAGAGGTAAATTACTTCTGCATCTACATTTATAATTATACCAATACATGCCATTACCAATTAAAAAAATCAGTGTAATTACTAATGAAAGAATAAGTGTAAATTTTTATTTATTTATTTGTAATGGTGATAGTGGGAAGCTGGCAGAATTGTTAGCACACTAGACAAAATGCTATAAAGTAATTTGTCGGTTTTTATTTTCTGAGTTCAAATTCTGCTGAGGTCAACTTTGCGTTTCATCTTTTTGGGGCTGATGAAATAAGTACTAGTTCACTTCTGGGGGATGATGTAATCGGTCATTCTCCTTCCTCAAAATTTCGGGTCTTGGGCCAACAGTAGAAAGAATTATATTATCATCATAATTAAGGTAACGAGCTGGCAGAATTGTTAGCACACCAGACAAAATGCTTAGTGGTATTTCGTCTGCCGCTACGTTCTGAGTTCAAATTCCGCCGAGGTCGACTTTGACTTTCATCCTTTCGGGGTCGATAAATTAAGTACGAGTTTTCACTGGGGTCGATGTAAGCGACTTAATCCCTTTGTCTGTCCTTGTTTATCCCCTCTGTGTGTAGCCCCTTGTGGGTAATAAAGAAATAGGTATTTCATCCAATGCTACGTTCTAAGTTCAAATTCTGCCGAGGTTGACTTTACTTTTTATCCTTTTGGGGATCGATAAAATAAGTACCAGTTGAAGACTAGGGTCGATGCAATCGACTCACTCCCCCCCCCCCCAAGCTGCCCTTGTGGCAAAGATTTGAAATAATTATCATTATTATTAAGGTGGTAAGCTGGCAGAATCACAACCGCATCAGACGAAATGAGTTCAAATTCCGCCGAGGTCGACTTTACTTTTCATCCTTTTGGGGATCAATAAAATAAGTACCAGTTGAACACTGGGGTCGATGTAAGCGACTCATCTCCTCCCACAAAATTTCTACCCTTGTGGCAAAATTTGAAACCATTATTATTATTATTATTATTATTCCGTGAATTGGAGAGGACACTTGCTCTTGAGATTTCAGAGAAATCTCAGACAACAGATTTCCTTGATTATCCCTAGAGACCTTCTTGTATCAGGAGGGCCACATCTCTCTCATCCTCCCCATCACTTTTATTTTTAAGACCTTTGTATGCTCTGCATATGTCCCTTCCTTTTCAGGGTATACCATGTTTACTTACTTTTTTTTTAATCATTTCTTTATTATATGTAAACCCCCACACTTTATGTTTGTCTTTGTATTGTCCCCCTTATCCTTCGCCCTTGTGGCAAATAAATGAAACCATTATTATAATTATTATTATTATTATGAAAACCAAGATAGTGAGCTGGCGGAATTGTCAGCATGCCAGACAAACTGTTTGGTAACGTATCCTCTGTCTCTATGTTCTGAGATTAAATTTTACCAAGATTGACTTTGCATTTCTCTCTTTTGGGTTCAATGAAATAAGTACCAGTTAACTTCTGGGGGTGGAGACGTGTGGGTGAGTGGATAGGGTGTCAGCATCATGATCATAAGATTGTGGTTTCCATTCCTGGACCGGGCGACGCGTTGTGTTCTTGAGCAAAACACTTCATTTCACGTTGCTCCAGTCCACTCAGCTGGCAAAAATAAGTAACGCTGCAATGGACTAGCGTCCCATCCAGCTGGGGAACACATACGCCATAAAAACCAGGAAACTGGGCCCATGAACCTGGCTAGGCTTTAAAAGGGCACATTTATTAAGTGAGGTGCGTGGGTGAATGGTTAGGGTGTCAGCATCATGATCATAAGATTGTGGTTTCGATTCCTGGACCAGGCGACGTGTTGTGTTCTTGAGCAAAACACTTCATTTTCGCATTGCTCCAGTTCACTCAGCTGGCAAAAATGAGTAACGCTGTGATGGACTGGCGTCCCGTCCAGCTGGGGAACACATACGCCATTGAAACTGGGAAACTGGGCCCATGAACCTGGCTAGGCTTTAAAAAGGGTGCATTTATATATTTTTTTATTTAACTTCTGGGGGCAATGTAACTGACTATCCGTCTCCTTCAAAATTTCAGTCTTTTTATTTACAGCAGAAAGAATTATTTGTAATGGTAAAGACAGGCAATTGCCAGAATTGTTAATATGCCGGATGATATGATCAAATTTCACCAAGGTTGAATTTGGTTTTCATCCTCCCAGGGTCAATGAAATAAGTACCAGTTGAACACTTGGGTTGATGTAATTAACTAACCCCTTAACCCCCATGCAATATTTCAGGCCTTGTGCCTAAAGTAGAAAGAATTATTTGTAATGGTTATAATCAGAAGAATATGGCCTCTACTCATAATCTTTTGTTGTACCTGTGTCTGGAAATGATTGCATGAAATTCCTCTAGACCTGAGACCTGTCCCCAAAGTTTGCAACAAAGACATCCAAAGGTCAAGTCTTGCTTTGGCATGATTTTTACAGCTGGATGCTCTTCCTAATGCCAAACATTTTTACAGAGCAGAACGGGTGCTTTTACCATGATATCAGCACTTCGCTCCAGTATAGTTTTAGATATCCTTATATAAGGTAACTAGCAGTATCGCCCGGCGTTGCTTGGGTTTGTTTTGATCCTTTAGAATTGGAATTTTTGAAAAGTAAAAATTTTGCATTATGTAGCTTGTTATTCTCTTTAAGTGAATATTTTTCTGGTTGAAATACACTGAAAAATGGCGACACAGCAGTAAAAAAAATAGGGATTTTCGTAGAAAAAAAGCACCTTTTTGATGTAAATAATTTTTGGTGTTAACATGGTCCGATTTGAATTTTTTCTTCTATGGAGTGAAGAGCAAGCCTTCTTCTATCATACTCTCAATTTTGGTCAACTTGTGTCACAGGGTCTCGGAGGAGATAGTGTTAGTTGAAGGCTACCAAACTTGCCACACACAGACAACTTCAGCTTTATATATAGAGAGATTTGGGCTGCTATTTCTCCCAGATCAAATGAAAAAAAAATTCTTTTTTTTTTTCCTTCAGAGAAATATTCCTTTTTCTACATTAATCATCCACTAGATACCATCCACCCTTCACAGGCGGACTACCACGGATTACTATCTCAAATTTTTTATCTTCTCCTTATACATTCACTGTATTTTAAGTCTTTCCAAATTTGATAATCTCCTCATGTAATTCTTGGATTTCCTCTTCCGCCTCTTTCCAGGTTCCATTTTGGCTTCTATTACCTTCTATTGCCTTCCATTAATGGTCTCTATAAACCATTTTTTCTAATTTAGTGTCCATAACATTTTTAGTTTTACCTCTTTGGTGACTAATAAAATATTCTTAGTTTCTGCCATTCTTAGTTCTTCATTATTATTTTTGTATTTTGTCCATAATGTTCTGAAAATTCTTTTATGTCACCACATTTCAAACACTTTGAATATAATTTATAATTCTCTAATACTTTAATGTCCATGTTTCAGCTAAATGGACCATGTGTGACATTTTAATAATTCTTTTCTAGTTTCAATATATTAAGGCGTTTTAGTATCGGTAAGTCTGACCTAGAATAAGGTGGCATTCTGTCAGAATTGTTACCATGCTGGATAAAAAAGCTTGGTGGTGTTTCTCCCGACTTTACGTTCTGGGTTCAAATCCCACCTTGTAAGAGAGTCCAGTTTGCTGGACATTGTTGTAGAGCTGAAAAAGAGGTAATTTCTACTCTTCTCCTCTGGAAGCCATCTACTTGCAATACCAGAGGGTGCACACTCTCCTACCCTGATGTAATCTCCAGGGATACAGGCATCCAGCAACAGGACCTCCATAATGCCATGATGGTCCATGAAGTCTGGCGTAGCATGGTAAATTCCATTGTCTCGACCACGGTCGAACAATGATGATGATGATGTGGTCGACTTTGTCTTTCATCCTTTCAAGGTCAATAAATCAAGTACCAGTTGAGTGCTGGGATTAATGTAATCGACTGACCCCCTCCCCCAAAATTGCTGGCCTTGTGCCAAAATTTGAAATCAATGTTTGGTTTAAGCCTTTAGCATTCAGATTACTCTGTTGAATGTAATGCTTATTTTGTTCTTTTACTGGTTTCAGTCATTTGACTGTGGCCATGCTGGAGCACCGCCTTTAGTCGAACAAATCGACCCCCCCTCTAGGACTTATTCTTTGTAAGCTTAGTACTTATTCTATTGGTCTCTTTTGATGAACTGCTAATTACAGGATGTAAACACACCAACATCGGTTGTCAAGTGATGGCGGTGGGAACAAACGCAGACACACAAACATACACATATATATATATATATATATATATATATAAAAACTTAGAAAAAACTTAGATATGTTTCGATCAGAGATTGGTCCAGGCCATGTCTAGAATATATATATATATTTTCGACTGGGGCTTCTTTCAGTTTCTGCCTACCAAATCCACTCACAAAGCTTTGGTCGGCTTGAAGCTATAGCAGAAGACACTTGCCCAAGGTACCACACAGTGGGTCTGAACCCGGAACCATGTGGTTGGTAAACAAGCTACTTACAACACAGCCACTCATTCATATTGTTTTGAATTTATCCTGCATTATCTCGTAGCCTTGACATTTTGATGATGTGATTGTTTATTTTTAGAATGACGTTGAAAGATCAGTGCGAGATGCCAGATCTGGCCAGTTTGACCATATAGCAAGTAGAATATTTTGGCCAGAGATGACCAGTTTAACCCTTTAGCATTTAAACTGGCCATATCCGGCCAAAAGTATTCTGCCTGTTTTATGTTGAAACTGGCCAGATCTGGTCTCTTACACCAACCCTACAACATCGTTTTAAAAATTAACAGCCACCTCATCAAAATATCATAGCTACAAGATAATGCATGATTAGTTCAAAACAATATGGATAAAAAAGGATTAGCTTTGGCAGAATAATGCAAACACTAAAGGGTTAAATGTGATAGGGTTAAAAGAACAACTTGAATATCATTTCACAATTAATATATTCATTTTCCTTCTTTTTTTCCATTTTATTCCAGAACCGAAATGTAGTCCGGTGGTTTATATTTGGTTTACGGAACAAAGTATTACCATTTCTTGAAACTTACGACACATCTGAGAATTGGAAGAAGAAAAAGCCTCTTCATTATTATGACTTAGCAGAATGTAAGCAAATCACATACAATGCAGGGAATCACCTTACGAATTATTCCTTTTGTTTGTTGTTACCTGACAAAGTTTTAGAATTGAAAGCAAAAAATAGGTAAATATATATTTTTTTTTACTTATTTTATAAACTCTGGTATTTTTGTTTCTTGTTATATATGCTGGTGCCATGTAAAAAAAGCCCCATGTGCCAGCCAAAAGCAAGTGTATTGGGGGCTTGCAAACACACACATACATGAATGCACAACAGACACATGAACACACACATGCATACACGACTGGCTTCTTTAAAGTTTCTGTCTCACAAATTCCATTCACAAAGTATTGGCCAACCCACAGGTATCATAGAACACACTTGGCCCAGGTGTCGCACAAGGAAATTGAACCTGAAGCTATATCATTATGTAACTAACTTCGTAACCACACATCCATCTCTGTATCTTAAGACCAACCTGGCTGAAACCGGCGCTGGCTCTGAGTACAAATGTCTTGTTTTCATAAGTTTTGAATTAAAATCTTCCACCAAGCCTTAGTCACAATTTATGTTCCTAACACTAGCTTAACAATAGCTAGGTTATTTTACTAAATTCTTTGTTATATTTAAAATAATTGAGAGAAATATAGGGCATCTTAAACAGAAATATGGTAACAAAAGGGTTAAAAAATGATTAATTTAACCCTTTCGATACCAACCTGCCTGAAACTGCTTCTGGCTTTGGAGTACAAATGTCTTGTTTTCATAAGTTCTGAATTAAAATCTTCCACCAAACCTTACTCACAATTTATGTTCCTAACACTAGCTGAATGATAACTAAGTTATTTTACTAAATTCTTTGTTATATTTAAAATAATTGAAAGAAACACAGAGCATCTCCACAGAAATATTGTAATGAAAGGGTTAACAAAAACATATTGGCCCAGAATGCTACTGGAGTAGAACTTTTACACACTCACAGAACATTTTAAACAACGCCACACAATGTTTTAGAAGAATTTTACATTCAATTATTCTTTTACTTGTTTCAGTCATTTGACTGTGGCCATGCTGGAGCACTGCCTTTAGTCGAGCAAATCGACCCCAGAACTTATTTTTTGTAAGCCCAGTACTTATTCTACCAGTCTCTTTTGCCGAACTGCTAAGTTACGGGGGACGTAAACATCCCAGCATTAGTTGTCAAGCGATGTTGGGGGTCAAACACAGACACACACACTATATATATATATATATATACATATATATATACGACGGGCTTCTTCCAGTTTCCGTTTACCAAATCCACTCACAAGGCTTTGGTCAGCTCGAGGCTATAGTAGAAGACACCTGCCCAAGCTGCCACGCAGTGGGACTGAACCCTGCACCATGTGGTTGGTAAGCAAGCTACTTAGCACACAGCCACTCCTGCGCCACTTTTTTTTTTCTGTGTATACTCATTTACTTGCTTCAGTCTTCTTGGTATTCTATCAGTCTCTTTTGCCGAACCACTAAGTTATCGCAACATAAACACACCAGCATCGGTTGCCAAGCGATGGTGGGGGTACAAACACATATATATATACGACGGGCTTCTTTCAGTTTCCATCTACCAAATCCATCCACAAGGCTTTGGTCAGCCTGAGGCTATAGTAGAAGATACTTGCCCAAGTTTCCACACAGTGGGACTGAACCTGGAACCATGTGGTTTCTAAGCAAGCTACTTACCACACAGCCTCTCCTGCGCCTATGAGGAAAAATTCTTTCATGTATGATATTTATTTGTACTTAACTCAGAAGAATGAAAGACGAAATAGAATCCAAAATTATTTGGATACCGAACACTAATGGCAGATGCTAAATACTATAATGCACTCTGTGAAGTGCTCTCTTAGCTGTAGTGATTCTGCTCATCCGCTAATCTCGAAAATATAAGAAACAATAAAAATTACCAAAATCTAATATCAATCCTTATAAGGAATTCAAACAAAAACTGTTTATCATCCTCCTACAATCCTGTTTCAATCTAAAGCATTGTAATTCTGTTACCATGACTGTTGCTTTTAAGAATTCCAATATATACTTTGGTAACTAACCATCAATCTGTCATCTGTTCAGAATTTACCACGTACATTTACTGAAATCTTCACAAGTTATAGGCTCTGCTATTTTATTACATTGATTTCTTCTCCATAAATGCACACCATGGCAATTTTGTATAGTTTTATGACTTTTATAAGTTTTGGTAAATAAAGGGCAGCATCAGTGATATTTAAGCTCCCCTTAATACTTTTTTTTTGTTTTTTTGTTTTTTTGTTTATTTGTCCCTTCAAGAATGGAGCCACCAACAATTATAGAGTGGCTGGACTGGTAGAGTGTGTAAGGCTAGATGTCTTATGCTGTTTAATAAAAGCGGATGCTAGCCTAATTGATGAAGTAAGCCATGAAATTTTCATCAATTAAAAATCAATAACGGAGAAGAAAAATACACATATCATGAATTTCTTCTTAAGTAATTGTTTCTTTGTCTTTAAGAAAATGTCTTGGTTCAGAAAATGTTAAATTAATAAACCTCAGGTTATGTCATGTTGATGATTTCTAAGAAGAGTGAAATAGTGCCTCACGTGATTACCACTGGCTATTAGGTTGTTTCACATGAAATGTCACATTTTTAATTACTTGCTTTTTCAGTCATTTAAAAACTCAATTATGTATACCTTGCATTTAATCTTGACTCTTTTTCTTTCCCAACAATATTGGTTTACAATTATAATTAATTAAACATGGAATGTAAGTGGGGAGTGAATCTTATCATTAGCAATACAGTAGACAACTTCAGACATGTTTCAGTGTTATTGGATTTCATCAGTAAAGTAGAGACTTGGATGGCATTATCTTAGAATGACAAAAGAGATGTAGGACTTTTGTGAATGAACTCAGAGTTTGTTTATTTGCTTCAACAACGGTGGTGCCCCAGCATGGCCACAGCCTTCGGGCTAAAACATTTTTAAGGATTTAAGGATTTGTTTATCTCTGCTAACATGGGTTTGGTCAGTGAGATATTCTCTCTTTTCACTTTTATTCATTTCAGTCATTAAACTATGGCCATGCTGGAGCACTATATTGGAGAACTATAATCAAATGAATCAATCTCATTACCTTTTTTTTTAAAGCCTAGTACATATTCTATCGGGGATATAAACACACAAACACAGGTTGTCAACCAGGGTTTGTTACAAACACAGACACAAAGACACAAACATGTATATATGCAATGGGCTTCTTTCAGTTTCCATCTACCAAATCCACTCACAAAACTTTGGTCAGTCTAAGGCTATAGTAGAAGACACTTGCCCAAGAGGCCACACAGTGGGACTGAACCTGGAACCATTTGGTTGATAAGGGAACTTTTTAACCACACAGCCACTTAAGGCAAGATTTCATGGCCACGTGCTCTTCCGCTTGACAAACCTTACCTGTTTATGAAGCGAGGAATTATTTTTATTCTACAGATATTTTCAGAGCACAGACTGTTTGGTGGGTCCTGGTGTTAACAAGGAATATCAACATCAATATCATTTCACTCAACCAATGAGAAATGTAGGCTTTAAACATGACATACATTCACACACAGACACACCACATACAGATATGTATGCGTTTATTATATATTATGTGCATGCGTGCGTGTGTACGTATGTATGTCTATATATATATATATATTACATATGTGTGTGTATATGTATATATATATATAATATTTACATATATATGTGTGTGTATATGCATATATATATATATATATATTTACATATATATGTGTGTGTATATGCATATATATATATTTACATATATATGTGTGTGTATAGCATATATATATATTTACATATATATGTGTGTGTATATGTATATATATATATATATATGTATGTATATTTACATATATATGTGTGAGTATATGTATGTATATATATATATATATATGTATTTATATAAAATATACACCCACATATCATTGCCACTGATGACAATGGTGACGGTTGTGGTGGTGCTGGTGCTGGTGGAACGGAAAGGATAATGACATACATATATGACCGGCTCGTGTGCTGTTTTTTTGTGTGTCTACGAAATTCCATTTACAAAGACTTGGTGCTATAATACAAGACATTGGCCTGAGGCACTGGAACCATGCTGCTGTAAAAAAGAACTTCACCATCAAATGGCTCTGCCTACAACTAGTACCAATTAGAGAGCTAATATCTGCCATGATATTTATCACAAGGTCCACCCCAGGTATTAGTTAAATATAAAGGAAAATACTGAATTACAGGAAAAACAAAAAAGCAATTCTGTCTTTTCACTAATTGTTATACCATTTTCTCATGGTGCTATTTCATCTATCCGTCTGTCTGTCTATCTACAGGCATGGGTGTGGCTGTGTGGTGAGAAGCTTTCTTCTCAACTACATGGTTCAAGGTTCAGTCCCACTCTGTGGCACCTTGGACAAGTATCTTCTACTGTAGCCTCAGGCCAGCTAAAGCTTTGCAAGTGGGTTGTTTGGTAGATGAAAACTGAAAGAAGCCCATTGTATAAATAAATAAATAAATAAATAGGCGCAGGAGTGGCTGTGCGGTAAGTAGCCTGCTAACCAACCACATGGTTCCGGGTTCAGTCCCACTGCGTGGCTTCTTGGGCAAGTGTCTTCTGCTATAGCCCCGGGCCAACCAATGCTTTGTGAGTGGATTTGGTAGACGGAAACTGAAAGAAGCCTGTCGTATATATGTATATATATATATATATATGTATGTGTGTGTATGTGTTTGTGTGTCTGTGTTTGTCTCCCTAGCATTGCTTGACAACCGATGCTGGTGTGTTTATGTTCCCATCACTTGGCGGTTCGGCAAAAGAGACTGATAGAATAAGTACTGGGCTTACAAAGAATAAATCCCAGGGTCGGTTTGCTCGACTAAAGGCAGTGCTCCAGCATATCTGCAGTCAAATGACTGAAACAAGTAAAAGAGTAAATAAATAAATATATGTGTGTGTGTATAACACTGTATATATATTCTCTACTGGGAATGACCAAGTTTAAAAATCTGATGAATCTCACTCATAAGGGAATATTACATTGCTTATAAACTCTATATTTGGAAGGACTCATTTTAAACTCTGTTGGACTCTTGGATTTTACCCAAAGGATATTGGAATATTGCATATATACTATTATGCCTATAAAACGGATTTACAACTTCAATACCCATACATATCTTGCATCTATTTTCTTTCCTCCACCTCACTCTCTATTTTGTATCACATCGAAACTATGACTTAACCATCCTCTCACACTGTCTCCGATGAAGGGATATAATGAATAAATATCCTAGAAACAGCTGTATAGACCTTCTATCTATAAATGCTCTAATATCTATACAGCTTTGGTTTTTTATCTTATTATGCAAAAAATTCTTATCATCATCATCATTTAGCGTCCGTTCTCCATGCTAGCATGGGTTGGACGGTTCAACTGGGGTCTGTGAGGCTGGAAGGCTTCATCAGGCCCAGTCAGATCTGGCAGTGTTTCTACGGCTGGATGCCCTTCCTAACGCCAACCACTCCGTGAGTGTAGTGGGTGCTTTTAACGTGCCACCCGCACAGGTGCCAGACAGAGCTGGCAAACGGCCACAAACGGATGGTGCTTTTACATGTCTTATATATATATATAATAATAATAATAATAATATTAGGGAGTAAATCCAAACTTACAGGGAAAAATTAGATTTAGGATTAAATCTAATTTTATAGTATAAATATATATTATATTAAATTAGAGATAAAAATATTTTTTATATATTTTTTAATTAATTTTATTTCTATGTATTGGCTTATGATTTTCACTGTTTGATTTGCTTAATAGTGGTTTCATTTCTAATTTAATATAATATATATATATATACATATATTCATTCTTTATCTTTATAAGTCCACCATTTGCCCTTGCATTGAGTACTGTTGTCACATATGGGCAAAGTGCTCTTGCTGATTGTTTAACTCTGTTGGACCTTTTTCAACACCATATTTGTAATTCTATTGGTCCTGATTTATCTTCTAAACTAGGGTCACTCTCTCATCATCGTCGTGTAGCTTCCTTGTCTCTTTTTCTATAAGCATTTTCATGGACATTGTTCAGCGGAACCCTCTTCTCCAGTTCCTCCTTTAAGAACTTATCAGTGATCAACTAGACTTGCATCCAGTTCTCATCAGTATACTGGTCAACCTCCTAAGTGTCGAAAAGCACTTTACAGTACCAGTTTCTTCCCTCACACTTCTGAACATTGGGATTCCCTTCCACAGTCTTGTTTTCCTCTTCAATATGACCTCCTGTCTTTTAAGTCTAATGTACATCGTCACCTATTGACTTCTGTCTAGTGTCCATTTTATACTAACAGCTCTTACGTCTTCAGTGGTCCAAGGACCTTCTAATGAGCGAATGCTTTAAAATATATATTTATATAACACCAAGAAAGTTAGGGGTTGTGGATCCAACACACTAAGGGTTAATACTTATCCAATATACTGTTAGTATAATACCCAATTATTAATACACAACTGTTTTTAATTGCAATGCAATAAACTTACTTATTGTATTAAATGGGTGAAGGTAAAGAAATATTTTACCATTAATTTATATTGCAAATAAGAGAATGGAGAAACACATTAGTTGGTTCATCAGCTTTAGGATATTAGAATATTGACTTATTTATTTATCAAAACGACAACCATATTAACATACATACATATAGTATAGTATTCAATGCATATAAGATAAGAATACAAGCAGTTATTAAAAAACATGAATATATATATATAGATAGTGTAAGATATAAGTTGGAGGTATTGTAACCATCTAAGGGATAGATGTATCCATAGGCACTTCTGGTATTACCACAGTATGTATAGTCCTTGTTATGAGGTATACGGCAGTAGGTAATTTGAGAGGTAAACTGTGGTTTAATATATATAAAGACGATAAGAATTGGAGCAATAAACAGTGAGAAGTGGATCATCATCATCATCATCATCGTTTAACATCTGCTTTCCATGCCAGCATGGGTTGGATGATTTGACTGTGGACTGGGTAACCAGATGGCTGCACCAGGTTCCAATCTGACCTGGCAGAGTTTCTACAGCTGGATGCCCTTCCTAATGCCAACAACTCCGAGAGTGTAGTGGGTGCTTTAACATGCCACCGGCACGAGGGCCAGTCAGGCGGTACTGGCAACGGCCACACTCAAATGGTGCTTTTTATGTGCCAACTGCACAGGAGCCAGTCCAGCGGCATTGGCAGCGACCTCACTCGAATGTTTTTTTCCCATGCCACCAGCACTAGTGCTAGTAAGGTGACACATTATAAGTAATTAAATACTGACTTTATAACATCAATGATCCACTTCTCACTGTTATTTATTGCTCCATTTCTTATCATCTATATATATAAATATATATATATCACTGTGATCACCGTGACCGACCAAGCTATCAGATGTTGCTACACATTGCTGGTCACAATGCGCTTTGCATTGTTTTAGCCTTCAAATGACGCCACCCTGCTGGCTTAGGCGTCAGGCACAAACAGAAGAAAGAGTGAGAGAAAGTTGCAGCGAAAGAGTAAGCAGGGATCGCCAGCGCCACCACCCACGCCGGAGCCTATGGAGCTTTAGGTGTTTTCGCTCAATAAACAATCCAACGTCCCGGTCTGGGAATCGAAACTGCGATCCTACAATCGCGAGTCCGCTGTCGTAACCACTGGGTCATTGCGCCTCCATATATATATATATATATATTATAGTAATATATATATGTGTGTGTATGTATTTGTGTGTCTGTGTTCATCCTCTCACCATCATTTAACAACCGATGTTGGTGTGTTTATGTCCCTGTAACTTTGCAATTTGGTAAAAAAAGACCGATAGAATAAGTAACCAGGCTTACGAAGAATAAGTCCTGGGGGTTGATTTGATTCGACTAAAGTCGGCGCTCCATCATGGCCACAGTCAAAATGACTGAAACAAGTAAAAGAATCAAAGAACAACATAATAAAATGGATAACCACAGAAAACAAGCAAATAAATAAACGGTCCCAAATTTGCTTTGGCATCTTTGAATACCGAAGAAAGAGAATCTGTTTGTAATGTAGTCTTCTTATAGAGACTTTTATCAACATATGCAACTCATCATTGCATTAGCCATTGTGGAATACAAAACAACAACAACAACAACAACAAAAAAGAATTTTTTGTTTTTTGATGTCGTTCATGTTTGTTTTGTTGTTTATCACTATCATCAACATCAGGGTCTCCACCACCACCACTACTGCTACTACTACTACTAATGTTGCTGCTACTGTTGTTACTACCACCTCCACCACCACTGCAACCATCACCAGCACCACTACTACTACTACTACTACTACTACCATTACTACCACCACTATTACTACTACTACTACTACTACTACTACAAAAGCAACCACAGTTACTCCCACCACCTCCATAACTACCATCACTACTACTACTACTGTTGCTACTACAACTACTACAAAAATACTACTACTGCAACTACTACTATCACCACTACTACTACAAAAGCAACCACAGTTACTCCCACCACCTCCATAACTACCATCACTACTACTACTACTGTTGCTACTACAACTACTACAAAAATACTACTACTGCAACTACTACTACTATCACCACTACTACTACAAAAGCAACCACAGTTACTACCACCACCTCCATAACTACTACTACTATTGTTGCTGCTGCTACTACTACTACTACAAAAATACTACTTCTACTATTACTACTACTACTGCTGCTACTACCACCACCACTTCTACTACTACTACTACTACTACTATTGTTGCTGCTGTTACTACTACCACTTCCATCACCACCACTACCGTTGTTGTTGTTATTTGCTAGTAGTTTAGTTCCCGAATGAATTCTTGTCTTTATCAACAGAACCACAAACTAAAATGAGCTGAGTTTTCACCTCATGCAAGTAAAAACAAAAAATAAAAAAAACAGCAAAAAAAAAAGAAGAGAAATTTCTCTTAAAAAACAAGAGAAGAAAAAAAGTTGCCTTCCTTTACATTTGACGATGCAGCAGTTTTTCTCTCTTAGCTTAAATGAAGAGGAACTATTTTGGTAGTTAGAACTGTTCTCTCTCTTGTTCAGTCTTTTTGTTGTCTGACTTGGTAAAATGTAGTATAATATCTCTCTGTATCTCTTCCTCTCTCTCTCTCACACACACTTCTATCTCTCTGTCTCTTCTTCTCTCTCTCACACACACTTCTATCTCTCTGTCTCTTTCTCTCTCTCTCTCACATACACACACTTCTATCTCTCTGTCTCTTTCTCTCACACACACACTTCTATCTCTCTGTCTCTTACACACACACTTCTATCACTCTGTCTCTTCCTCTCTCTCTCTTACACACTTCTTTCTCTCTGTCTCTTCCTCTCTCTCACACACACACACACATACACTTCTATCTCTCTGTCTCTCAGACTCACTCACAAATATTACCTCTCTCTCTTTCTCTCACATACACACTTGTCTCTGTCTCTCCCTCTCTCATATACACACTCAAATATTACCTCTCTCTCTCTGTCTCTCTCTCTCTCAGACTCACTCACAAATATTGCCTCTCTCTCTCTCACACACACACATCTGTTTCTCCCTCTCTCATACACACACACACACACACACACACACACACACACACAAATATTACCTCTCTCTCACACAAATATAGTCATCCTCTCTTTCTCACACATACTTCTCTCTGTCTCTGACTCACTCTCTCTCACTCATACAAATATAGTCCCCCTCTCTCTCTCACACACACTTCTCTTTGTCTCTCTCTTTCTTTCACACACTTCTCTCCCTCTCTCAGACATACAAATATTACCTCTCTCTCTCTCACTCTCATACTCATACATAAATATAGTCTTTCCCTGTCTCTCACACACAAAAATACTCTCTCATTTCCTTTCTCTCTCTCACACATATTATATCTCTTAAAGATGTCTCTCCCTTTATTTCTCTTGCTCTCCCTCTCTCTCACACACACACATATATACTCACAGATGTAGTAAATGTCGTCTCTCCCCACTCACTCTCATACACACACTTACAAATCTAGTTAACCCCCTTCTCTCACATACATAGTCCTAAATGTGGTCTCTCTCTCTCTCTTTATTTCTCCTACAAACATACTCACACAGGGAAACACATACAGTCTATCTTTCACTTTCTCTTTCTTTCCCTTTTTCTTTTTTTTTCAATTTGGTATATTTACAGTTTTAGAAGAACATCACCAAAGCATACTTTCTTCTTCAATAAACAAAAAAAAGTGCTACTCAACTATCTACCATTTTTTGTATTTGTAGACCACACACAAACACACACACATACATGCATATACAGAATACGCTTGCATTCATTGATACACACATCAATGCATTGATGCATATATTTTTTTTCTATACTACCCACAAGGAGCTAAACATAGAGGGGGCAAACAAGGACAGACAAAGAGATTAATTCGATTACATCAGCCCCAGTGTGAAACTGGTACTTTATTTATCGACCCCGAAAGGATGAAAGGCAAAGTCGACCTCGGCGGAATTTGAGCTCAGAACGTAACGACAGACGTAATACCGCTAAGCATTTCGCCCGGCATGCTAACGATTCTGCCAGCTCACCGCATGCACATACATGTTGAATATAGACTGGATGTGAATATTTGCATGCTCCAGTCAACTTAAGTGTTTCAATTATTTTCTAACGTAATCATAAATTTAGTCTGGTTTCATTAAACAACAATAACTTTTTTATTTATCAATATATTAATGTGATTTTTGGAAGATAATTTAATGAAATGTCCTCAACCAATTCTATACTATAATTTTTGTCACAAAGTGACTCTAATTGCAGGCAGATACAGGTAAATTCAACAATATATAAAATTATTAAAATTTTGTTCAAACATCGCTATAGAAAATGGGTTATTAGCTAATATTCAATTGGGTATACAACAAAATTTTACGATATAATTTGTTATTCTGGGTAACTTTCTGATACCCATAATAATATTTATGGCAAAATAGGCCTTAATTTCATTTAAGGTTGTGGGAAATAACAAACTATCCTTTCTTTCGTTTTGTTTACGTTTAGCATAACAGTTCGTTTCTGCCGTAATGATTTCAAATAGGCTCATTTGAAAAAGTAAATAGAAATAGTTTAAGGCTTTACTCTTCTGGGAAAGTCTGTGGCTTGGTCCAGTTTCTTCAGAAAAATCACCGAAAGAAACAGTTTTTAAATTTTCACTCCATTCAGGTACCAATTCGTTTTCTTTATCGCTGTCGGATTCACTGTTTTCACTTTAATAGCTGCAAACTTGCAAAGACAAAGGAGGAGAAGGGTGATAGCGTCAGTGAAACAGTTCGTTCCCTTTGTGTGTGTGTGTGCGTTTGCGTGTGGTGTAAACCACATTAAGAAGAGCATTTGACATACACACCAGAATGTGAGTTTTCTGTAAATTTTGCTTAATTGGAGTTTAAATTTTAAAAACTGGACCTGGCATGACCCGATGCATTCTACTCTTAAAAATGCTAGGTAAATTGTAATTGAAGAAATCCTATATTGTAGATTTCTATAACTTACAAAGGGAGGCAGATAAAATCTGCCTTTTATAATAAGAGATATAAAGTGAGATGACAAAGCCAAGGCTGTGTGGAATTTATAGGACAATTATAAAGAGGGAGATAGACTTACAGCTGTTTCTGGCATATTAGGGATATCCCCTTCATCAGAGACAATATGAGAGAGTTAACTAGAGGGAAATAGTAGAGTTCAATATAAGGAGTTATTTTGGAAAAAGATGGATATAGGAAGTATAAAGGGAAATAAGGGAATAAAAATAAAAGTAAAAATATATGTAGGATGCTACAGTTCCATTATCCAAGGAAAGTGTTGTGTAGAATGGGTAGAAATGCTTCTTGTCCATGGTATGCAGATTCCAATTGTTCATATTTTGTTATATATGAACAGGAGTGGCTGTGTGGTAAGTAGCTTGCTTACCAACCACATGGTTCCGGGTTCAGTCCCACTGTGTGGAATCTTGGGCAAATGTCTTTTACTATAGCCTCGGGCCGACCAAAGCCTTGTGAGTGGATTTGGTAGACGGAAACTGAAAAGAAGCCCGTCGTGTATATGTATATATGTGTGTGTGTATGTTTGTGTGTCTGTGTTTGTCCCCCCAGCATTGCTTGACAACCGATGCTGGTGTGTTTATGTCACTGTCACTTAGCGATTCGGCAAAAGAGACTGGTAGAATAAGTACTGGGCTTACAAAGAATAAGTCCCGGGGTCGATTTGCTCGACTAAAGGCAGTGCCCCAGCATGGCCGCAGTCAAATGACTGAAACAAGTAAAAGTAATATGTATGTGTTAGACAAAATGAGGTAACAAAGCAAAGGCTGTGAGGAGTTTTAAGGACATTTATAAGGAAAGAGATATAGATATAGCCTTACAGCTGTTTCTGGGATATTGTGGATATCCCTTCATCAGAGACGATGTGAGATGGTTAAATGGAAGTAAATATTTGAGTTTGAAATAGAGGAATTATTATGGAAAAGGAGGAGCTGGGGGAATATAGAGGGAAATAAAAGAATGAAAGCAGAAATAAAATATAAAATCTATGAATTATTCCATTATTATATATATATATATATATATATATATATATATATAGTAATTAAGGGTAAAACTAATTAATTACGAAGTAATCAATAAATTTCACCAAGTAGAATTCGGTATGAAAACAGGACCGTTATATGGTAAATTCTAGTAATACTAATATTAAGGGATCAGCAAAAGAAATGCATCACCTTAATATCCCTTAATATTAGTATATATATATATATATATACACACATATACGCATACACAGACATTATAGATATAGATGCACAAACATACATATATATACACAAACATATATATAATATATATATATATATATATATATACGCAAATATATACATATATATATACACACACACAAACATACATATATATGTATACACAAACATATATATATATATATATATACATATATACACATACATATATATATATACACAAACATACATATATATATATATATACATATATATACACATACATATATATATATACACAAACATACATACATATATATACACAAACATACATACATATATATACACTAAAATACATATATATATATATATATATATATACATATATATATATACACGCAAACATATATATATATATATACGCAAATGTATACATATATATATATATATATACAAACATACATATATATGTATACACAAACATATATATATAGATATATGCACACACACACACACATATATATATCATTTTCGATACACAATTATAAAAGTGCAACTTATCCTGTCACGCTTTAAAATACATAAAAATTGACTGATTTATTTAATACTGTCAAGTATTTCCAAGCAATCCGTCAGGCATAGTTTATTACGTTAGATGTAGATTTTGCATTGGAGTAGATATATTTTACACACACACACAAACACACATTCACCTATATAAGAGAGTATCTCAAGGCTAATAACACAGTATTCAATGTTCTAACAAGATGTCTGTGTTAAGTTTGATATACAGATTACCTTTTGGCATTAAAAAATAATAATAATAATAATAATAATAATAATGAAATTATTGTATACAGTGCTCAGGTGCACCACAACTTGTCAAAAGTGCGTATAAAGTATATGCAGTAATGTACAAATGTCTGGGAAGTGAACAGTGTATGAGTCAGATACATGCTTGTGTGTGTATGGAGGGGAGAAAATCAGGTGTAGTGTTGGCGAATCTCAGGATGCATGGAAGTTTTGAAGGATGTAGTGCTCCGATAACTAACAACTGAAGCCGGCAGTTTGTTCCATGCTTCAGTAACTCTTAGCCTGAAAAAATGTTTCCGAAAGTCATGGGAGCTGTGCTGTTTTCTGACTTTGTAAATATGTCCATGGGTGTTAGACAGGTGGAGTTTGAAAAGGTGCTCAGAGTTATTGGTTGTAAGATGGCTAATAATTTTATGGGTGTCTGCCAAGTCAGCTGCCAGACGTCGGAGTTTCAATGTGTCCATGCCCAGGGAAGTAAGGCGTTCAGAATATGGCAATTGTATACAGTGCTCAGGTGCACCACAACTTGTCAAAAGTGCGTATAAAGCATATGCAGTAATGTAGAAATGTCTGGAAAGCGAACAGTGTATGAGTCAGATACATGCTTGCGTGTGTATATGGAGGGGAGAAAATCAGGTGTAGTGTTGGCGAATCTCAGGAAGCATGGAAGTTTTGAATACTGCTTCCATCACTAATTGATTTTTATTAGCCTGCTGGATATTTGCAACTTCAGTATTGGAAAAGATGGTGTTCTTCTTTATATCATAGCAATGAGATTTGACTGGCATGAGGTGACTGGATGCCTCCAACTGATGATTCTCAGTAGGATGAAATCCTGATATGGGAATCCCAGCACCCATGACTGACAATTCTCGTCTGCTATGATCTGTGTGTGTGTGGTTCTATGCACCAAACCCCTAAATGAGAGGGTCTCTCAAGGACAATAATGCAGTATATGCTGTTCTTATAAGACATCCATGTTGTGTTGGATATAAAGATTACCTTTTATTACCTTTTATATGCTTCAAGCATATAGCTTCCATCCGGATATTGTACGATGGGTTGGTGCCTTCCTCTCAGATCGCTCCTTCCAAGTTCAAGTTAATGGTTTGCGGTCTGACGTCTCCAGTGCGAGCAGTAGCGTGCCTCAAGGTTCAGTGCTTGGGCCCTTGTTGTTCTTAGTCTTCATAAATGACTTGCCCGACGACCTCACGCAACACACCCTTCTATTTGCCGACGATATCAAACTGGTCGCTCCTCGCGGTAGTATAGAGGATCTTCGTCGATGCCTCCACCAAATTTCGAAGTGGTCTAACGATTGGGACCTGTGTCTGAACGTTTCAAAGTGCTGTCATCTGCCTGTCGGCTCTACTCCTGCAACTCAACTTGATTTCGAGCCGGGTCGTCTGCTGCTGGAGAGGACCGATCAGGTAAAGGACCTGGGTATCTTGGTGGATTCCTCCTTTTCGCCTTGGCCCAGTGCGTCCATGCTGCCAACAAAGCGCGCGGAATTCTGTTTTTGATTCGACGGTCATTCGGAATGCTCACAGCAGCCATATTCCTACCACTCTATGTCACGCTGGTGAGACCCATATTGGAGTATGGGATTCAAGCCTCTTCTCCTTATCTCCTCAAAGACATACAGCATCTCGAAAGAGTCCAGAGGCTGGCTACCCGCATGGTTCATGGTCTCAAAAATTTGTCCTACGAAGAAAGGCTGAGGACGCTCGACCTTATTCTCTTGAAAAACGCCGCCGCCGTGGTGATCTCATTCTCGCCCACAACATCATAAGCGGGAAGTGTAACCTCTCGAAAGAGATGTTCTTCACTCCTGCTCCGGAGCGTCGGCTGCGGGGTCATTCCGAAAAGCTCTACCTGCGACAATTTCATCTCAATCAAAGGAGAGGAGCTTTCTCCGTCCGGGTTGCGGATCCGTGGAACAAGCTGCCAGACGAGATGGTGAAGATGCCGACGACCGCTTTGTTCAAAGCCTCCCTGGACCTCAAGTGGCCTGAACTCTTTACATGAACACCACCCTGTACTTAACTCCATGTCCCCCTACATGGCCTTGCTATTTGCTTTTGAGCCAAATTAACTAACTAACTAACTAACTAACATATATATCTATATTATATAGAGGGCATTACTACACATAAATGCCACATGCTAGGAGGGACTCTTAAAGTAAAAACTACTAAAATAAATATACACATCGTACTGAATGTAACTCTCGAAGAGTCCCCCCTAGCATGTGGCATTTATGTGTAGTAATGGCCTCTATATAATATAGATATATATATTTAAGTGAAAAAATTGGTGGATCTTTTTCTCTTATGAGGTTTTTCACGCTGACTACTTGATAAATTCATATAAAGATTTTATCCTATTTTTAAGTTGTATGTATATATATATATATATATATTATATATATATATATACTCTTTTACTTGTTCCAGTCATTTGACTGCGGCCATGCTGGAGCACCACCTTTAATCGAGCAACTTGACCCCAGGACTTATTCTTTTGTAAGCCCAGTACTTATTCTATCGGTCTCTTTTGCCGAACGGCTAAGTTACGGGGACGCACCAGCATCGGTTGTCAAGCAATGCTAGGGGGACACAGACACACAAACACACACACGCATATATATATATATAAATATATACGACGGGCTTCTTTCAGTTTCCGTCTACCAAATCCACTCACAAAGCTTTGGTCGGCCCGAGGCTATAGTAGAAGACACTTGCCCAAAGTGCCACGCAGTGGGACTGAACCCGGAACCATGAGGCTGTAAACAAGCTACTTACCACACAGCCACTCCTGCGCCTATATATATATATATATATATATATATATATATATATATATATATATATATATATATGTATGTATGTGTGTGTGTGTATGTTTTTATATGTGCTGATGGACAAGGACAACTGCATAAAGAAGTGCTCATTATTTTGTAACTTAAGATTAATCATAAGCTTTCAATGAGTTATTACTTTGCTGTTTTGTATCTTAAGAATAATGTAAAGCATTATTATTATTATTATTATTAGTTATAACATTATACATTTAGATTTATTTTAAGCTTTGATATAAGTTATTAATTGGAGCTTAAGAGTAAGCTACAAATATTAGTTCTTACTTTACCTGTTATGATCAGTCTTAAGGTTTGATATAAGTTATTGCTTAGTAGTTTAAGATTAATCTTAAGCACAGATATTAGCTATTGCCTTGTATCTTATGATTAACTGTGTATCCTTTGAGTAATATCTATTTCTTTATTGCCCAAAGGGAGCTTAACATAGAGGGGAAAAACAAGGACAGGATTAAATCAATTACATCGACCCCAGTGCGTAACTGGTATTTATTTAATCGACCCCAAAAGGATGAAAGGCAAAGTCGACCTTGGTGGAATTTGAGCTCAGAATGTAATGGTAGACGAAATACTGCTAAGCATTTCGCCCGGTGTGCTAACAATTCTGCCAGCTCTCTGCCCTTAAAATATCAATGAAGGAAATATTGGTTTCCAATTTTGGCACAAGGCCAGCAAGAGGGAACAGCATAAGTTGATTACATCAAAGCTGGTGCTTAAACTTGTTCATAATTTATTGACCCCCTGAAAGGGATGAAAGGCGAAGTCAACTTCAGCAGAATTTGAACTCAGATTGAAAAATCGGAAGAAATTCTACTGAGCTTTTTATCTGGCACCATAATGCTTCTGCTAGCTTGCCACCTTTATTAGCTTCTATAATATTATCAAGCTTTGACAATGGTTGTTAATTTATGTCTTAAGTTTTAACAAAATGCCATAAGTACTTTGTCTTGACATTCTAACTATTCTGTTTGGCCGCTATCTTCATGGTACATCTTATTTTATATATCAAAGTTTTCTCTCGAACATTTACAGTTTGGTCATTCTGTATCGCTAACAGAATGGAATATCTTTAATCACGATATAAATGTATGTATATATTGATGTCCTTCGAAACAAATCTAGATAGCATAAATATGCTATCCAGATTTGCTTTGAAGTAGTTTTGGCAGTTAGAAACTTAAAGAAATCCAAAGAAAGGGATACAGAGCACAAGATCAGCGTTTGGCAGATTAAAATTTTAGATTCCAAATTTAATCTGATGTAACAGGAGCTAAATAAGTCTTTTACTTACACAAACAATTTACGGATGTTTTCAAGTACCGACTGTGAAGAACTGATAACAGATAATTGATTGAAACTTGGAAGTACATCACACGACAAAATTATGTATATATATTCTGTGTTTAAGAGCAAATTCAGGATTGTTACTTCAAACCAGAGCTTGGAGAATATGTCGACAAGAATCCAATTTGTTTATGCTTTGTCCCTTCTTAATCCCTACACTATTTGTTGTCTTCTATAATTTTTCTAGCTTATTTATTGCCAAATCCTGATCCCCTTACAATACTTAAAAAAAATATTTCATGCTAATAACTAAACGTGGGACCTAATAAAATCATTAATGCTTTATCATTCAGATTTCTCTGTCAAATATAATGTTTATTTATCAATATTCTTTTAAATTAATCTGGCATAGGATTAAGCTACTTATATTGGGGGGGGGATCATTTGTGACTCCAAGAGTCAAAATGGGTCCTTTGGCCAAAATGGGTTGAGAACCTTTGATCTAAATTAAACCATCACCAGTTTCACCATTTAACATCTGTTTGTTGTTAACACAATGTTTCGGCTGATATACCCTCCAGCCTTCATCAGGTGTCTTCGGGAAATTTCGAACCTGGGTTCTCATTCCTAAGGGGTTTTTCGATGTTATTATTATTATTCAGGTCACTGCCTGGAATTGAACTCAGAATCTTGAGGTTAGTAGTCCACACCCTTAATCACTATGCCTTACACTCGTGGGTAATTATGGAGTGAATTTTAGGGCTTATAAATTAATCTTTTTGTATCCTTCCTCAATACCGGTTCCCATATGCTGTTCATATCTGCACTCGGTCTGCTTAGCAGGTTGTTGTGTCCTAGCATATGTGCTGCTTCTTTTAGTTTCTGTATTTTCCAGTGCTGTTCTCTGTCTATTATCTTAACTTCATCCCACATAGGGAGATGGTCTCCATTTTTCCATAAATGATCAACTATACCCGATTTATCAATATCTCCCCCCGTGTCACAGCTTTGCGATGTTCCTCTACCCTTATTTTGAGCGGGATGGCATGTTTCGCCTTTGTATAACCTACCACAGCTGCATGGGATGGAGTACACGCAATTTTTGGTCATATTCTCTTCTATTGGTGGTTTTACTCAAAGGAGAGAGAAAGAGAAAAAAAGAAATGGCAACAGACATGTTCCCAAATTTCCTGATTCTCCCATCATCATCTCTTTCTCATCGTTGCCTCTTTCATTCTATATACTTTCATTCCTTCATTTTCTCTTGTCTTTTTGTATCTGAGTGTGTGTGTGTACATCATCATCATCATCATTTAACGTCCGTTTTCCATGCTAGCATGGGTTGGACGGTTCGACCGGGGATCTGGGAAGCCAGAAGGCTGCACCAGGCTCCAGTCTTATCTGACAATGTTTCTACAGCTGGATGCCCTTCCTAACGCCAACCACTCCGTGAGTGTAGTGGGTGCTTTTTACGTGCCACCTGCACAGGTGCCAGGCGAGGCTGGCAATGGCCACGGTCAGATTGGTGTATTTTACGTGCCACCGGCATGGAAGCCAGTCGAGGCGGCGCTAGCATCGGCCATATATATATTGCATATATATATATATATAAGTATAGCAAAAATTTAGATTCGAATGAATATGGTACCTAATTTAGATGCACCAAAATTTTGTATGGTGTTATCCATAAAAATTTGCGGGGTGATTATAATAAAAAATAAGCAACAAGAATGACTCCGGTAATTTGGTACAATTGTTTCGCACTACATCATTTTATTAAAAATTGTAAGTATTACAACAGATTTAAGAAGCTGAGTGCTCATCAGCCAATTATAGAGGTTTTCCATTAATATAAGTATATGTATATATACACACACATACGCACATGTGTGAGTGGACAGATGAAAGAGAAAGGCACTCAACCCATTTTGTAGGAGTTACATGTATTTAAAGCAGTTTGGTTCAGCTGTCAAACTGTCTTTAATAATAATAACAGCATATCTGTGTATATATATATGTATGTATATATATAATGATTGTCTCTTCCTTGTCTTTCAATGTCCTCTTATCTTCTTTTCTTTACATTTTCTTTTTCTTTCCACATCTTCCACATTTGATCAACCATTCTACAGACACACACACACACACATGCATGCACTCACACTTGCTCTCATACCACTTCCACTACCCCCTAATTGCACCTCTCCTCCCACCCATAATATCTGCCGCTTCCCCACCTCCCCCAACACACCTACCGGATCAACAAACTAAATTTCATTCTTCCTAATCTGAAAGTTATAAAAAATGGATAAACAGCAACAGACTTGCCATTTTCTTCGCTTAAATCCTACACCGTCTCTTCTTACCTGCCTTACCAAACACCCCCCACCCCACTGTCCCCTATTTCACCATCCACCACTTACAACCACCACCACCACCACCACCACCACTACCATCACCACCACCAACACCACCATTAGCACAATTACCATCACCACCACCACCGTCCCCATCATCGCCACCACTAACACCACCTACATTCCACCACCATCACAACGACTAACATCACCACCACCACCCTCGTCATCACAACCATCACCAGTGCCACTAACATCACCTACATTCCACCACCATCACAACGACCAACATCACTGCCACCATCCTCGTCATCACAACCATCAACACCATTAGCACAATCACCAGCACCACTAACAACACCTACATTCCACTGCTACTACAACCACCACCCCCACAGCCATCAACATCAACACCACCACCACCACTACTACATCACCACCACCACAATTACCACCATCACCACCACCACCGTCCCCATCATCGCCACCACTAACAACACCTACATTCCACCGCTACTACAACCACCACCCCCACAGCCATCAACATCAACACCACCACCACCACTACCATCACCACCACCACCATTACCACCATCACCACCACCACCGTCCCCATCATCGCCACCACTAACATCACCTACATTCCACCACCATCACAACGACAACATCACTGCCACCATCCTCGTCATCACAACCATCACCAGTGCCACTAACAACACCTACATTCCACCACTACTACAACCACCACCCACACAGCCATCAACACCACCACCCACACAGCCATCAACACCACCACCACCACTATTAGCACCACTACCATCACCACCATTAGCACAATTACCACCATCACCCCCACTGCCTCCATCATCGCCACCACTAACATCACCTACATTCCACCACCATCACAACGACCAACATCACTGCCACCATCCTCGTCATCACAACCATCAACACAACTAACAACACCTACATTCCACCACTACTACAACCACCACCCCCACAGCCATCACCACCACCACCATTAGCACAATTACCGCCATCACCCCCCCCCACCATCATCGCCACCACTAACATCACCTACTTCCACCACCATCACAACGACCAACATCACCGCCACCACAACCATCAGCACCACTAACAACACCTACATTCCACCACCACCCCCACAGCCATCAACACCACCACCACCACCACTACCAACGCCACTGTTATGCTAGAAGCAGCAATCTTAATGCTAGCAATCCCTTAATATTCTTATCTTTGGCACAGAAGCATTTTTAAAGTGCTTCAACAGCTACAACAACAACAGCAACAACAACAGCAGTAGAAGCTGCTGCTGCTGCTCCTACTACTACTACTGTTGTATCATGGTAACCATGGGATGCAAGTGTGGATGTGTGGTTAAGAAATCCGCTTCACTGTCACAGTGTTCTGAGGTTCAATTCCACTACACCTCACCTTGGATGAATGTCTTGCACGTGACCACACAGCAGAGCCATGCGTGACTCATGCAAGCTTCTATTAACAAGAGAAGTGTCACGAATCAGACAGGTACCTATATGTTCATTTCTACTCTAGGTGCAAGGCCCGAAATTTTTGAGGAGAGGGCCAGTTGATTAGATCGACCCCAGTACACAACTGGTACTTAGTTTATCAACCCCAAAAGGATGAAAGGCAAAGTTGGCCTCAGCGGAATTTGAACTCACAACATAACGGCAGACGAAATACCACTAAGCATTTTGCCCGGTGTGCCAACATTTCTGCCGGCTTGCCACCTTAATTTGGTGGGAGGGCGTCAGTAGATTAGTTCGACTCCAGTACATAACTGGATCTTATTTAATCGACCCCAAAAGGATGAAAGGCAAAGACGACCTCGGCGGAATTTGAACTCAGAACATAAAGGCAGATGAAATACCAATTTCTTTACTACCCACAAGGGGCTAAACACAGAGAGGACAAACAAACGGATTAAGTCGATTATATCGACCCCAGTGTTAACTGGTACTTATTTAATCAACCCCAAAAGGATGAAAGGCAAAGTCGACCTCGGTGGAATTTTAACTCAGAACGTAACGGCAGACGAAATGCCGCTAAGCATTTCGGCTGGCGTGCTAACGTTTCTGCCAGCTCGCTGCCTTTCCCTCCTATTTCTAGCAGATGACACCTTTGCATCACTCGAGCAACAACCCTCCAACTCTTGGGTCTGTTTGGGTGGTCATTGTTGGTGAAGGTTTTACGAGGCTGGAGTGCAATACCCACCACAACCTCTTTTAGTTGTATTTTATGGCCTGCAAGACATGCCAATCCCCATAATGCCATTCTCAAAATAATCAATCACATGAGTAAAATCTTGAAGTTACAAGATAATGCAAGATTAATTCAAAGCAATGTGAATAAATAAGAATTACCTTTGACAGAGTAATCTGAATGTTAAAGGTTTAAATTAAAATCTTTCGTTAAAATCTCACATTAATTTATGTTTCAAGCACTTTATTAATGAACAAATGATTTCAATAAATTCTTCATTATTTTCAAAATTAGTTGGAACAATGGCAGATATTTCGACAAAAATATCGGTGTCTTTCACAAAGTTTACTCTGTTGCAGACATTCAAGTCAAGGTCTCTTGTTTTCAAGACCATTTCTTCCTTTATTTCTGCTAGTCTTGGGGGCCCTGTGAAAGAATCACGAGTACAACAATCCTTTCTGATTAAAACATAGAAAATAATTTTAAGGTATTCTGAAAAAAGTAGTTGAAAATTTCGACAAAAATATTGGTGTCTTTCACAAAGTTTACTCTGTTGCAGACAGTTAAGTCAGGTCTCTTGTTTTCAGGACCCTTTCTTCCTGATTAAAACATAGAAAATAATTTTAAGGTATTCTGAAAAAAGTAGTCGAAAATTTCCTTCAAAAATCATAATCTATCTTTCTCAAAAATCAAACCAACATTGAGTAATGTAAAAACATAGATGCATGGTGTTTGGAAAATGGTAAAAAGCAAAAATAAAAAAAATATAAAAACAAGAATAAAAAATAAAATGGGAGCATCACAGCTGGAATGTATTTGATCATAGATTTACTGAATTAGGGCTGACATGTGACTCAATAAAAAATAATAATAATAACGACCAGTAACCAATGCAAGGAAGCAATTTTTGCAGAATAACTATAGGATTGCTGATTGCCTACATAAAACCACAGACGTAAAAGTAGATTACAACATATAATTTGGTAAAGGAATCAAAAACAAACAACCCCAAACACCAGAAAAGAGAAAAAAACAAAATGGAGATTTTAATGTAAATTGTAATGATTTTTTTTTTTTTCCCTCAGACAAAATACATATATATATTGTATTGTTCAAAGCCATTTTCCATTGGGATGGCATCTGGAGCCAAATATTTGAATTTTCTAACAGAATAATATATGTAGATGAATGGTAGTTTTGAGAATGTTTAAGACGTTGGAATCTGACTTATCAAAACTTATTAGACTTTCAGCTCATTACATCAGCTTATATGTCACTTGAAGTTTTACTCACAAACTTCCATTTTCAATTTTCTCTTTTTCTTTCTAAAACACACACACACACACACACACACATATATATAAATGTATGTATATAAAATAATATATATATAAATATATGTACTTTACACACGTGTGCATGCACACACTCACACACATACATATTATACATATACGTGAAGAGAGAGAATTATTCTCTCTCTCTCTATATATATATATGTGTGTGTGTGTGTTTTGCAATAGATTTTCTACAGAAGTCAGAACCAGCAATGCAAGTCACAACATTTCCTAAACGAATACATCTTTCTCTCTCTTTCACTCACACTCAATCTCTCTTTCTCTCACTGGTCAAAGCATCCAATCCATGCCATCATGGACAAGGGACATTATATAATGATGATTATATATATATATATATATATGCACATATGTGTACATATGTGTGTATATATCTATATATATATATATATACACACACACATATATATATATACACACATATGTATATTTATATATATACATACATATGTATGTGTGTGTGTATATATATATATATATATATATATATAAAAAATGTGTTTATATATAAATGTATCTTTGCATGTATGTGTGTGTGTATATATATATATATATATATATATATATATATAAATGTGTTTATATTTAAATGTATCTTTGCATGTATGTGTGTGTGTGTATATATATATATATATATACACACGTACATACAGTCAAACACTCATTCACTTGTCTCCTTCTCTCTCTCTCTCTCTTTACAGACAGGAAATGATGGAATGGGTACGAATATTGGAGAAGACACTGAGTTCTTTGGGCTTAATTCAGGTGAGACTCAATTGATATTACACACACATGCTTATACATGTGTGCATACACTTACATACATGCATTCACACACACACACACATGCTTATATATATGTGTGCATACATATACAGACATGCATTCACACACACACACACACACATATATATATATATATATATATATATATATATATATATATATATACACACACACACAGACATGCACTCCTACACATATTTTTTGCATTTATGCATTCAAACATGTCCACATACACAGATGAACAGGCATGTGCATACGCATACTTACTAACATACACTTACAGACACACACACATACATACACTATTACATATGTATATATATATATATATATACATACATACATATATACATATACATGCATCAGCATATAAACGTGTGTATAAAAACGTATGAATGTATACATGTATGATTCATACAGGTAGCATACACATGCATGTGCACACATGCACACAGACACAGATGATGCATACATGCATATCTGCATACAGACGAAAGCATTCTCTGGAGGACTCCGAAAACTAAAGGTGTGTTCACTCAACTGTGAAAGAATTATATGTAAATGTAAATATTACAGTAAAAAGTCCATAGGTCAGATGAAAAATATTATTATTGGAACTGTAATTCGTTAAGTCAAGCGGATTATACAATTACTGTACGAGCATTAAAGAAGAAGAAGAGAGGGAGAGAGAGTAGTGGGGGGGGGTTTACATCGACATAAATGTATGCAATTCAGAATAAATTCTTCTATATGAAACAGCAGCAACATATTAAACAGGTGGCGGCGTTGTCGAAATCGGTCTATGGTTCTGTAGTGTAGGAATTTGGTTTTTTAGATTAGGCTTTTTTTAGATTTATATTTATGTTGTTGTTGTTGTTGTTGTTGTTTTATCTGCTGGTGTTGTGGTGGTGGTGGTTGTTGTTATTGTTGTTTGGCATTAAGTCCACTTTTGAGTTCTTTGGATGTGTGGTAAGAAGCATCCTTCCTAATTAACTGCATGGTTCTGGGTTCAGTCCTACCTTGGGCAAGTGTTTTCTATTATAGCCTCAGGCCAACCAAAGCCTTGTGAGTGGATTTGGTAGACGGAAAATGAAAGAAGCCCATCGTATATATATATATATATATATATATATATATAATATGTATATATGTATGTGCGTGTGTATATGTTTATGTGTCTGTGTTTGTCCCCCAACATCGCTTGACAACCGATGCTGGTGTGTTTACGTCCCTGTAAATTAGCGGTTCGGCAAAAGAGACCAATAGAATAAGTACTAGGCTGACAAAGAATAAGTCCCGGGATCGATTTGCTCGACTAAAGGCGGTGCTCCAGCATGGCCGCAGTCAAATGACTGAAACAAGTAAAAGAGTATATATATAATGCTGCAATTAGCTGTCATTACTGACAGCACGTGGTCAGCTAGTACTAAATAATACTGTAAGACGTTTAGCTCGGTATTATAATATTTCTGTCAACCCTTTGCTCTCAATGATTTTAAAACATTAAAGAACTGATTACCAAAATCACACAATACCATCATCACATTTACATACGATATACAATGGAGATGTATAACTTAGTCTCAAGTTGGTGTCGGGAATTTTGCGGATGGGGAAAACCGAATTGATTAAGATTGACTCTTCAGTTTCTATCTGGCACCTATTTTATGAAACCCAGAAAAACGAAAGGCTAAGTCAGTTTTGACAGAGTTCAAACTCATCTTGGAAAGAGAAAAAAAGATATGATTACACCGAGCAAAAGTAGTTCGTCCATCGCTCTATATTATCCCTACCACTACCTTTGAATATAATATATTATTAGTATTGCAGTCACTGACATCCTATAATTATGGAAAGCTACACGTAATATCTTAAGATAATTCAGATTCTAGCCATTATTCTGTTTCATCTGGGAGGCCAGCAGCTTAACCTCTAATTCTTTCAAGACCAATAAGAATGTATTCGATCGATCAACCATATAACTCATCTAAGTAAATAAATAAATAAAAGAAAGACAGAAAGAAAGAAAGAAAAAAAAAAGCAAAGGACATCTTTTGCCTTTTGAAAGAATTATTCTTGTCCTTTCTTCATCTCTTACTTGTTTGCAGTCATCAGTGTGTGGCCATGCTGGGGCATCACCTTGAAGGATTTTTTAATTGAACGAATCGACCCCATGAATTAGTATTTTTTAAAGCCTGGTAGTTATTCTATCAGTCTTGTTTGCTGAACTGCTAAGTTATGGGGGATGTAAGCACACCAACACCAGTTGTCAAGTGGAGGGTGGGAGACAAACTCAGACATAAATACACACACACTCACACATGTACAATGGGATTTTTCGGTTTCCGTCAACCAAATCCACTCACAAGGCTTTGGTCATCCTAGGGCTATAGTAGAAGACACTTGCTCAATGTGCCACACAGTGGGACTGAACCCAGAACCACATGGTTTGGAAGCAAGCTTCTTACCACACAGCCAAGCCTGCAAGTCCTACTTTACAAATATGGATACTAATCATAATAAAGTTAATATTACCTTTGATATTTCAGAGATTAATTAATCATGTATTAGTAATATATCATAATTGATTCAATTAATTATGACCCGGACAATAAAAAAAAATCTATCTTTAACTTCTGTTGTGTCTGGGGAGAGTCCTCTCTTAGCGCCATATAATTTAACACATTCACCAGTAAAATTTCCACCCATTTACTTACTCTTTTATTCAACTCTCTTTTAGTTGTTTCAGTCATGTGACTATGGCCATGCTGGAGCACCACCTTTTTGTTGAGCAAATCGACACCAGGACTTATTCTTTGCAAACCTAGTACTTATTCTATCGGTCTCTTTTGCCGAACCACTAAGTTACGGGGACGTAAACACACCAGCGTCGGTTGTCAAGCGATGTTGGGGGGACAAACACAGACACACAAACATATACACACCCACATATGCACACATATATATATATACACACATATATACGATGGGCTTCTTTCAGTTTCCGTCTACCAAATCCCTCACAGTCGCTGGAAACGGAGATCTCCAGGTCCAAATTCTTGAACGGCTCCAGTACACTCTTGGAGTGGTTGGCATCAGGAATGACATCCAGCCATAGAAACCAAATCAAAACAGACTGGAACCTGGTGCAGCTTTCTGGCTTACTATCTCAAGTCAGACTGTCTAACCCATGCCAGCATGGAAAAACAGATGAAGATGGTGACGATACTGATGATATCATTGGAATCTGGAAGCTATGATTAATTCAAAGAATGTGAATAGACAAGATTTACATTTCACAAAGTATTTTGAATGACAAAGGGTTAAAAGTAAAGAATTCTCCAAACTTTTATAAATTAGAGTTACCGTGTTTTTGCTTTCCTTTGTTATTTTTCTTATATCAATTTGGTTCAATTTTCAGGCTGATTCTAAGGAGCATATCTATGTCCTGGATCCTTTGCCACCACCAACTCTGCGTAACAAGGAAGAGACACCTCCTTCATCCGTTTCATCCCCCAACAGATACAGCTCTTCCTCGTTGTCCTCCCTGGAACTAAACTTTCCTGAACACCAACCGCCACCTCCGCCACGTCCCATCGAATTAATCATGGAGTCACTGCCTGCAACCCCACCACGAACTTCCCCGCCTCCAATCTCCACCGTACTAACACCGCCTCCACCTCCCCCACTTCTACCACCCACAGGTGCCCCTCCACCACTGCCACTAACAACACCTCCACCACTGACATCACCTCCGCCTCCACTGCTGCCTACATCACCATCACCATCATCATCAGTGCCACAGACTCTATCTGCAGCCGCTGCGGCAGCAGTAGTCACCACAAAACTGGCTCCAGGACAACATTTAGACACCAGCATTTCAACAGAATCCCCACCCATTCCATTACGGGAAAATAAACGCAACTTGATGAACAGAAACATCACACACCGGTTCTCCTTTTCTGATTTTGGTACAGTTCAAACTAACATTCCTTCGACGTCTCATTTGGCGGCGTTACATCCAGAAATAAATAAAAGATCTCTTCGGGTAAAATCTGAAGTTTATCACAACACACCGCCTTCATATCATTCTGTGGTGTCCCGAGAGAATTCAGAAAGCAATGAAATGGCTTATGTCAGTGACAGAGACAATAATTTTCAATGCAGGGAACAAAATGAGAAAACATTTGGTGGATCAAGAGACAGTATAGAAAGCGAGTATTCTTGGGAAGGAGACAACATATATGGCTATACTTGTGATGGACGTACTTTGATCCCCAATTCCAAGACCGATCTTGTTTATTCCTACCCAGCTAATTTCAAAGTTTGTGATTTTCAGAAGTATGTCATTCACAGATCTCAAGAATTAACCACTTCTGATGATAATACTTCATTTCATCAAAAGAAATATTTGAAAAATAGCGCCAATGAAGAAACCAATGCAAATTCTGCTGTGTTACCATCGTCTACAAACTTTTTCTCAGATTCTTCACCTTTTAAATGTGCTAGTTCTCCTACGTCACCACAATCGAAAAAATATCATAAACTTTCTTCTCGGGAAATGAAAGAAATTGACTCACTGCCATGGTTTCCTGGTTTTGGTGCCAAACCAGACCAAAGCCGTCTTTCATCGTCAATGCTTAGTTCTTCAAGTTCTGGTGTAAGTTACGAACTTCAGTTAGAGAATGCGGAGCAAAATGCTACAAACATTATAAACAATAATGTGACGTGCACTTCATGCAAACACAGGAATTGTCTTTCTTCTGCCAATTTCCCAAAGAATGGTATTCATTCAACTTCTAAACCAGAACAAATACTCTACAATAGGGAATTCCTTTCAGAAAACCTTGATCAGTTGAGCTTAACTCCAAATAACCAAAATTCAAGATATTCAAACAGTAATATGAGCTCAGATGAGGACTTCCACATGCAAAACAGCCAACATGTGCAAAACATCCAACATGTGCATAATAGCCAACATGTGCAAAACACTCCACATTCAGCACCTGCAGCTTTACCTCCTCAACCCCAAATCCCTGCTAAACCACCTGTAAATATTCCTCCTGAGCAACGAGAGCATGAAGATGATACGCCTCCATTACCTCCTCCTCGAATACCCAGACGTAGTGATATCTTTCCTCCTCGGAGACCACCCCGTCCTAACAGCTTTGTTCCTAAATCTCGCGATCAGCAAACGGAGAATGATTTAGAAACTGCTTCTTCGGATGAAAGCTTGGACAATGCTCCGAATTTTGTTACAAATCTAGCCATGAGTCAAGTCTTACAACTCAAAGAAGAGCTCAAAAAAACAAATGGCTTGACAATTTCTGTATCTCGAACAGATATATATAACATTGCTTTTGTGGAATATGCTAAGAAAATTTGGTAAGTTCTCATTCTTTATCATCTTTCAATGTTATATTTTAATTTCTTTCAATAATTTCCATACAGAGTCATTAAATTAATCTCAAAATTAATTTTTGTGTTTCAAATAATTCTATATATCTATCTAATCTATGTACTCTATCTATGTAAATTATCTATCTATCTATCTAATCTATGTACTCTATCTATGTAATCTATCTATCTATCTACATAGAGAGACAGAGAGAAATATAAACATACATACATACACGTATATCTATCTACCTATATATTCCAAACTATATATACATACATAAACACAAATACAGTACACCCACACATGCGTACGCTCTCACACACACACACACACATGTTTAAATGTAATCATAGCGATTTCCTTTTTTTTACTTCCAGGGTTGCTGGCTGGAATCAACGAGAATGCCCCAATCTTTACCATATTCTACATGTTGGAGATGAACTTCTCTGCCTGAACAAAGTCACTGTAGATTCTATATCTTGGTTAAAATCCCTTATAAAAAAATCAAATCAGTTTGATTTGGAAATCAAAAGAATACCAAAGGGACAATTATATATAATCAAGAAAGAAGTGGAAGCGCAGTCCCTTGGTATACAGAACGACTCCAAAACTGGGGAAGTGAGTAATAAAATAATTGTTTGCCTTCTTTAATTTTTGTTATTATCATTAATGTTATTTTTTATCATTATTATTATTATTAACGTGGCAAGTAAAATGGTGAGCTGGCTGAATTGTTAGCATGGTGGACAAAATGCTTAGCAGTATTTCATCTGTTGTTACATTCTGAGTTCAAATTTCACTGTGGTTGACTTTCCCTTTCATCCTTTCAGGGTCGATAAATTAAGTACCAGTGAAACACTGGGGTTGATATAATCGACTAGTCCCCTCCCCCCAAATTTCGGGCCTTGTGCGTTTAGTAGAAAAGATTATTATTATTGGAGATGTACTCGCATAGCAAGTGATTTGATCTGAGATCATGTGCTGAAACGAAAACAATTGCAGTGTGGAAGGTGTTTGCAAGCCATTAAAGAAACACACAAAAGCCGTCTATGATCTTACTCTACTCTTTTACTTGTTTCAGTCATTTCACTGTGGACAGGCTGGAGCACCGACTTTAGTTAAGCAAATCGACTCCAGGACTTATTCTTTGTAAGCCTAGTACTTATTCTATCGATCTCTTTTGCCGAACTACTTAGTTACGGGGACGTAAACACACCAGCATCGGTTGTCAAGCGATGTTGGAGGACAAACACAGGCACACAAACATACACATACACACACATGTATACATATATATGATGAGCTTCTTTCAGTTTCCGTCTACCAAATCCACTCACTAGGCTTTGGTTGGCCTGAGGCTATAGTAGAAGACACTTGCCCAAGGTGCCACGCAGTGGGACTGAACCTGGAAACATGTGGTTGGTAAGCAAGCTACTTACTACACAGTCACTCATACGCCTGTCTGTTTAGTTTGTTCACCACAATCATATCTAGTCTTCTTGCTTCAATTGTATGGCAAAACTTATTGGGGAAGGCCTTTAAAATCCTATAATTATTATTCTCCATCATAGCCTCTGATTTCTGTCCATTCCACTTTGCTTTTGTTTTAAAACCACTCTGCTGGCACCATGTCAAAAGCACTGATGCTTGTGTCATGCAAAAAAATGTCCATTACACTCTGCAAAAGTGGTTTTGCTTAAGGAAGGGTATCCAACCATACAAAAACAGATGTCTGGAGCCTGGTGTAGCCCTCCAGTTTGCCAGCTTCTCTCAAACCATCCAACCCATGCCAGCAAGGAAAACCGATGTTAAATGATGGTGATGATCCCAATGCAGTCTGTTACTTAGAAAGTCATGCCTGCATTTATACACTTTTTGTTATATGAGCGTGATCGTTACCAGTGTCGCCTTACTGGCAGCTGTGCCAGTGACATGTGTAAAAAGATTTGAACATGGCCGTTGCCAGTACTGCCTAACTGGCCCCCATGCTGGTGGCACGTAAAAGCACCCACTACACTCTCGGAGTTGTTAGCATTAGGAAGGGCATGCAGCTGTAGAAACTCTGCCAGATCAAGATTGGAGCCTGGTGCAGCCATCTGGTTCGCCAGCCCTCAATCAAATCGTCCAACCCATTCTAGCATGGAAAGCGGACGTTAAACAATGATGATGATGAAACCACCATATGCTATATTATTTAACAGACATCATATTCTGAGGTTTGGTGTCAAAAAGTCTTCTCAAATCTCAAGAATTTATTTTTTGAGGATTTCATGAAACTTTAAGGTAGAATAAAACTAAAACGTCCCTTACCTGAAAAAAAAAAAAACTGATAAGGGTTTGCAGCAGAAAGGGCATCAATAACAAGTATTCATCTGATCCATGCTAGCATGAAAACCAGGCGTAAAACAAACAAATTTAGCTCGGAATGTGTATGGCCATGCTGATAATCCTTGCAACTTAAACCAGATATTAAAAAACATTAATAAAATCACTATTAAAAATGTTCATCCTTGCAGCATGTTTTTCTCAAGTGCTTAATTAATCAGCTTTTATTTTATTTTCAGTCTCCAAACATTATTCCTGTTTTTTTTTCAGTCATTAACATTTTATTAAGATTATTATATTATTAGTTTTGAAACCATTGTTATTTTATAATAATAATAATAGCATCTAAGGTTACTTGTTAGGAATTTTTTCTTTTCCAACAGTCTAATCTGTTGTGTGTATTTGAATAATAATAATATCTAGGAGTTATGACAAAACCTGTGATAAAAAGAAAAATAAAGATTATTATTATTATAATTATCATCAATATTATTATTATTATTATGATTATTATGATTATTATTATCATCAATATTATTATTATTATTATCATCAATATTATTATTATTATCATCAATATTATTATTATTATTATTATTATTATCAATATCATTATTATTATCACCAATATTATCACCATCATCATTATTATTATTATGGTTATCATTATTATTATTATTATTATTAATATTATATTTCTAGATTCTTTCTGTTGAACCTTCGGGCTTAGCTGGCAGACAAGGTATGCAATCAACTCCAGGTAACAAGACGAAAGATAAACTGAATCACTGGGTATTCACAGAAATTAACAGTCGACCATTGAATCTGTTTGCAAATTACACACAGGTAAGATTCTGAAATTTATTGCCAAATTCATCAATTTTAAAATTCAGGTAGCGAATTGGTGCAAAAGTGCAGTTGTTGGCTTGTGGTTAACAGGTTTGCTTTGTGTCCATTTAGAGCAGAAAATTATATATATATTTAGTCATCATCATCATTATCATTGTTTAACGCCTGTTTTCCATGCTAGCATGGGTTCGACAGTTTGACTGGGGACTGGCAAGCCAGGAGGTCGCACCTGGCTCTGATCTGACAATGTTTCTACTGCTGGATGCTCTTCCTAATGCCAACTACTCTGAGAGTGTAGCGGGTACCTTTTAGGTGCCACTGGCATGGAATCCAGTCAGGCGGCACTGGCATCGGCCACATTCTGCTGGGGCTATTTACATGCCATCAGCACAGGATTCAGTCAGGGCAAGCGACCACGTTTGGATGGTGTTTTTTATGTGCCATATATATATAGCATAGCTGTGTGGTAAGAAGCTTGCTTCCCAAATACATGGTTGCAGGTTCAGTCCTTTGCATGGCACCTTGGGAAACTCTTCTATAATAGTCTCAGGTTAACCAAAGTCTTGTGAGTGGATTTGGCAGATGGAAACTGAAAGACACCTGGCGTGTATGTATGTATCTCTTGACATTACACATCCAGCAGATCATACTAGCTTCATTTCTTTCAAGCCTACACATGTCCTCAGCAGTCATGGCCTATGTTTCACTGCTGTGTAGCCTAGCAGTTTGCACACATGCTGGATACGGTCTACCTTTCATCCTGAGTGAGAGGCCCTTTACTTGTCAGCAGAGGTAGGAGCTCCCTAAACTTTACCCAAGCTATTCTTATATACATACATACATATATCATCATCATCGTTTAACGTCCGCTTTCCATGCTAGCATGGGTTGGACGGTTCAACTGGGGTCTGGGAAGCCAGAAGGCTGCACCAGGCCAGTCAGATCTGGCAGTGTTTCTACAGCTGGATGCCCTTCCTAACACCAACCACTCCGTGAGTGTAGTGGGTGCTTTTTACGTGCCAGACGAGGCTGGCAAATAGCCACGATCGGATGGTGCTTTTTACATGCCACCGGCACGGAGGCCAGTCGGGGCGGCGCTGGCAACGGCCACATTCGGATGGTTCTCTTACGTGCCACCGGCACTGGTATCACAGCTATAATTTCCATTGATGTTGATCAGTTCAGTAATATTTAGATTCAGATGAATATGGTACTTAAGTTGAAGGCACCAGAATTTCATATGGTATTATCCATATAATTTAAAATAAGGTGATTAAAATCAAAATAAACAACCAAGATATCCAGAGGTAATGCAGTATGATCGTTTCATGCAACTCCATTTAATTGAACAATGCAAACATTACATCAATTTAGTATGAAGGTATGAAATTTATAGAGATATATGATATAGAGTAATACTGTAAATAAATAAATGACTAGTTTTAAAATAAAATAAAAAAATAAGAAAAGAAAAAAATATAATCATTTGTAGAACATTATAGACACTGGGTAAAATGGTTTATATACCAAAACTATGGTAAGGTATATTTAGCTTATTTACATCATAGATTTCATACTCAGCTTATATAAACTATGCTGGTATATTCACTATTTATAATAAAAGAAATATGCTTAGACTAAAATTGTTAATATTTATATATAAATTTTTAACATATTCCTTTAACTTAATTTTCCTTTATTAATACCAATAATTACCATTTAATAAATAATTATAGAGATATGTTAAGTTAGTATTTAAATATATAAATATGGAATTATTTTTATATTTTCTGTCCCTCTATTGTGTAAAATTTTTGATATATACTGAAAGTATTCAGAAATATTCTTCTCAGTATTCTTTAGATTAACTCTAAAATGTATCTCTTTTACTCTTTTACTTGTTTCAGTCATTTGACAGCGGCCATGCTGGAGCACCGCCTTTAATCGAGCAACTCGACTCCGGGCCTTATTCTTTTGTAAGCCCAGTACTTATTCTATCGGTGTCTTTGCCAAACCGCTAAGTAACGGGGACATAAACACACCAGCATCGGTTGTCAAGCGATGTTGGGAGGGGACAAACACAGACACACACACACATACATATATATATATATATATATATATATATATTATATATATATATACACACACATATATATGACGGGCTTCTTTCAGTTTCCGTCTACCAAATCCACTCACAAGGCTTTGGTCAGCCTGAGGCTATAGTAGAAGACACTTGCCCAAGGTGCCACGCAGTGGGACTGAACCCGGAACCATGTGGTTGGTAAACAAGCTACTTACCACACAGCCACTCCTGCGCCTGTGTATATACAAATAACAAAATTGTTTTATAGTAGATAAATGTACTGCTACTATATGTAATCATTCTCTCTGTCCCATAAGCATTGGTCTCCAAAATTAGCAGCTAAAATCTTGTCTGAAGTATATTCTTACTGAACCAAATGGCTTTGCTTCAAAGAAATCTTGGTTTATGACTTTGCCACTTATATTGTCTACCTATCCATAAATGATACTACACCTGGTCTTCTTTTAGATTTGAGAAACTAGCCTATTAGTTAAAACTGACCCCCCACCCCAATTAGTAAATCTAAATATCAGAAATAATCAGTGAAAAGCAGTGTCTTTTTTGAAAAAATCTCATTTACAACTGTGATGTTGGTGAAACATGTTCTTTGTCTATCTCCTTATCCTCTTGGCGACTTTGGATTAAAAAAATTTTACAAATGAGTCCTTTGAATTTAACTAAATTCTGTATTTTAATGCAGCTGAAAATTGCTCTACATTTTAAACTGATGTAATGTTTGCATTGTTCAATTAAATGGAGTCGCATGAAACAATCATACTGCATTACCTCTTGATATCCTTGTTGCTTATTTTGATTATATGTGTATATATATATATATATATATATATATATATATATATATATATACACACACACATATCACACACATGCATACATATACACACACACAGTAATCCCTTGACATGTGAAGATGCATGGCTCAGTGGTTATAGCACCGATTTTACGACCGTGAGGTTGTGAGTTCGAATCCCGGACCGGGCTCAGTGTTGTGTTCTTGAGCAAGAAAGACACTTTATTTCACGTTGATCCAGTTCACTCAACTGAGTCAAAGCAAATGCAATTAAACAGGCTTAATGCTGAGCAACATAAGATTTATTCCTGCAAATTTGAATGAGAAATTCAAAGGTATGTGGATGCCATGAATGATTTCACAAATGTTCAATATGCACACCACATGCCAAGTTGGTAGTCTAAATTCTCCATAACATGCTGCAGCATGTCTTGGGTAACATTCTCCAGTGTGGTAGTGATTCTCTGCTCGAGGTCCTCTAGGTTTGCAGGAAGAGCGGGGGACATAGATCAGGCCCTTCACATAGCCCCAGGTTTGCGCTTTCGCTTGTCATCTGCCGTTATGGCCTGAATGAGCTGCAGTTTGTAGGTTTCAGTAGCAAGCATTTCCTCAGGATGTGCCAAACTATCGTTGGAGGAATCTGGGTTTCCAGACTTGTCTTCTTATGGACTTCTTGTATTTGGCGAAGCCGCTCGACCATCTCTTCCGATGTTAGTGGTCGTCCAGATCCTTTTGCCCTGTACAAACAGCCTTCCTCTTTTAATTTTTTGTGCCTTGTCCAAATCTGCATTGCCGTTGGTGATTTTTTAGAGAACTCTCTCACAAATGCACAATGCACAGCCTTGTTCCACTGTGTCCGAGTATACTCCAACACACAAAATGCTTTTCTCTCTTCCAGTGAATGCTATATCTATACTCTTTTACTCTTTTCAGTCAGCTGACAGTGGCCATGCTGGAGCACCGCCTCTTTTTAGTCGAGCAAATCAATCCCAGGACTTTGTTCGCGCCCACTACGCCCCGGTCTCTTTTGCCAAACTGCTAAGTTATGGGGATATAAACAAACCAGCATCGGATGTCAAGCGATGTTGGAGGTACAAACAGACACACAAACATATACACACACACACATACGTATATATATATATATAATATATATATATATATATATATATATATATATACACACACACATATCACACACATGCATACATATACACACACACAGTAATCCCTTGACATGTGAAGATGCATGGCTCAGTGGTTATAGCACCGATTTTACGACCGTGAGGTTGTGAGTTCGAATCCCGGACCGGGCTCAGTGTTGTGTTCTTGAGCAAGAAAGACACTTTATTTCACGTTGATCCAGTTCACTCAACTGAGTCAAAGCAAATGCAATTAAACAGGCTTAATGCTGAGCAACATAAGATTTATTCCTGCAAATTTGAATGAGAAATTCAAAGGTATGTGGATGCCATGAATGATTTCACAAATGTTCAATATGCACACCACATGCCAAGTTGGTAGTCTAAATTCTCCCTAACATGCTGCAGCATGTCTTGGGTAACATTCTCCAGTGTGGTAGTGATTCTCTGCTCGAGGTCTCTAGGTTTGCAGGAAGAGCGGGGGACATAGATCAGGCCCTTCACATAGCCCCAGGTTTGCGCTTTCGCTTGTCATCTGCCGTTATGGCCTGAATGAGCTGCAGTTTGTAGGTTTCAGTAGCAAGCATTTCCTCAGGATGTGCCAAACTATCGTTGGAGGAATCTGGGTTTCCAGACTTGTCTTCTTATGGACTTCTTGTATTTGGCGAAGCCGCTCGACCATCTCTTCCGATGTTAGTGGTCGTCCAGATCCTTTTGCCCTGTACAAACAGCCTTCCTCTTTTAATTTTTTGTGCCTTGTCCAAATCTGCATTGCCGTTGGTGATTTTTTAGAGAACTCTCTCACAAATGCACAATGCACAGCCTTGTTCCACTGTGTCCGAGTATACTCCAACACACAAAATGCTTTTCTCTTCCAGTGAATGCCATATCTATACTCTTTTACTCTTTTCAGTCAGCTGACAGTGGCCATGCTGGAGCACCGCCTCTTTTTAGTCGAGCAAATCAATCCCAGGACTTTGTTCGCGCCCACTACGCCCCGGTCTCTTTTGCCAAACTGCTAAGTTATGGGGATATAAACAAACCAGCATCGGATGTCAAGCGATGTTGGAGGTACAAACAGACACACAAACATATACACACACACACATACGTATATATATATATATATATATATATATATATATATACGCCAGACTTCTTTCAGTTTCTGTCTACCAAATCCACTCACAAGGCATTGGTCGGCCCGGGGCTATAGCAGAAGACACTTGCCCAAGGTGCCACGCAGTGGGACTGAACCCGGAACCATGTGGTTGAGAAGCAAGCTTCTTACCACACAGCCACACCTGTGCCTATATATGTATATATATTATGAAATAAGCTAGATAGATATATAAGTATCATATTGGCCGATGTATCTTTTCTTAAATGTTAAAGAAAACAGTGAAACTTATAAAATAGTGAAACATGACAGACAAAAATAACAAAAGAAAATTAAATAACTTCTAGAATATATGAAAGACCAAAATAAATAATGAAATAACGTTAAAATAATGAAATAACGTTAAAATGTTCAATAACTTTTAAACATTTATAACGAAAAAAAAAAAATAATTCAAAGTTGTGAAATGCGAAAACAATTTGTTGTTTTTTGTTTCATATTTCTGAACATTTGTGTAATTTCTATAAAATGATAATTACTATACCAGTATCGTCATGACAACGAAAAGTGATTGTAAGTTTAGACTGGTTGGTAACAGAAGTGACAATGAAATGAATATGTTTAATGATAGAGACAAGGTAAAGGAGAGAAGGTGATTCTTGCAGGGAAAGAGAGAGAGAGGGGGTGAGGTGGAGAGGGGTGGTGGGGGGGGTAGAGCTGTGGTATTCAAAACAGACAATAAAAGCGACAGTTTTATTCAAATATATTGAAATCAGAAATTTCAAGATTTTTGTCATCGTTTCAGTTTCATCCAAAAGTTATTTAGAGTTTTTGATTTCGTATATAAATAAATGCGATTTGTGTGACAATCATTCTATACCTTGTATAGAAGATGAAAATAGTAACATCACCTACAGGATACAAATGCTGTGCCTATTGTAAAACCATATAATCAACACCGGATTAGCATTAAGCAAAATAAGCATGTACTGAGAAAGACAACATAGATACGGTAAATGGTCTACAGCACAAAAGAAATTCCTTTACTCTTTTACTTGTTTCAGTCATTTGACTGCGGCCATGCTGGAGCACCGCCTTTAGTCGAGCAAATCGACCCCAGGACTTATTCTTTGTAAGCCCAGTACTTATTCTATCGGTCTCTTTTGTCGAACCGCTAAGTGACGGGGACGTAAACACACCAGCATCGGTTGTCAAGCAATGCTAGGGGGACAAACACACACACACAAACATATACACATATATACGACAGGCTTCTTCCAGTTTCCGTCTACCAAATCTACTCACAAGGCATTGGTCGGCCCGGGGCTATAGCAGAAGACACTTGCCCAAGATGCCACGCAGTGGGACTGAACCCGGAACCATGTGGTTGGTTAGCAAGATACTTACCACACAGCCACTCCTGCACCTTTAACCCTTCATTTTTGAACTGGCTAAAATATTCTGCCTGTTTTATGTTTAAACCAGCCAGATCTGGTCTCTTATTCTAGTACTAAACATTGGCCTCTTATTCTAGGACTACACTATCATATCATCAAAATCTCAAAGCTACAAAATAACACATGAATAATTTTTAGAAAATGTTAATAGATAAGCATGATGGTTGATAGAGCAATCTGAATACTAAAGGGTCAAACATCATCATTTTTTAACGTCCGTTTTCTATGCTGGCATGGGTTGGACGGTTCGACCGGAGTCTTGGAAGCCAGAAGGCTGCACCAGGCTCCAGTCTGATCTGGCAGTGTTTCTACAGCTGGATGCCTTTCCTAACACCAACCACTCTGAGAGTGTAGTGGGTGCTTTTTTTGTGCCACCGGCACAGGGGCCAGAAGAGGCTGGCAATGGCACCAACCAGTTGGTGCTTTTTATGTGCCACCAGCTCAGAAGCCAGTCAAGGTGGCGCTGGCATCGGCCATGTTCGGTTGGTGCTTTTTACGTGCCATCAACACTGGTATCACAACTACAGTTTCCATGCTAAAATAATATTCAAAGTGGTTTATATTAGCAGAAATATAATTTCAGTTTTCGCCTCGACTGGCTTCCGTGTCGGTGGCACGTAAAAAGCACCATCCGAATCGTGGCCAAAGCCAGTGCCGCCTCGACTGGCTTCCGTGCAGGTGGCACGTAAAATGCACCAATCCGACCGTGGCCGATGCCAGCCTCGCCTGGCACCAGTGCAGGTGGCACGTAAAAAGCACCCACTACACTCACGGAGTGGTTGGCATTAGGAAGGGCATCCAGCTGTAGAAACATTGCCAGATAAGACCGGAGCCTGGTGCAGCCTTCTGGCTTCCCAGATCCCCAGTCGAACCGTCCAACCCATGCTAGCATGGAGAATGGACGTTAAACGATGATGATGATGGCATCATAATGAGGATCTGATGAAAGACTTTGAAATCAAAAAAAGTAGGAGAAAAATTTTCAAATATAAATTAAGTGGAAGTATATACAAAAATAAACATTATTTTACTGATAGTTTTGTTTCATTTTGAAAAATAGAAATTTATCTTATGGTTTATTATTGTTTATTTTTTTAATTAGATATATATGGGCATAACCAGCCCTCTCAAAACTACCTTGGAGCGTAGGGTGGCATGCCATGCTTGAGGAGACCTATTAAGTCAAGTACATCAACATCAGCAATATCAAAATCAAATCAGGTAGAAATTGTAGTTGTGAGCCCCGTGCCAGTAGCAGGTAAAATGCACCATCTGACTGTGACCGATGCCAGTGCCGCTTTGACTGGCTTCCATGCCGGTGGCATGTAAAAAAAAAAAACCATCTGATCATAGTTGATGCCAGCTCCTCTGGGCAAATGTCTTCTACTACAGCCTTGGGCTATATAGTAGAAGACCAGTATGTAAGTGGATTTCAGTGACAGAAACTGAAAGAATCCTGTTGAATGTGTGTGTGTGTGTGAGTGAGTGTGTGTATCTGTGTATTTATGAGTGTGTGTCTTTGAGTCTGTATTCGTCCCCAACCTCCACCATTTGACAACCTATGTTTGTGTGTTTATGTCACTGTAACTTATTCTATTAGCAGTTCAGCAAAAGGGACTAAGTACAAGGCTTAAGAAATGAGTTCTGGGGTAAATTTGTTCGTCTGTAAACCCTTCAAGGTGTTGCCCCAGCATGGCCACAGTCAAATGACTGAGACAAGTAAAAAAAATTAAAGAATATATGAATATACGCAGTATTAAGACAAAAAGAGAGTTGCATGTTTTGTGTATAAGTTTTCAAGTATTTTTAATGCATTTTTTTCCTCCATACTGACACACACAAAAATGGTTTGCATGTCTGAATATGTATTTCTTTGGCATTGCAATTATGTATTTATCTGTGTGTTTGTGTGTTTTGTATATGCATACAGTAATCCTTCAACTATCGTGGGTGTTACATTCCAAAACTTCCCACAGAAATGATTAAAATCTAAAGAAATATAAAGACCTATTGGCTGCAGAAACCCGTGAAATACTAAAGAGTCCATGATATAAATTTCATTATATTAACTAGAAATATCTGCGATGTACTGAGTGCGCAATAGGTGAACCGTGATGCGCTGAGAGCGCGACAGGTAAACCGCAATGTACCGAGTGTGTGACAGATGAACCGTGATATGGCAAGGAATTACTGTATGCATGCTGATTCACAGTTCAAAAACAACATTCGAGCGAGGTCGTTGCCAGTGCCACTGGACTGGCTCCTATGCAGGTGGCACATAGAAAACACCACTTGAGCATGGCCGTTATCAGTACCACCTGACTGGCCCTTGTGCCAGTGGCATGTAAGAGCACCCACTACACTCTCGGAGTGGTTGGCGTTAGGAAGGGCATCCAGCTATAGAAACTCAGCCAGATCAAGATTGGAGCCTGGTGCAGCCATCTGGTTCACCACTCCTCAGTCAAATCGTCCAACCCATGCTAGCATGGAAAGCGGACGTTAAATGGTGATGATGATGATGATGCATGAGTATATGCTCATACATCTATGAGAATATATCTCTGTTTTTATCTACCAATGCCATAATACCATACATGATGGTGTATAAAATGGGAATGAAAATTTATCATGCATCTAATGGAACTGTAAAATGGATGGGACACCACATGTATGAATGCATGAAGAAACATTAAATTGCTTTCTTCCTCAAAGTATATTAGCCCTATGCAAGTGTACATCATATACATTAGCAAATATGGTACCCCAAAATATGGTACCCCAAAATATGGTACCTCAGCTTTTGTATTCAATGATTATATTTTTTCCCCTTATATCTACTGTATTCAATGCTTATATTATTTCCTTATATTTATTATATATTTGATGTTTATATTTTTTCGCAGGTGACCGACCGTTTAAATTCTGTTGGCATGGATATATCATTTGTTGTGCAACCATCAGATTTCATCAAACAGCTCAGAAAACAGCTCAAGAAAATGAGTAATTTCACAGACTACTGTCTCGGTTAATTAAGGATCGTTACTTATTGAACATAAATCTCACCACAAATGCTTCATCTCCTCGCTGATTGAATTTTTAATTAACCTATTAAGAAATTTCAATGAAATGTGAAGAAATCTTTAAAAATTAAAAGAGTTGCATTCTAGTTTTCACACCTGATGAATGTTAAATTGCTAGTTCCTTATTGTGCAATGATTAACAAAAAAAAACAAACAAAAAATATTGATCTTATAGACAAGTAGAACACATGAACCAGTATCACAGTATGTGAACTTTTGGAAATCTAAATCTGCGAACAAGTATTTTCTGCCAAATTGGACATGAAAATTGGTTTGCTTCATTTAATGTTTTGACTTTTGCAATCGGATTTTTTTTTTTTTTTTGTTATGTACCTTTGTCAGCCTAAATTCTGACTTAAAAGTGTACACTTGCTCAAGGTTTTAATTGTTTTTAATTGTTCGTTTTTTCTTTTTTTAAAAAAAAAATCTCCCTCATCAAAGCAAGGTTGAAAGCAGTACACCCCCTAAATTTTCCAATGTGTATTGCCAGTAATTTATAAAAAAAAATATATATATATATTCACATATATAAATATATATACATTTGTATGTATGTATATATATGTTTATACATGTGTATGCATATATATATATTTGTGTGTACATATATGTATAGATATACATACATATATAAATAAATACATACACACATGTGTGTGTGTGTGCATAGAAGTAGGTAATGTATGTGTGTATAAATGCACATATGTATAGATGGATATAGATATACATACATTTTGGAGTTGTACTTATTTGGTAAGTAATGAGTTTTGAAATCGCGTGATGAAACTAAGAGGGTTATGTTAAAGAAGAGATATTTCAATCATTTGAGGACACAGAGAAACGGTGGAATTCATTTCCCATTTGGTCACTGATAGCACCATTTGTTATGAAGGGTCAAAAGTTTTGTGTTTGCCAGTAATTTATAAATAACTATATATATATATATATTACGGAGATGTACTTGCATGGCAAGTGACCTGATCTGAGATCGTGAGTTAGAATGGAATTTTGTCAGGGAACAAGTCACGGTCTGAAAGCGATGAAACTATTTTGACAAATTAAATTTAAATATTTAAATGTTGGAGTGAATCTAACAGTTTTTGTGTGTTTCTTAAATGGCTTATAAACACCTTCCACGCTGCAATTGTTTTATATATATATATATATATAAATATAAGTCAAAAGATTGCAATTTTGAAATCTGGATAAGAAATAAATGGAAAGTGGATATCATGCAATTTGTACCTTCTTAACTGACCAAAACAATTCTTCCATGATGTATTTGTTATATATACATACACGCACGCACACACACATATATATACACACACATGTATATTCGTATATATATTGCATTAGATGACTATACAATATATATGTATGTATATATTTATATACATGAATACATATATGTATTACACTAGATGAATATATAAATAAATATATGTGTGTGTATATATTTATATATATGCATACATACATACATGTATTACACTAGATGAATATATAAATGTGTATGTGTGTATTATATCTATATATCAATATATATATACACACACACACACATATATATACATACATATGAACACATATTGTGTATGGAGACTGTTATTGTAGCAAAAATATAAATTCTGAAAGTGAAGTTGTAAACTTCTTAGAAATTCGAATGAAATTAACTGTTAATTTAAATATTTGATTGATTGATTTATTGACTGATTGATGAAATTGTTCTTTGAAAGACTCTTTGACCAGTGGTGGGCTATCTCTAAAAAAAAAAAAGTTAATAAAATTCATGAAAAATAAACAATATATATATATAAATATATTTTCTTCCCTATGGGATTATCCAACCTGGCAGAGATACTCATTGGGTAATTAATTTGCTAGTAATTAAATGAATTTCTATAACAGAGCCTGTACTGGCCAAGCTTGATTCTGCTCAAATTTGGGGAATTGCAATTTGGACCGGTGTTTTGGGTTTCTAATGGCCCATGAAAGAAAATTACAGAATCTTGAGATCTGGCGGGATATGTATACATACATACATATGCATGTGTACATATGCATGTATATATATATATATATATATATATGCATGTATATATATAATATATATATATACATATGTATACTCTTTTACTCTTTTACTTGTTTCAGCCATCCGGCTGAGGCCATGCTGGGGCATGTATGTATATAATATATATATATATATATATACATATGTACATACTCATGTATAAATATATATATATACATATGTATATACGCATGTATAAATATATATATATACATCTGAAAGAATGTACATATATATATTTGTATATATGTATGTACATATATATACATCTGAAAGGATGTACATATATATATATGTATATATGTCTGTACATATATATATATGTACGTATGTATATACACACATACATACATATACGTATATATATATATACATATATATACACACGTATGAAGTAGAAAAGGGTTTTCTATTTGCTCAATTCATTCTACTCTCCCCATCAATACTAAATAGAAGTGAATAAAATCTTGTTATTGTTTAGCCCCAAGTCTGCCCTGGTTGAGCAGACCGATAATCAAAGGCATTCCAGCCATGACCATCACATGTTTCACTCAGACACAGCTTAAGCATCGAGAACCACCCGATATGCAAATGTCTCCTCCTTTTCCCCCAAGATGTCGGAAGAATTTTCGAGTTTGAGGGGAGATTCGGTTGTGCATTTCTTAAACACCGAGAGTCCGCGTGGAATGAACATCCCTCAAGAATTTGAATTGGGCATTCAACTATATAATATCCCCCTGGAAATATTGTATTTGTTTCCCTGCTAACACAGCGAAATTAAAAAACACTTGTGGCTGGGTGAAACTTTCTAAAACATGGTAAACAAAAACAAAGTATTAGATGGAATAAAAAAAAAAAAAATAAAGATAATTATAAAGATGATGACAATGATGATTATCATCATGATGATGTTGATGATGATGATAAAAAATTCTGAGCAATTTTTTTGAGTGGTTATTGTTTATTGTTTCCAAATGTCCCCTCTTCCAATATTGACAAGTTTATTATTATTATCATTATTATTATTATTATTATTATTGGTATTTTTTCCTATTTTTAATGTAATTTTTTTTTTTTTTTGACTTTACATGTTTTCCCCTCTTTAAACTATCAATATTCTAGTTATCCCCTACTTATATGTAAATGCTGGTAAAAAAGGAAGGAAGCTAATCAATGCAAGCTGTCATCTAATTGTGACTGCAAATAACTCCTCCTGCCCCCCCACCCATCACCTCTTAAAACAACTGGCAATTTGAAAAAAGAATTGGTATAAAATATTCACAGAAACTGTTGGACTCTTTCTTTGCTTATTCTTTGTTAAAACCATGTTGTTTGTTGTTTGTGTCCTTTTTTTTTGTATTTTTTTCTGTTTTTTATTTTTATTATTCTTAATAATTTGAAGTGACTAAAACAAACCAAGTGACTTGGTTTGTTTTAGAATCTTATAAAGTGGATGTAAAGTAGAGAAAGAGAGAGAGAGAGAGAAGTGGGGAGGCTATAAAATGACCAGAGAAATAACCACTTAGATCGTCCGTGTAAATGAGAGAGAGAAGCAGAAACAGGGTAAGAGAGAGAGAGAAAATTAGAGAGACAGAGAAAGAGAACCAGAGGAAAATGAGGAGAGAGAAGACAGGCAAAATGGGAAAGAGAGAAGAGAAAGCCATGAGAGAGAAGGAAAAAGAGGAAGAGAGGGAGAGAGAAGACAGGCAAAATGGGAAAGAGAGAAGGAAAAAGAGGAGAGAGAGAGAGGTGGGGGAGGCTATAAAATGACCAGAGAAATAACCACTTAGATCGTCCGTGTAAATGAGAGAGAGAAGCAGAAACAGGGTAAGAGAGAGAGAGAAAACTAGAGAGACAGAGAAGGAGAGAAAGAGAACCAGAGGAAAATGAGGAGAGAGGGAGGGAGAGAGAAAGACAGGCCATGAGAGAGAAGGAAAAAGAGGAAGAGAGAGAGAGAGAGAAGACAGGCAAAATGGGAAAGAGAGAAGGAAAAAGAGGAGAGAGAGAGAGAGAGGTGGGGAGGCTATAAAATGACCACTGAGATTGTCCGTGTAAATGAGAGAAGCAGAAACAAGGTAAGAGAGGGAGAAAATTAGAGAGACAAAGAGAACCAGAGGAGAGAGAGAAGACAGGCAAAATGGGAAAGAGAGAGCCATGAGAGAGAAGGAAAAAGAGGAAGAGAGAGAGAGAGGTGGGGGAGGTTATAAAATGACCAGAGAAATGACCACTGAGATCATCCGTGTAAATGAAAGAGAGAAGTTGAAACAAGGTAAGAGAGAGAGAGAAAACTAGAGAGACAGAGAAGGAGAGAAAGAGAACCAGAGGAAAATGAGGAGAGAGGGAGGGAGAGAGAAAGACAGGCAAAATGGGAAAAAGAGGAGAGAGAGAGAGGTGGGGGAGGCTATAAAATGACCACTGAGATTGTCCGTGTAAATGAAAGAGAGAAGCTGAAACAAGGTAAGAGAGAGAGAGATTACTAAATAGTTGCTGGACATTAATGTATTCGAAATTGTTGCTAAGTCTCTGCTTTAAATTTAAGTTCACTGATTTACCTTAAAGGTAGAAAACCTTTGTGTCACTTAACACCTTCAGTTATTCTTATGGACCTCCACAAACTCTTGTGTTACATGTTCAAATCCATTGTCGGTATTTTATTGTAAAGGGTAAAGGATAAAGACCCTCTTCGGTCATGAATGACCAAGGGACTGCACCTAGGAAAGTTCCCCTCCAAGGCACAAGTCCAGGTAAGGTTGTTTGTGGAAGACCAGCAGTTGCCCTTCTCCATGCCACCGGTGTTATCCAAGGGAAAGCAAAGGGGCCAATACAGCTTGGCACCAGTGATGTCGCAACTAATTTCTACAGTTGAGTGAACCAGAGCAATGTGAAATAAAATGTCTTGCTCAAGAACATGCAACCTGGTCCAGGAATCGAACTCACAACTTAACAAATGTAAGCCTGATGCTCTAACCACTGATCCATGTCACAGAAAACGAGAAGGCAACCATACTCTGGGATATGCCAATACACACAGATAGAGAAATTAAGGCCAATAGGCCAGATATAGTTGTCAGGGATAACCAAGGGAAATAGAAAATGCTTTCTAACCGCTGTATCGATACCAGTAGATGACAATGTTTGTCTAAAAGAAACGGAGAAACTTTCAAAATACAAAGATCTGGAAATGGAGGTAACTTGAATATGGAACCTAAAAACAGAAACAATTCCAATTATAGTAGGTGCATTAGGTATGATAAAAAAACATTCAGACATAACAAAAACATCAGGACTTACAAGTATACATAACATACAGAAAATAGCACAACCAGGCACCACACATATCTACATAAAACACTTTCAATACTGCGAAAATAGGAGCACCACAATAAACCACAGCACATACCCTAGGCAGACAGAGCTGCACTTAGTAGTGCAGCAAAAGCCCGTGATAAAAATAAGACTATTGAATAATGATGATAATAATAATAATAATAACTATGTACACCTCCAGAAAACGGTATTATTAGGTACAGCTAGGGTACTTAAGAGGGTTCTTGGCATCAAAAGTTACTTGTTGTAGCCCAATGTTAGGAATTTTTCTTTTCCAATAGTCTAATCTGTTGAGCGTATATGAAATATTTATAATGATAATGAAAGCCATAGAAATTCTACCATTATTACTATTAAACTAACTATTTACATGCCACAGTGATTATTTGTAGTCATAAAAATGTTCTAATGTTCAGCTAAGCAGATCCAGAAATTCTGAATGAACTACTCTGGAGACATAGAAAAATATAACTGGATATTAAATAGTTTCAATTTAAAAGCTTCTGTATTTAATATAGATTTCCCAGTGATAATAGCAAAATTTTGCAGCAGTTATCTTCAAGCTATTACACTGAGCCAAGTATTTCACTATGACAGAAATAATTATATTAATTTACACTATAATTTGGAGTCTGATTAAACTAAATTTAGAAAAAATTAAAATAAATATGAAAAATGGGTAAAAGTAAAAAAAATTCTAAAAAATGTGAGTAATCTCACTATTTTGAAGAGAATATACTAAAAAAGAATTATAAACAAGAATACTGTGATGTTCAAAAACAGCAATTTATGTTAAACCAAATTAGTTGCTCTGGTTAACATAAAGATGAAATGCCATGTGTCAGAATTATGTTTTAAAATACAGAACATTTAATACTTAGAATTAAGCAATATCTATTGAATATGAGATAATTTTTTAGTGTGTAAAGTCTGATGTGGGTAAGATGTGCTCTGCTGCTTATGATGATGAGTGTTCTAAGTTGATCTGATCAGTGGAATAGCCTGCTCATGAAATTAATATGGAAAGCGCTGAGCAGTCCACAGACATGTGTATCCTTAATGTAGTTCTCAGGGAGATTCAGTGTCACACTCCAGTAGAATAAAATAGAAATGAAAGGGGTCCATAGACAAAAAAAAAAATGGTTGAGAACTACTGATTTAACCCTTTCGTTACCATATTTCTTTTTTCTTTATTGCCCACAAGGGGCTAAACATAGAGGGGACAAACAAGGACAGACAAAGGGATTAAGTCGATTACATCGACCCCAGTGTGAAATTGGTACTTAATTTATCGACCCTGAAAGGATGAAAGGCAAAGTCAACCTCAGCAGAATTTGAACTCAAAACATAAAAACATGAAATACCGCTAAACATTTCACCCGGCGTGCTAACGTTTCTGCCAGCTTGTTGCCTTACATATTTGTTACCATAATTCTGTTGAGATGTTCTGTGTTTCTTTCAATTAATTTTAAATATAACAAAGAATTTCGTAAAATAACTTAGTTATCATTAAGCTAGTGTTAGGAAGATAAATTGTGACTAAGGTTTGGTGGAAGATTTGAATTCAAAACTTAAGAAAACAAGACATTTGTACAACAGAGCCAGAGGTGGTCTCAGGCAGGTTAGTACCAAAAGGGTTAAATCAATCATTTGTTAACCCTTTTGTTACCATATTTCTGTTGAGATGTTCTGTGTTTCTTTCAATTAATTTTAAATATAACCAAGAATTTCGTAAAATAACTTAGTTATCATTAAGCTAGTGTTAGGAAGATAAATTGTGACTAAGGTTTGGAGGAAGATTTTAATTCAAAACTTATGAAAACAAGACATTAGTACAACAGAGCCAGAGGTGGTCTCAGGCAGGTTAGTACCAAAAGGGTTAAATTAATCATTTGTTAACCCTTTTGTTACCATATTTCTGTTGAGGTGCTCTGTGTTTCTTTCAATTAATTTTAAATGTAACAAAGAATTTAGTAAAATAACTTAGTTATCATTTGGCTAGTGTTAGGAACATAAACAGTGGCTAAGTTTTGGTGGAAGATTTCAATTTAGAACTTTTGGAAAGAAGACATTTGTACTACACAGCCAGTTTCAGGTGTGTTGGTATCAAAAGGGTTAAATAGAATTCCAGATTGATTAGACTCATTTGTTTCCTATAATATTTATCTTGTTTTTTT
>NC_042998.1:22258489-22295989 GCF_006345805.1 Octopus sinensis
TATATGGTTAGAGCATTGAGCTTGCGATCGTGAGGTTGTGAGTTTGAATCACCAATGGTAGCCCTAATACACAAATAAAGAAATTTTATCCACGAATGCAGTGTTGAGCATGCATTCTCATCATTCAACATTTACATATATATATATTTCGTTTTGGGATTTGATTTACATAGCACTGGACAAACAAGGACAGACAAATGGATTAAGTTGATTATATCGACTCCAGTGCATAACTGGTACTTATTTAATCGACCCCGAAAGGATAAAAGACAAAGTCGACCTTGTCGCAATTTGAACTCAGAACATAACGGCAGACGAATTACTGCTTAGCATTTCAACCGGCGTGCTAATGTTTCTGCCAGCTTGCCGCCTTAAACACTCCTTAAGCAATCTTTTGTACATTTCTGGCGTTTAATGTACCTGCACATCTGCCACTTGTAAAGACTACTTTCTCTGTCGGTCTTCCAGTGATACTGCCGAGGAGTATGATAAAATGAAGGTATGCCTTCATAAGGGCTACAACATAAGCAATGTATTACTTGGATATATTGAGATTGCAGAATACTACAAGTACAGCATGAAGGGAAAGATGACAAAGTTGGAGAGATTCATAAGAGACAACATAACCGAAAGAAAACATGATTAGATATACAAAAAAAAAAAAAAAAAAAGAAAGGAGTTGTGATTTGTGATACAAGGAGAGGAATGGAGTTTAATGATGTACAATGAGAGAGATTCATGTGAAGGCAAGCCAAATTGGAATCATATCATGCAAGAAGGTATGGCATTAAGAACTCTACCATTAGGTGGAAATATTGTACAACCAAAGGAATAATGAAAAGCATGACACCCTGATACAATACGATATGATATATATATATATATTATATATATATATATAACACCATATGATATCATATGTATATATATATATATATATATAGACACTATATGATATCATATGTGTATATTATATATGACACTATATGATATCATATGTGTATATATATATATGACACTATATGATATCATATGTATATATATATATATGACACTATATGATATCATATATATATATATATGACACTATATGATATCATATATATATATATGACACTATATGATATCATATATATATATATGACACTATATGATATCATATATATATATATATATATATATATATATATATATGACACTATATGATATTATATATATATATATGACACTATATGATATCATATATATATGATACTATATGATATCATATATATATATGACACTATATGATATATATATATATATATATATATGACACAATATGATATATATTATATATATAATATGACACTATATGATATATATATGACACTATATGATATATATATATATGACACTATATGATATCATATATATATATATGACACTATATCATATATATATATATGACATTATATGATATATATACATATATTATTATATAAGATGTGATAGAATTTGCAATAAAATATTGATGAAGTGGGGGTGAGGTGGGGAGTAAATGGGTGAGTTCTTCTCTCCGGAATTCTCACCTTGCTTCTGTTATTCATGTATCCATTAACTTACAGTTGTTTAAGAGGAACAGCCGTCATCCATTTCAGTCTGCGAAGGTCATGGATAAAGACTCTTTCTCCAGATCAAACCATTAAAAAAAAAAAAAAAGAAAAAATGATAAAGAAAAACGTCACACAAAGCTTATGTTATGAAGCGGTGAGTAGCGTGATTGAATATAAGTCATAAAATAAATTGAAATCAGAAGGGAATATGGTTTATGGATAAGTTGAGTTGGATACAAGGAGGTATGGAATATATTGGCGACTTGGAAAATGCCGAAGAAAGAAAGAATGAAGACCAGATATATTCTCTAAGTAGTGGTATTGTGTAATAGGAAGAATTACATATAAGAATATGCATCATAGCAAAAGTATAATTCAAAACAGATTATTACTTATGCTGTCTTTACTCTTTTACTTGTTTCAGTCATTTGACTGTGGCCATGCTGGAGCACCGCCTTTAGTCGAGCAGATCGACCCCAGGACTTATTCTTTGTAAGGCTTGTACTTATTCTATCAGTCTCTTTTGCCGAACCACTAAGTTACGGGCACGTAAACACACCAGCATCTGTTGTCAAGCGATGTTGGGGGGACAAACACAGACACACAAACATATACGTACACACACAGACACACATATATATATATACACACATATATACGATGGGCTTCTTTCAGTTTCCGTCTACCAAATCCACTAACAAGGCTTTGGTTGGCCTGAGGCTATAGTAGAAAACAGTTGCCCAAGGAGCCACGCAGTGGGACTGAACCCGGAACCATGTGATTCGTAAGCAAGCTACTTACCACACAGCTGGTTGAAAGCAGCTCTGGTTCTGTAGTACAAATGTCTTGTTTCTATAAGTTTTGAATTAAAATCTTCCACCAAACCTCAGTCACAATTTATGTTCCTAACACTAGCTGAATGATAACCAAGTTACTTTACTAAATTCTTTGTTATATTTAAAGTAATTGAAAGCAACACAGAGTATCTCAAAATGAATACAGTAGCGAAAGGGTTAAAGAAAGGAAAAAGAGGAAGAAGAAAGTTGGCTTTTGTGGGGTTTGAATTCAGTGTGTAGAGAATGGGAGCAAATATTGGTTTCAAATTCTAGCACAATACCAGCACAAGGGGTAAGCCATCTACATCAACCACAATATTAAACAGGTACTTATCAACCCTGAGAAGATGAAAGGCAAAATCGACTTTGGCAGAATTTGAACTCAGAATATAAAGATGGACGAAATATGGTTAAGCATTTTGCTTCTTGTGCTAACAATTCTTATTTCTTTATTGCCCACAAGGGGCCAAACATAAAGGGAACAAACAAGGTCAGACAAAGGGATTAAGTCCATTACATTGACCCCAGTGCATAACTGGTACTTAATTTATCAACCCCAAAAGGATGAAAGGCAAAGTCAACCTCGGTGGAATTTGAACTCAGAACGTAAAGGCAGACGAAATACCTATTTCTTTACTACCCACAAGGGGCTAAACACAGAGGGAACAAACAAGGACAGACAAACAGATTAAGTCGATTACATCAACTCCAGTGTGTAACTGGTAGTTAATTTATCGACCCTGAAAGGATGAAAGGCAAAGTTAACCTCGGCGGAATTTGAACTCAGAATGTAACAGCAGATGAAATACCGCTAAGCATTTCGCCCGGTGTGCTAACAATTCTGCCAGCTCACCACCTTCTCTCACTGCCTTAATGGGCAGGTAGTCTAGCAAACATTTTGAAGAATCTACCAATTAGCAATCTAGCTTTAATTAAAAAGGTCTATGAGCAAGAGCTTTCCAGCTGTAACCATTCTATGTTTTCTTTCTTTTTCAGACATAATACAGTTTCTAGGTTTACATTATCTTGGGTGTACATTTTATGAAGCTGGTGGTGAAGAAGATTTGGCTGCTATTTCGTGCATGTCAAATGACCATATAAAGACACTCTCATTAGCTGGTTGTTTCATTTTTCTCAACAACCTCATTTTCGATTCTTCAAGATGCAAAAATATTTTATAATAAATTTAAAGAAAGGCCTAACATTTTCTGAAAGATTCCCAAACTTGTTTGAAAATTCCAAGAAAAACAATGGGGAAGAATACAGCCATTAAAATTGGTGTGGAATGACAAGGAAATAAATCAAAGAAAATAAGTAAAAATAAGGTGTGTGTCTGTATTGGAACTGCAGAACAAGAGATAAAATCTTGGCAAACAAACTCTATGATACACAAATTTTTATTCCAGTGCAAGCATTTTTCTTCCATCTTGCTAATTTTCTTTAGGGAAAAGCACGCACTTCCAATTAAGACTTTCTCATTATCCAGTTCCAGATATAAATTTTCTATCTGTTAATGAAAAATAAATCCCACCTGTGTTTGTAGTTTGGAACGAGTATTGTGTTTTAGTGCAAGATATAAGATGGTAACCAGACTAAAAAAAATGACACAGTTTCACTTACTTAACACATTTCTCCCAACATCTTAACTCTCCTCTGCTACAGAATCACGGTTTCATGCCCAGATAGACCCACTTTCCACCCCAAAAATATAAGCAAACAGAAATAAATGATAAGGTAGATTGTCAGAAGTAGGTATGGTAAGGATCCATCCTGTGTCATAAAGGACTCATAAGACTGGTTTCCTGGTTTCTGGGGTGGATACCTGGGACACTGGTCCAGTACATAATAACTCATTTTTGCCAGTTGAGTGGACTGGAGCAATGCGAAATGAAGTGCTTTGCTTAAGGGCACAACATGCCACCTGAACCAGAAGAGCTCACATTACTCTTTCACTTGTTTCAGTCATTTGACTGTGGCCATGCTGGAGCACCACCTGTAGTCGAGCATATCGACCACAGGACTTATTCTTTGTAAAACTAGTACTTATCCTATCGGTCTCTTTTGCCGAATCACTAAGTTACGGGGACGTAAATGCATCAGCATCAGTTATCAAGCGATATTGGAGGGACAAACACAGACACACAAACATACATACACACACACACACACATATATATATATATATACATATATACATACATATATACGATAGGCTTCTTTCAGTTTCTGTCTACCAAATCCACTCACAAGGCTTTGGTTGGCCCGAGGCTATAGTAGAAGACACTAGCCCAAGGTGCCACGCAGAGGAACTGAACTCGGAACCATGTGGTTGGTAAGCAAGCTACTTACCACACAGCCACTCCTATGCCTATATTCTGATAATGGTTCTCTCATGTAGAAAGACTTTATATAGAAATAACAAGTGAGACACTCTGGCAGAATTGTTAGAACATTGAAAAAGTGGCAGTGGTGGTGGGATTTAGTCCATGTTACTCTGTAAGGAGCAAAGGGCTGGTTTCCTAGTTTCCCAGTTGCCATGGTGTATAATATATCCCCCACCTGGATGGGATGCTGGTCCATTGCAGGGTAACTCCCTTTTACCAGGTGAGTAGATTAGAGCAATGTGAAATTAAGTGTTTTGCTCCAAGAATACAACACATGGCCTGCTCCAGGAATCAAAATACAACACATGGCCTGCTCCAGGAATCGAAACCGCAATCTTATGATCAAGATTGCGACACCCTAACCACTAAACCCCATGTCTTCACATTGCCAGAAATGGTAGGGCATCAAACAATATACTTGTAGTTATTTTAGTTAAGTCTTTATACATTCTGGGTTCAAATCCTGCTGTAGGATAACTTTGTATTTCATCCTTCAGAGGTCGGGTAAAATTAAGTAGTACTCAAATTTGAGGTCAATAAAATCAATTATATTTCTCCTCCAAATTTGAGGTTTTTACTTATGTTCAAAATCAATAGAGACTGGTCAGAGGGAGAACAATAACATCAAATGGTTGTAGCTATCTGATGTCTGATTTATGTATTTTTATATTGCTACAGACGTTGCATTCTACTTCATTCCTTGGTATAACTCTTCACTCATGATGCCTTGCTAAAATTATCTTCATGCCTAATTAACGAATATTTGCTGTTGCAAATAAAAAAGAGATATGTTACTATTTTGTGAAAATTATCTCAAGGCAGAAAGATGAGAAGTCAAGATGTGGTTTACAAGGTTAATATTTCCTCTGAAGTGTTGCTGTTTACAATAATTGTTTGGGAATATATGCGCATGAAATGCAGTCCCTGTGAGAAATATTTGTATATGAAAGAATTCCTCATCTTTGGCTTATTATGAGCCAATAGTCATGAAATCACATTTGATAAGGGAAGAGTTGAAGTCAATAACAAGTTTGCATGGTATGGAAAATTCAGAAAATTTATATTAAATGTATTAGGTTGTCCAAAAAGTTTGTGCCGATTTATAGTAGCTTACCCTTTCGACTTATTTTAGAACATGGTTGAGTCCATAAAATAGGATTTGACTACACCTCCATTTAGAGCACAGTTTAAGCTATCTTTTCGTGGAAGAAGGTTTATGTTCCTATAACCTGTGTTAATTCTGTACCCTTTAAAATGGAAGATAAGAAAGTATATTTTCGGCACTTGATGCTTTGGGAACCAGACAAAAATTGCTGCAGCACGGTTGGGATGTGTTACCCCACCCTCCATATTCACCAGATATTACCCCTTCAGATTTCCATTTATCCAGGTCTCTGCAGAATAGTCTTAATGGTAAAAATTTCAATTCCTTGGATGATGTAAAAAGATACCTTGATGAATTCTTTGCCATGAAACCACCTAAATTCTGGGAAGAGGGTATTTTCAAGTTAAAGGAAAGATGGAAACACATTGTGCAACAAAATGGTTCATATTTGGTTGATTAAAAATGTAATGGCAAATATTTATTGACCTTTTTCTTTCCTTTAAAAATCGGCACGAACTTTCCAGACAACCCAATAGAAAAGTAGCAAGCTCTTTTGAATAAAACTAAGCTACCTATGAACTTCAGCAGAGAATCAGTTGAATATTGGGAAATTGGTGAATGAAATAGTGCAACATTTAACTATAAATTGATGTGGTTTGCCTAATCGAAAATAGGTGCTGAGATAGGAGGAGCAACATGCTGCCACTTTTGGTGGCAACTGGAATGGAAAACTGACAATTAATTCCTTAATGTATTGTTGTGACTTGAGTTGTTTCTGTGGATACAACTTGGAAAGGAATGATTTCCCTCATTGCACAGACTTGCTTTATGTGGACTGCATGGAAGCACATTTTTCTGAGGTGTTGTCAAAAGTGTGTTTGTTGACTGAGTCGCTATATTCTTGGAGAAGGAGATTCCTATTGTCTATCTACCATCTGTCTTCACCATCTTCCTGGGTCATCTGGCTGTGGCAAGAATGGAGACACATTGCACAGCTGTCTCAACAGTCTGCCTTGTAAGAAGTGAGGTGTGTGAATGAGTTGGCTGCTCTCAATGCTCTACAAAAACATTAGGCATCAAAAGCGGCTTTCCATAGGGCACAGGGAGAAGATTTTAGAAGATTGAATCATGTGATGACTTGACACTGATAAGTTGCTTAATAGACAGATCATGTGAAACTATTGTGGCTTGGTCGTGATGTACAACAGGTTAACTAGCAGTTCAGTCTTGAATAACTGTTATAGTGTCATTATGTCCTCATATATTATGATAAATGTCACAAATTGCTAATACTATTGAAACAGTCAGAATATCAATCACATAATTACAATTCTCCCCTCTGAAACCTGATGCCAATGTAAAGTATCAATCAGTCATATCTTTCATCTGTTATGTATTCAGTATTTAGCTTTCTATTATATAGATTTACATAAGCTTGGAGGAAAAGACAACTTGTTCAAAAGTGCCAAACACTGTACATGGCAGTCAACCATATCCACATGACAGTGGATACGGTTGACTGAGTTGTCCAAGTGTTGACTTGCAGCTCCAAAGTGTTGTGGATATTTTGCACGATGTTGTCAATACTGCTCTGTACTATTAAGTAATAAAAACGCTTCATTTTATATCACTTAAGTCATAAGACAAAGGGCTACACTCATGGGTCTTTCCACAACCCTTCGACCTAGTGAGAAGAAGCAAAGAAGTTATTCCCAGGCTAGGGATCTGATCTTGAATACTTGTGAGAGAACAGACCCTATTAAAGTTACCCTTGGACATCTTCCTGGTCTTAAGTCATTGAGCAGTTACCATGGGAAAGTTTGTGTGTTTAGCTTATTACTGCAAACATTGCATTGAATTTGTATAACTAACAAGCATTTTATTAATTTCTTTTATCTTTTTAGATTATGGCCATGCTGGAAAACTGCCTTGAAGGATAAGAAACTTGCTTCCCAACCACATGGTTCTGAGTTCAGTCCCACTGCATGGCACCTTGGGCAAGTGTCTTCTATTATAGCCTTGGGCCTACCAAAGCCTTGTGAGTGGATTGAGTAGATGGAAATTGAAAGAAGCCTGTTGTATATATATGTGTGTATGCATCTGTGTTTGTCCCCCCACCATCGCTTGACAACTGATGTTAGTGTGTTTACGTCCCTGTAACTTAGTGGTCCAGCGAAAGAGACCAGTAGATTAAGTACTAGGCTTACAAAGAATAAGTCCTGGCGTCAATTTGTTTGACTAAAGGCTGTGCTCCAGCATGGCTGCAATCAAATGACTGAAACAAGTAAAAAAAGAATAAGAAAAGAAAGTAGGAATAGACCCCAGAAGTTATTCTAGCAGTCTTTCTTGCTAAACTGTTAAGTTTCAGGGATGTAAGCATGAGTTGTTCAGTGGTGGTGGGAGTGACACATAGAAAGACACACACACACATGATGGGCTTCTTTCAGTTTCCATCTACCAAATCCACCCAAAAGGTTTGAGTCAGCTTGAGGCTACAGTAGAAAACATTTGCCCAAGGTGCCATGCAGTGGGACTGAACCCAGAACCTGGAATGTAGTTGGGCAGTAAGCTACTTACAACACAGCCATGCCTGCATCTAGCTACTCTTTTACTTGTTTCAGTCATTTGACTGTGGCCTTACTGGAGCAACGCCTTTAGTCGAGCAAATCGATCCCAGGACTTATTCTTTGTAAGCCTAGTACTTATTCTATTGGTATCTCTTGCTGAACCGCTAAGTTACGGGGATGTAAACACACCAGCATCGGTTGTCAAGTGATGTTGGGGGGCAAACACACACACACAAACACACACATATATATACATATACATAAATACGACGGGCTTCTTTTCAGTCTCTGTGTACCAAATCCACTCACAAGGCTTTGGTCCGACCAAGGCTATAGTAGAAAACACTTGCCCAAGGTGCCATGCAGTGGAACTGAACCCGGAGCCATGTGGTTGGTAAGCAAGCTACTTTCCACATAGCCACTCCTGCTCAATTTTGGGTTTAAATCCCATTGCAGATCTTTATTATAGATTGGAATTCTTGACTGATTAATCTCTGTGGAAGCCAAGATACTCTCCAGCATGCTGTGCCTACTAAACATGAAGGATCTTAGAAGTAGGCAACACACATTTCAGTTTGAAATGAATGAACTTATTTGACATTTAAGTTTAATCAATTCACTGGAACAAGAAAAGAAATTAACCAAGATTCTTTACTACAAATAAACGTGCAAGACATGTTCTGCATTGACATCTTATCTATGTGAACCAGTATGAAATAATTAGGTTTTAATAATTCACAGCTATTCCCCAACATATGGAATGATGCTTCCTCTCATCAGGTTTGAATCTACTCTTTACTTATGACAATGGCCTATTGTGTTAAACATTAATTCAATATAGAATGCCATCTGACAAATCCTGCAAATTATATGAGTGTTACAATTTCTCAAAGGAACAAGTTGGTGACAAAGCTGGAAACATTAATAAATAACGAGGTAATCAATGAAAGTTATAGAGAGATTCTCTCTTCATTAATTATTTCTGATTATTTCTGTTTGTGTTTATGACATCTTCAGCTTTCATGGTTAATTATAACAAAACATCAAGTTTATTTTCATGTAGAGAAGGCTTATAAACTTCTTCATGATGTTGGCAGAATTTCTAAACTAGTTTGGCAATAATTACACTTGGAAATGATCTCAAAGAAACATACGCTACGATGTTCTATCTATCAAACCCTATCATTGGCAGTTTTTATGTGACTCTGCTGTCAATGATTATGTTATCATTGTATTGATGGAATTATTCAATTTTGCACAACTTTTATATATAAATCATCATCATCATCATCATCATAGGCGCCGGAGTGGCTGTGTGGTAAGTAGCTTGCTTACCAACCACATGGTTCCCGGTTCATTCCCACTGCGTGGCACCTTGGGCAAGTGTCTTCTACTAGGTTATAGTAGGTTATAGTAGAAAACACTTGCCCAAGGTGCCACACATTGGGACTGAACTTGGAACCATTTGGTTGGTAAGCAAGCTACTTATCACACAGCCACTCCTGTGTCTATAGCCACTCCTGTACCTTAAAAATCTTTCATTTTGGTGCAGTGGAATTTTAATCATGTTATAAGTTCTGTTCAAGACAAATTCCAATTCCTAGAGAGAACTCTTTGAGTAAGACACATACGTTACCTGAATCTCCCTGAGAACTACATTAAGGGTATACGTGTCTGTGAAATGTTCGGCCACTTGCACGTTAATAAATGAGCTGCGACGTCACTGGTGCCAAGCTGTATCAGCCTTTGCCTCTCTCTTGGATAATATTGGTGGCATGGAGAGAGGAGGCTGGTATGCATGAGCAACTGCTGGTCTTCCATAAACAACTATACCCAGACTTGTGCCTTGGAGGTTAATTCTCTAGGTGTAATCCCATGGTCATTCATGACTGAAGGGGGTCACAACAATTTTGTCAAATGTAATGCTTAATTATTGTCATCATTTTGAAATAATCCTGCATTATCTTGTAGCTTCAACATTTCGATGACATGATAATATATTTTTAGAATGACATTGTAGAGTAGGTGTGAGAGATGGGATCTGGCTGCTTTCACTGTAAAACAGGCAGAATATTTGGGCCGAATGTGGCTGGATTAACTGGTAAATAATTAATTCAAATCTGTTACAGACATTTGATTATCTGAACAGGGTACTTGGATCTACTTGATAGTTGGAAATAGGAAACAGATCTTTAACCCTTTAGCATTTAAACTGGCCATATCCGGCCAAAAGTATTCTACCTGTTTTATATTCAAACTGGCCAGATCTGGTCTCTCACACCAGCCCTACAATATCGTTTTAAAAATTAACAGCTACCTCATCAAAATCTCATAGCACCAAGATAATGCCTGATTAGTTCAAGGCAATGTGGATAAAAAAGGATTAATTTTGGCAGAATAATGCGAACACTAAAGGGTTAAAGAATTTTATCTATGATTAACTGGCATCCTATGTAGGAAGGAAAAAGGTTTTCATTATTCACTTGGCACCATAAAATCTGGAGTTAAGCAACAGTTCTTTTAAGTATTCGGCCTCAGAATCATAATAAATGTGATGATGAACTTGTAATAAATGAGTTTCATATGTGCTGTGGCTTTGAAGACATAATGGATCTACTCAACCTGGTTGGATTTCTTTCTCTGGATATGTTCCATGAAAACAAAAATATCAGCATGGTTCAGACAACCCAATGGATTCCAGAATATTAGAAATTATTGAGAAAGAAATTAATGATATTGTATCATTAATCTGATGGGAAAAGTTCTCAGTAAAGAATTGGCATATTTTACCATTTTCACTTTGTTGTTTGTTTTTTTTCTTTCGAACCTTACAAACAGAATAACGTTGGTTGTGGAGATTACAAATCAACAAGACCAAATCTTGAGAATGATGGAATATTTTCTGCCGTGTTGATGGTGATGATGATGATGATAATGATAGTTCAGTAAAACTACACAAAAAAAAAAAAAAAATAGACGCAAACATCCTTTTTTTGAAAGGTTCTAGTTATGAAAGTATTCCAAGTTGTTAAAAGAAGTTCTTGCTCAAACAATTTCTACACAAGTACTGAACCAGCTAAAACACGCTAACATTAATGTTCACAAAAACATACATACATGCATGCATAAACACATACACACACATATATCGTGTTCAAGATAATATAAACCAAAATTTTAACACATACATCAATAATTAGAGTGCATAATATATAAGATACATGCAGCTTCTCCATAAATGATGCATTGCTAGTTTCACAGCTATTATATAATGCTGAAAAACTGATAGTATGCCATAATTAATTAAATTCTTTGTGTATTTTCCTCCTGATATAACAGGTGGTTGGCAGTGATGAAATAGAGGAGGTAAAGGAATATGTCTACCTGGGACAGGAATTGAATATGTGCTGAGACATCGAAAAGGAGATCTCGCGGAGAGTAAGGGCCAGATGGAAGGCGTTTAATGGCATAAGGGATGTGCTCAAGGGAAGGTTGGGCAGAACCACCTGTGCCAACCTCATCAATAGCACAGTTCCACCTGCAATGTTTTATGGTAAGTGAAACATGGGCTACAACAAAGAGAGAAGAGCAGAGATTGGTAACGGCTCAAAGAGCCATGGAGAGGTCAATACTTGGAATCTCTTTGAGAGAGCACATCAGTAGCAAGGTTATCAGACAGAAGTCCGGCATGAGAGATGTCATCGCAGAGTATACATGCAGCAAGTATAGATGGGCTGGACACGTCGCCCGGCTCACCGATGATCGGTGGACCTGTGCAGTTGTTGAGTGGTACCTGTGCAAGCAAAAACGACCACTCGGAAAGTCTCCACATTGGTGGAGTTATGATTTTAGGAGGGCGATTGGGACCACGTGGATGAGGAAAGCGTGATCCAGAGGGGAGTGGACAGCGTGCTGTGACCAGCGGTGTCAAATGGATACTCGACGGACTGGTCGGTCAAGGTGATATATATATATGTAACCTTCAATATTTTCCTGTATCTGTGAGTGACTGGAAAGGGATTGTCTTGGAGAGACAGGAATCTTTTACCAAAGTTAGTTTTTACATTAAGGGAAAAGGAAGGGGTGAACCAAATAATTTCCCTTGGCCTATTTTCAGGTTTCTTATTATCCTGATTAATACTAGAGCGGTTATGTACTACGTTATCTTTTATTCCACTAGATCTATTATTAATATTTTGATTATCATTAGCGGGATAATATATAAATTTATAATTGAAGCCACTATTGGGTAGGGCCTTATTAAAAAAGGGGGGCAGCTTTCTCGAAAATTTCTTTGGTAGAATAGAGGTTAGACACTCTGTTACTTATATTATCTATCAGGTTTTTAAAACATTACAGGACGGTGACAAGACTTTATATATGCAAGTTTCTCATTAGGCTTATGGAAAGGTTTATATGAGGAGGTGTTTATACCTGGGATGTAGCCAGTCCACTTATGCATTACTTTCCTTCTTGGGACACAAAACTCCACTTGTGAAGACCTGTTGAGGCAAGTGAAAATCAAAATCAAAATCGTAATCTGTCAACATCAATGGAATTTGTAGCTGTGATACCAGTGCCGGTGGCATGTAAGAGAACCATCCGAACGTGGCCATAGCCAGTGCCGCCCGACTGGCATCTGTGCCGGTGGCACGTAAAAAGCACCATGCAACCGTGGCCATTGCCAGCTTCGTTTGGTCCCCGTGCCGGTGGCACGTAAAAAGCATCATCCGATCGTGGCCGTTTGCCAGACTCGTCTGGCACATAAAAAGCACCCACTACACTCACGGACTGGTTGGCTTTAGGAAGGGCATCCAGCTGTAGAAACACTGCTAGATCAGACTGGGTCTGGTGCAGCCTTCTGGCTTCCCAGACCCCAGTTGAACCGTCCAACCCATGCCAGCATGGAAAGCGGACGTTAAACGATGATGATGATATACTGGATGTACTTTAAAGGGGATCAACACTGTCACACTGATAGTGCCTGAGTAGCACATTAAGAGTAAAAGTATCCATGGTTGGAATACATAGCCATTAGTATTCAATGAGCAGATCACTCCTTTGATCATACAACTGGAATTATTAACTTATTCAATGTTGAAACCATAGAGAGCCCTTCATTCCTATATATGCACACACACACACACACACACACACACATATGTATATATACACACACATACATATATATACACATATATACACACACACACATATATGCATGCATACACACAGAGTCTTTCTTAGACAATAGAATATAGTGTTTTTCACTGGCCAGGTGAGTGAACATACATATATAGGTAGATATAGGTAAATGCATGTATGTATATATGTATATGTGTGTGTGTGCATTTCTGCATACCTGTGCATGCAGGTGTGTTTTATTTTACTTTCAACTCACTGAATTCTGGTGTTATATGTAGTTTTTGGAATTGTCTAACTATTAAATCTGATGGGATTTGTCCATTTTAGAAACAAATTGATTGACATATATGTATCTATATATCAATCAACTTTGATTCTAAAACACCAAGAGATACAAAAACAAAAAAAAAAGAATACTCTAAGCAGGCTGATATGATACGAAGGGGTTTTAAACAAATAATGGTTATCATAAAGCCATTAGAACATCAAAGAATCGGTAAAATAGTGTGTCTTGTGAAGTATAGATGTTGTCATGTGAAAGAACCATTGTTTTTGTTTAGCCCCAGGTTAGCTTTGAGCAGATTTGTGATCAAACATATTCAACTAATGTATTCAGAAATACCATATCCTGGATCATTATCCATTTTACACTTCCTTCTTGTAAAAATGGTAAGCGTAGTGGTTAGAGTGTTGCTCTCATTATTTTAAGATTTCTCTCTTTAGGTGCGATGTGGGAAAATGTAGGACATATTCAATCATGCTCTGTCATAATTCTCTGTTCTTTGTTTTCTGTAACGGTTCCACTTCTTGATCTTTAGCCCTTTAGTGTTCGCATTATTCTGCCAAAATTAATGCTTCTTCATCCACATTGTTTTGAATTAATCATGCATTACCTTGTAATGCATGAGATTTTGATGAGGTAGCTGTTAATTTTTAAAACGATATTGTAGGGTTGGTGTGAGAGACCAGATCTGGCCAGTTTGAACATAAAACAGGCAGAATACTTTTGGCCGGATATGGCCGGTTTAAATGCTAAAGGGTTAATGCCGCTTTCTTCCAACCAATTTCTTCAAACTTGATATCCATATCATCCTTCTTCTTCCTCAGCTTCTTTTCCCTTCAGTTTTCTGGTCATTGCTAAACTCACCAGACCCTGTTTCCTTATCACATAACCAAGAAATCTCAAAATCGCTAGCACATCAGTCAAAATGGTTAGCAACATTTCGTTCAACTCTTTACATTCTGAGTTCAAATTCTGTAGCAACTGACTTTGCTTTCATCCATTCAGGCGTTGATAAAATAAGTACCAGTTTGTAGGATTATGGTTTCAATTCCTGGACCAAGTGGTGCTTTGTGTCCCTGAGTAAAAACACTTAATTTCATGTTACTCCAGTCTGCTCAACTGGGAAGTTAACCTTGTGATGGACTAGTGTCCTATCCAGGGGGACAGAGTCTTGTAATCATAGTCACTTATATGTCATAAAAACCAGGCCAAATTCTGAACTTATGTGTCCTAGGGGCTCATGACACACCCAATGACATGAAAGATATTCAGATGCTGTTAAGAGTAAGTTGAGCATCTGCTATGTTGCTCCTATGTTGGTTCATATTGCTGTTGTTGTTTAGATTACCCTTCATTGAACAAGCCTATGATTATATGGATTTCAGTCATACCCATCCAATCATCTAAGGTTACATTATTGATAGGTATTTGGTTGCTATTTCTAACAGACTGAATAACCACCTGGGAGCAACTTCATATTGTTGATTATTGTTTAACCTCAGGCTAGCCCTGATCAAACAGATTTATGTTTAATGATGTTCCAGCCTTGATCATCCTCTTTTGCCCTTTATTTGGACTGAGTGGCAAAAGTTTGCTTCCCAAATAAATGGCTTCAGTTTTCAGTCCTTCTGCATGGTTCCCTGGGCAAGTGTCTTCCACTATAGTCCTGTGACGCTCAAACAGTTATGAGTAGGTTTGGTAGATAAGAAACTGTAAGAAGGCTTACGGTCATATCAAGCTTATGGCCATATCATGCTGAAAGCACTGGTTCTTGTCTGATCACCAAAGTTAAGTACTTAGATGGGTGACCGCTTGGGAAACCTAGGTGCTGTAAGCATTAAAAAAAAAGGCGTGGCAGAAACGTTAGCACATCGGGCAAAATGCTTTGACGTTTTCGTCCTTCGCTGCATTCTGAGTTCAAATTCTGCCGAGGTCGACTTTCCTTTCATTCTTTTCGGGTTGATAAATTAAGTACCAGTTACACACTGGGGTTGTTGTAATCGACTTAATCCGTTTGTCTGTCCTTGCTTGTCCCCTCTGTATTTAGCACCTTGTGGTTAGTAAAGAAATAAGAAACTGTAAGAAGGCTTCCATATCTATATGGCAATGTGTGTGTGTGTGTGTGCAGGCATGCATGTGTGTTTGTGTGTGATGGTACAGTGAGTACTATGTGGGGGTATGTATGGTGTTTAGAACATGATTTTTCTTAGAAATATAGTATTTAATAATAATAGAATTTCAAACTCATCTTCAAAAACAGAAAAAAACAACTGTTGGGATGAAATTATGAATAAGACTTGTATTATCATTGAGCAGAAAACTTGATTAACGATGCAGCAAGATCTAATATAATTTCATTAATTAAGTAATTAATGTGGCAAGCTGACAAAATCGTTAGCACGTGAGTCAAAATGTTTAGCAACATTTCGTTCAACTCTTTACATTCTGAGTTCAAATTCTGCAGTCACTGACTTTGCCTTTCATCCATTCAGGTGTTAATAAAATAAGTACCAGTAACGTATTGAGGTCGAGGAGACTGACTTACCTCTCCCTTCAGAATTTCTGGCCTTGCGCCAAAAATTAGAAGGAAAGAGTTATATAAATCCTCACTTTCTTTAGTAATTTCTAGAAACATTAGACCAGGCCTGGCCAAGTCGAATTACAATACAGGCCACTTTAATCACAGAAGTGTTTTTGAGGGCTGCTTATATACTGACAGAATTGAAAGCATTTTGCTTTCTCATGCTATTATTACAATAATGAATGAATGATCGTTGGTTCAACAGGAAATATTATCGTTGCAAAAACAGTAGTATCTTTCTTTTTTTACTTTTCATTACAATCTTTAATTTTTGATTCTTTTATTCTTTTACTTGTTTCAGTCATTTGACTGTGGCCATGCTGGAGCACTGCCTTTTAGTCAAGCAAATTGACACCAGGACTTATTCTTTCGAAGCCTAGTACTTATTCTATCGGTCTATATTGCCGAACTGCTAAGTTATGGGGACATAAACACACCAGCATCATTTGTCAAGAGATGTTGGGAGGACAAACACAGACACAAACATATACACACACATATATACATATATACGACGGGCTTCTTTCAGTTTCAGTCTACCAAATCCACTTACAAGGCTTTGGTCGGCCGAGGCTATAGTAGAAGGCACTTGCCCAAAGTGCCACGCAGTGGGACTGAACCCGGAACTATGTAGTTGGTAAGCAAGCTACTTACCACACAGCTACTCCTACACCTATTGATAAAAACTTTTTAAATGTTTGCTTAAATAAACCCATTTCAAGAAAGTATCAAGCAGGCCACAAGATAAAAGTCTGCAGGCCGCATGCAGCTCACGGGCCTCAGGTTAGCCAGCCCTGCACTAGACCATGAAAATATAAGAAACACTAAACCATGGAAATATCTAAATGATGTACACAAGTGGTGGAATATTTCAGAAAATGCTGGCAACAAACCATTACTAAAAATTAGATTTTTATTCAATAAAATAATCTCTTTTGCTCTTTTACTTGTTTCAGTCATTTGACTGTGGCCATGCTGGAGCACCACCTTTAGTCAAGCAAATCGACCCCAGGACTTATTTGTAAGCCTGGTACTTATTCTATTGGTATCTTTTGCCGAACCACTAAGTTACGGGGACATAAACACACTAGCATCGGTTGTCAAGCGATGTTGGGGGGACAAACACAGACACACAAACATATATACACACACACACACACACACACACACATATATATATATATATACACATACATATATATGACAAGCTTTTTTTCAGTTTCCGTCTACCAAATCCACTCACAAGGCTTTGGTTGGCCCGAGGCTATAGTAGAAGACATTTGCCCAAGGTGCCATGCAGTGGGACTGACCCTGGAACCATGTGGTTTGTAAGCAAGCTACTTACCACACAGCCACTCTTACACCAGTTAATTTTTCTTTTTGTGTGTAAAACTTGAGCAGTTGGTGTTTATAAAATGTCATCTGGCGGAAAGAGGAACTGTAACTATTAAAGACTGAGAACCTCTGATGCGGGAGCACCCACATTGGTTCCTTTAAAGAAGTTTTTTCTCAATCCTTTTTTTGTCTATGGACCTCTTTGATCCCTGTTTTACTCAGTCAGACCTTCTTATCAATTGATTTTTAAGAAAACCTGTCATTTTTATAATTAGATATCATTAAGAACTATATGAAAAAAAGAAATTCATTAAAATATCTTATGTATTGTAAAAGTATTACTGATTTATTGAAGAAAAATTTTAACAACAAAATGTTATGTGGACCCCGCCCACCACCACCACCAAAGATCATGTGAACCTGGATGAGAACCACTACTTTAAAGGAAAGTTTGAAACTAAGATAGAAAATAAAAATAAAAAGTTAGTCTTGTTGTTGGTAATGAATCATTATTTTAATGAAAGGGACATTTTCAAAGTAAATTCTTTTCCCAAATGTCCTTCATGAATCTTCATTAAACTTGGAATGTGAAAGAATGCAGACTGGCAAATAGTTAAAACGTTGAGTTGAGTATTAATATGTTGGTATTACAAGAATTTATTATGGTTTTCTGCACCTTGAGTTCCAATTCTGGTGATGCCAACTTTGCTTTTCATTTATAAGAGGAATATGTAGCTGTTGCCAAACTCAGGAATCAAACCTGGATCAACACAAATACAATCAGTATTTGCTAAAACATTACCAATGTCATAAAAAATTCTGACCATTCAAGACTTCAAGCAGAACCAGAGCCAACAACAATTTCATCTTTGGAATGGTGGACAACAGACCAGAGACAGAAACGGTGGTCAGCAGACAGTAGAAGAAAGGCGGTGAACAGGCAGAAATGTTAGCACGCTGGGCGAAATGCTTAGCAGTATTTCGTCTGGCGTTACGTTCTGAGTTCAAATTCTGCCGAGGTCAACTTTGCCTTTCATCCTTTCAGGGTTGATTAAATAAGTACCAGTTACGCACTGGGGTCGATATAATCAACTTAATCCGTTTGTCTGTCCTTGTTTGTCCCCTCTGTGTTTGGCCCCTTGTGGGTCGTAAAGAAATAGGTATTCGTCTGTCTTTAAGTTCAGAGTTCAAATTCCGCCAAGGTCAACTTTGCCTTTCACCCTTTCAGGGTCGATTAAATAAGTACCAGTTGCACACTGGGGTCGATGTAATCAACTTAATCCCTTCGTCTGTCCTTGTTTGTCCCCATCTATGTTTAGCCCCTTGTGGGCAATAAAGAAATAAGAAGAACCAGTAGCAGACCAGAGTATTGTTACAACACAAAAAGAATGGACAGTGGTGACCGCAACATTCAATGACCAGCTAACATCACAACAGCCACGACTCTAAGACTTAGTCCAAGAACCATAAGTTTCAAGCTATCTTGGTGTTTGTTGTTTGATGTAACAACAACATTACTTTTGCTTATGATAAAAATATTTTTTGTAAAAAAAATCTTGAGCAGATTTCTGTGCTCTTTGCTGTAACACTTCCTTTGTGGGGATGAGGTTGATAGCATGTTGTGTGTATACCAGCATTTTGCAATTTGAGTTCATAATCTGCTTCATTTCACCAGCCTCCCAATAGCAACTAATGGGTCCTTTGAGATCCAGCAAATGGTGATAAGCTTGATACATCAGACAGAATGCAGCCTTAATTAACACAGCATTTTGGTTGCACAAATACCCTTGAGTGTAGAATAGATTCTTACAGAAGCTAGATACAAGACAAATAAAAAATTGAGCCTGGCTTGTGTATAAAAGGCAAAGTTGACCTTAGCTGGATTTGAACTCAGAAAATAAAGAGTCAGAAGAAATACTGCAAGGTATCTTTTCTGATGATTCAGCTTATTCAGTCTAGCATAATCTAGAGGGAGTATTTGTGTCAGCATGGTAATGATATCCTTGAGGAACAAAATAAACAGCAAAAATAAACAAGAGTAGAACATAATTGATTTCATATTCTAAAGAAGAAACAAGGAAGAGTTTGACGTTTGAGATATTGGTCCTTTGTCAAGAGATGGAGAAGAAAATAGAGAAGGCTAAAGAAAAAAAATGAGAAAGCCCCGTTTTTCCCCTTTCTCCTTTTTCGCTATTTTCCTCTTGATGAAGAACCTGTGTCTGAAGCGTCAAAGCCTTTATAAAGAAAATGTTGACAGTGGCATCAAAGTTTGGGCTTGTTTGCCTTCCTTCATCAGATGGTCTGACAAAGGTGAAGAAGTCAAAATGTCTGAAGTCATTGTCAAATATTTTCTTGTAAAAGTTTAATAAAAATGACACTCTTAAAAATATTGAGTACTCTTTCAGTTTAATATAATTTGACAAAACAAAACATACCCCCCCCCCACACATACACACGTGGGTATCACCTATCTCTTGGTGCTAAGGACCTACCATCTAACATGTAGAATATGCTAATAAACAAGCTTAAATGACCACAACTTGATATTTTCTGTTTCATTTTCCCCACCTCATTCATCAGCTAATCAAGTCAAAATTCTTTTATCTGCCTACATATGAACCATTACTTATGCTTCATGATAATAAAATACAATATCAAATTGTAGATTATTTACATTCGATGGATATTTGTCCTCATCTTGTTTGTTGTTAATGTTTCAGCTGATATACCCTCCAGCCTTCATCAGGTGTCTTGGGAATATTTCGAACCTGGGTTCTCATTACTAAGGTATTTTTCGATGTTATTATTATTATTGTTCAGGTCACTGCTTGGAATCGAACTCGGAATCTTGGGGTTAGTAGCCTGCACTCTTAACCACTATGCCATATGCCCATGGGCAATGATGGAGTGAATTTTAGGGCTTATAAATCTAATATTCTCCTATCCTTCCTTAATACCGGTTCCCATATGCTGTTCATATCTACACTCAGTCTGCTTAGGAGGTTGTTGTGTCCTAGCATATGTGCTGCTTCTTTTAGTTTCCGTATTTTCCATTGGTGTTCTCTGTCTATTATTTTAACGTCATCCCACACGGGGAGGTGGTCTCCATTTTACCATACATAATCAGCTATACCCGATTTATCAATATCTCCTCATGTTACAGCTTTGCCTGTTCCTCTACCCTTATTTTGAGGGGGTGGCATGTTTTGCCTTTGTATAACCTACCACAGCTTCATGGGATGGAGTACACGCAGTCTTTGGTCATATTCTCTTCTATTGGTGGTTTTACACAAAGGAGATATTTTCGAAGTGTTGTATTGCTCTTGAATACTGTCCTGATGCCATATATTATTATTATTATTATTATTATGGAGGCAAGCTGGCAGAAACGTTAGCACGCTGGGCAAAATGCTAAGCGGCATTTCGTCTGCCGCTACATTCCCAGTTCAAATTCCGCTGAGGTTGACTTTGCCTTTTATCCTTTCGGGATTGACAAATTAAGTACCAGTTGAATGCTGGGGTTGATATAATCAACTATCCACCACCCCCAAATTCCAGGTGTTGTGCCTATAGTAGAAAGGATTATTATTATTATTACTAATATTACTATTATTATTACTATTATTGCTATTATTATTACTATTATTGCTATTATTATTTCAATTATTATTATTATTATTATTATTTGAGAAGGCATAATATAAAAAATATGTGTATAAATAAAATCAAACACATTGAAAATGAAAATGGCAAAAAATATGGTCAATTCCTTTCTTTTAAAGACTTAACAGGATGTTTGGAATCATAGACATGACTTTTATTGCTCTGTGTTGATAAACCGTTTTGTTTTGTGTTTTTAAACGAGTCTTCATATTGCTCTTAGAATAGAAGTAACAAAAAAAAACAAGCAGTTATCTTAGTGAAATTTACCGGAATTTGATGCACATGTGTTTATTAGAAAAATAAAATTTACAAAAGGAGAAAAAAGCAAAAAACAAAAATAAAAATAAAAAATAGAAGGAATTTATTCCAATGTAATAAGTCACGTTTTTGGAAACGATGTTTAAATGTTCTTTTAAAAAGTGTTGAAAAGTAGAGAAAAACATGGCTCAAGACAGACAGTTATACAGATATTCAAGGTTTCAATTTAGAAAGTTACAATTATCATTGCAGAAAAGTTTGTTTACAAAAACATACTCCCTATTGAGAAGAAGAGAGACAGATATATATATATATATATATATATATATATATAGAAGAGAGAGAGAGAGAGAGAGAAAGAGAGGGAGGGAGGGAGGGAAGGAACTAAAATTAATTTCTTTGCTTTTTTCAAGATTTTACATGATACTAGAAAGTAAACAGAAATTGTTAAAAGATGAGGAAGTATAATAACAATAATAATAATAACAATAATAATAAACAACAATAATAATAATAATAATAATAATAAACAACAATAATAATAATAATAAACAACAACAATAATAATAATAAACAACAACAATAATAATAATAAACAACAACAATAATAATAATAATAATAATAATAATAATAATAATAAACAATAATAATAATAATAATGAGCACTCAGAGAGCGCAAACCTCAGCCAAGGCAACACCAACATCCTCTCAATGATTAGCCAGAGGTGATTTTTAAAATGAGAATATCTGAAATAAACTTGACTGCTCTCACAAAAGAGAATACTAAAAATGAACCTGACTGCTCTAAAACATTATGTAAAAAAAAAAAACAGGAAAAATAATCCAGAATCCTTGTCTGGTACTGGATCGATACCAAAATCTAACCAGTTTGTGCCAGTCATAAGGCCAAACATCACTGGAAGTTTAATCTGAATCCATCCAGTGGTTCTTGAGATAACTTGTCCATGGACAAACAAACAAGCAAACACGACTGAAAACAATACCTCTGACTTCGCTAAGGTGGAGGTAATGATAATAATAATAATAATCCTTTCTACTAGAGATAAGAAGGGGAAAGAAGAGAGAGAGCTAACACTTGATCATTCTAGAAGTCCCAGGATAAAATGTAAACAACTAAAAAAATTTTCCTCTAATCTTTATATATAAAAGTGAGGTTGTGTGCTGTCTGTCTCCTACGATTTAGATTCCTAACTACTCCCACATTTTGCGGTGCAGTTTAACCAAAACCGGGTATCTTATAGTCGTAATTCATATCGAGCCCTTCTGGGTATTAGTGTGCGTCTACGATGAGTCTACGATTTTTAAAAGAATTTACCATCAATTTTTCCCATTTTTAATGCATTTTTGGCATATATAAAGGAAGTAACTCTCTAAAAATTTATTATTAAATCTCAGAACGTAAAAAGCTACAGTAACCCCCCCCCCCCTTGTGGTTAGCCATATTGAGATGGCTATTATACTTTACATCTCTAAAAATGCTTATATAGTTATTTCCCTTACAAACCCGAGCAACGCCGGGCGATACTGCTAGTCATTACTAAAAGTCTTTCTTTCTTCTTCATTGTTACAAGTAAAGAAGTTAGAAAGGATCGATCGTATTTCAGTCTAATTGTCATTGTAAATCACTGAGGCTTTCCTTTCTCTATCATTTCACTCCTTTTCTCTACGGTTAAGAGAGTGAAAGTGCATGGATCAGTGGTTGGGGGTGTTCAACCCACGATCGTAAAGTCACGAGTACGATTCCCTGTGGTGCACTGTTTTTGAGCAAGGTGCTCTACTTCACCTTGCTACAATCCATTCAGCTGGCAAAAATGAGTTGTAACTGTAATTCATAGCCATGGGTTGAAAGGAATTCTTTGGGGTTTGGATAATTCACCTTTGGAAACATGGGTGAGTGTCATTCAACATCCTCAAACAACCCTTATTCAGGGACATTTTGAGCAGAATGAGCTACTCGACCTGAAGAAGATTCTAATTGGGTCCCACTTGCAATGTCATGCACTGTATATCTTGATATGAGAACACCATGTTGTGCACATATGGTTGTGATGCATGTGCCTGGTGTAGCCTCATCATGGTGTAGTTATGATGGGTATACTGGGTTTTGTATATTTGTACCCTAGTGTCACTTTGATGGCATGCACTACTCTCCCACTCAATAATAATAATAATAATAATAATAACAATAATAATGGTTTTAAATTTTGCCACATGGGAAGCTATTTTGGAGCAGGGGATGAGTCGATTACATTGATCCCAGTATGCAACTGGTACTTAATTTATTGACCCTGAAAGGATGAAAAGCAAAGTTGACCATGGCAGAATTTGAACTCAGAATGTAAAGACAGAAAAAATGCCTGGCATGCTAACAATTCTGCCAACTCACCACCTTAAATAATCTCTTCTACAATTGGTACAGGGCCTGAAATTTGGCGGGAGGGGGTAAGTCGATTACATCGACCCCAGTGTATAAATGGTACGTATTTGATTCCCCCCCAAAAAAGGCTGAAAGGCAAAGTCGACGTTGGTGGAATTTGAACTCAGAACGTAAAGACAGATGAAATACTTATTTCTTTACTACCCACAAGGGGCTAAACATCGAGGGGACAAACAAGGACAGACATAGGTATTAAGTCGATTATATCGACCCCAGTGCATAACTGGTACTTATTTAATCGACCCTGAAAGGATAAAAGGCAAAGTCGACCTCGGTGGAATTTGATCTCAGAACATAGCGGCAGATGAAATACCGCTAAGCATTTCGCCCGGCGTGCTAACGTTTCTGCCAGCTCGCCGCCTTGAATGATAAAAATAATAATGACAATAATACAAATAATAATAATCTTGATGGTTTATTTTTTTTTTTCTATTTATGACTTGATGATTTATATACAATTTGTATGAAAGACTTACAAACATCTTCGATGCATAATAAATGCATTTACTTTCCACATTAAGTGATAAACAGAAAATGTTTACATAATTCCGAGCTATATTATTCATCATTAACCTGTATAGTTTTTCAACAAAAAGCTAAATAGATATTTCAAGATATGTTAATAAGGGCTGAAAAGAAAAAAAAAAAAAAAATGACTAAAATTTTCTTCTTACTATATTTTCTCTCAGTTAAACCTTCATTTTGCTACTTTCATGTTTATATTCAGCTTTGAATTTTAAAATTTCTTTTATTAAGATATTGCTAAATATTTTTTCCTGTTGACCATTTTTATCTTTAAGAATGAAATCTTATTTGTATTTGGTTATTTTGAAGTTTTGAACATATGTAAAATATATACATATATATATATATATATATATATTTGTATTCATGTATATATATGTATATGTATGTGCATGTAAATATATATATATATATATAGAGAGAGAGAGAATTCATGAAAAAATAAAAGACGAAGACGGGTGTGTAAACAACAAACAGATGTATTAGTTTAATGCTCAGGAATTGAAAAAAGTCATTTACGTTTCGAGCCTATGCTCTTCCACGAAAGGAACATAGAAAGAAACAAGGAGAGAAAAAAAATGTGTGTAGTGGCTACGGATCTTTCATGGTGACTGCTGGACAGAAGGGTCACATAGGAGAGCGTAGAAGTAGGGGAGATAACAAAGTAAAATGATCCCAAATAAAGGTGCGCATGTGTGTTGGAGGTTGAGGAAGTGTTTCAGTGCACACAGCCCCTCTGGTAAGGGATCACCGTGTAAAGGCTCTGGATGTCAAGAGTGAAAGGAGAAGCATTGGTACCCTAGGCTAAAGAAGGTCTTCACCCATGTATGGTGTTGTTATCTGTTAGGTGGGATATGGAAGGTTTAATCCACTTTGAACTTTTAAACCCAAACCAAACGATAACAAGGGAGATCTACTGTGAGCAGCTTGAGTGGCTTAAGTCAGTGCTCGAAGAAAAATGACCATCTTTGGTTTCAAAAAGTGTTCTTCTATCAGGATATAGCTCGACCACATACAGCAAGGATGACATTCCAAAAGAAGGAGCAGTTTCAATGGGAAACGATGCCCCATCCACCATATTCGTCAGACATTGCCCCGTCTGATTATCGTTTATTCTGTAGTCTTCAAAATCATTTGGATGGGAAAAATATGAATTCTGTAGACAAGGTCAGAACAGTACTGGAGGAATATTTTTTGTCATAGATAAGGGAATTTTGGAAGAGGGGCCTTGCGAGTCAACCAAATAGATAGAAAAGTATTGTAGAAAATGATGGAGAGTATATTTTAGATCAAAAAAGAAGTTCGTTTATCTTCATTTTGAAAAATAACAGGAGTATAAAATAACCGGAATTATTTATAGGATGACTCAGTATATACACAAATGCAAAAATACATATATATTAGTAATTATGAATATATATACATACACACATATACATATATATATAACTATATATATATAAATAGATGTGAGTGTATGTGTGTGCATGAATAGTCCTCTCCACCACAATCGCCACCAATAACCTACCCTTTTTTTTTCTATCAGTCACTAATTTTTTCTGTTGAATATTTCATTCACAGTCTATGTTATGTTACCATTCCCCCCCTCCTCTTTCTTCCCTTTTCTACACTATTCCATGTACTTCTTAATGACTCATACATTCTATTTGGCACTGAACTTGGAATCAATAATATTTTAACCATTTTCTGTGTTTGGAATTTTTTTGTCATTTTTTCTTCTACTGAAATAATGCTGAATAAAATATATATTTTTCTTAACAAAACCCGTTTTTTAACCTTTTCATTTATTTTTTAAAATTGTTATTTGTGTATTTTATTCAGTTTATGCAATTCTATTCCATCCTGACATGAGATGTATTCAAATTTCCACACTGAAAATTTATCATATTAGCTGTTTACAGTTCAGTTCTTTTGGTGGTCCATTGCAACACTCTGTCTGTCTGTCTGTCCTTGCAGGTTCTGCTGCCAGCTAGCTGTTTAATACCAAGTCAGTTCAGATTCAGTAGACCTCTGATCCATCATCTTCTGCATTGTCATCATCATCATCATCATTATCTTTGTCTTCATTGTCATCATCCTCTTCTTCCTTCCCCTCCTCACCACCACCAACACCACCATCATCATAATCATCATCATTTTAATGTCCACTTTTCATGGCTGTTACATAGGCTGGACTAGATTTGTGTTAAGGAAGGCGGCGAGCTGACAGAAACGTTAGCACGTCAGGCGAAATGCGTGACCGTATCTCATCGCCGAGGTCGACTTTGCCTTTCATCCTTTCAGGGTCGATTAAATAAGTACCAGTTACGCATTGGGGTCGATGTAATCGACTTAATCCGTTTGTCTGTCCTTGTTTGTCCTCTCTGTGTTTAGCCCCTTGTGGGTAGTAAAGAAATAGGTATTTCATCTGTCTTTACGTTGAGTTCAAATTCCACCGAGGTCAACTTTGCCTTTCATCTTTTTGGGGTCGATCTAATCGACTAGCCCCCTCCTGCCAAAGTTTTGGGCCTTGTGCCCAGAGTAGAAAAATATATTTGTGTTAAGGTTAAGTTTTCTATGGCTGGATGTCCTTTCAGTCACCAGCCCTTGCCTGTTTCCAAGCAAGATATCCTCCACTCTACCCCGCCCCTAACCAGACGTGTTTTGCGCAAATGAATGGGAATGAAGGACACTGCTTGCATGACAGTGACACTCATTTACAACTATCACTTGAAGTCAAGGCAAGGAAACAGTGACAACCCTGTTGCTCTGTCGGGCTCACAACCATGAGGTAGTGAGATTAATTCCCTAACTGGGTTGTGTGTTCTGTTCTTGAGCAAGACACTTTATTTCACGTTACTCCATTTCACTCAGCTACAGAAATGAGTTGCGATGTCACTGGTGCCAAGCTGTATCGGCCTTTGCCTTATCCCTTGCATAACATCGGTGATGTGAAGAGGGAAGGCTGGTATGTATGGGCAACTGCTGGTCTTCCATAAACAACCCTGTCCAGACTTGTGCCTCAGATGGGGAACTTCCTAGGTGCAATCCCATGGTCATTCATGACCAAAGGGGATCTTTTTTTTTTATTCATGAGAGATATCTCTCAAACATTGAAGACCTTAAAATCTGAGATAAGTTCAAGTACAATGAAACAACAATCCTTATGAGGTGTTTCCAGCATGGTCGTGTAACTCGTTAGGAATAATTACTAAAGGATTTTGTCTAAAAAAAAGGAGGAAGACACATTTAATAATGTTTTCCTAGATCATTATGTCTTCAAAAAATTGGGTAGGGTCATAACTGGAATGTCTCTGAACATAAGTCTACGCATTCAAGACTTGTAGGCTAAACAGCTATGGTGGCAAAAATGTCTAGTAAGAAAGCTGTTTGTTTAAATCGTTCTTTCATCATCATCGTTTAACGTCCGCTTTCCATGCTAGCATGGGTTAGACGATTTTACTGAGGACTGGCGAACCAGATGGCTGCACCAGGCTCCAATCTTGATCTGGCAGAGTTTCTACATCCGGATGCCCTTCCTAGCGCCAACCACTCTGAGAGTGTAGTGGGTGCTTTTACGTGCCACCGGCATGGGGGCCTGTCAGGTTTGATATATTCATATATCTTCATCATTTAGAATCTGTTTTCCAAGCTGGTATGGGTTGGATAGTTTGACAGGTGCTGGAAAGGCCAAAAGCCATACTAAACTCTAATAGTTTGTTTTGGAATTATTTCTATGCGTGGATGCTCTTCCTAATGCCAACCACTTTACATAGTATACTAAGTGCTTTTTAAGTGATGCTAGTACCAATGCTTTTACATTGCATAAGCATCAGTGCTTTTTATGTGGCACCAGCACTGATAGGGTCACCAAGTGACTTGCAAAAGGATTACTCAATTTTTTTAGCAGAGTACATATTTGTTAACTTCTTTAAGGAAAAGGTTGACAGTGACTTCAAAGTTTTGGTTAGCTCACCTTCATCAAACTGTAATTTATTTTGTTCTTCTTGAGGAGACCTATTGAGCCAAGTACATCAACATCAAAATAAATATCAAATGGAAATTGTAGTTGTGATACCTATGCCGGGGGTGAATAAAAAGCACCATCCAAATGTGGCTAATGCCAGCGCCGCCTTGACTGGCTTCTGTGCTGGTGGCATATAAAAAGCACCAACCAATCATGGCCATTGGCAGCCTCCCCTGGCACTTGTGCCGGTGGCATGTAAAAAGCACCCACTACACTCATGGATTGGTTGGCATTAGGAAGGGCATCCAGCTGTAGAAACACTGCCAAATCAGACTGGAGCCTGGTGCAGCCTCCTGGCTTCCAAGAACCCAGTTGAATCATCCAACCCATGCTTGTACGGAAAATGGACGTTAAACGATGATGATGATGATAGTGTGTGTGTGTGTGTTATTTAGAATATTTCAAGAAAATATTTTTGTCAAAGCTCAATTTCAGCAATAGAAATAATCAACGCAATTTTAAATCAAAAAATACTGAAGGGTTAACAGTTTAGAAAGACACAAGGAATAAAAGAACGATCCAATTAGCATCTTTTGAAATGACTGTCAGAAACAATTCCTCTAGCTGTTAGACACAACATGCAAAAAGAAAAAAAAAAAAAAAAAAACGAAATCCAAAACATTATGGCAGTTCTTTTGGAAAGATGAAGCTAATTGCAGATAGAGAAATTGTACTTGTTGAAGAAGAAAAATTGCATTCTGACTTAAAACTTTCAGAAATCCTAGGGTTCCACATATTTATTTATTGATGTCAGCTTTTTGTGCTAACAAGAGAGCTTTTGCATCGTTAATGCTTGATTTCCTAAATTTAGCTGTCAAATTTCTCTCAGCAAGTTGTCCCATTGCTTACGGAATAAGAACTGTGTATGTTTTTAAGTGCTCAATCTTTTATGTTAAAGCTTAGAGATAGGGACAGGCATGTTTAGGGGTATTTGTAAAAAGGGGGGGAAAAACAAATCTGTTTTGTTCCGTCAGTCATTAATCTCCTCAAGGACTAATTGGAAGCTAACAACAGCAACAACAACAACAACAACTACTACGATGACAACAATAATAATTACAACAACAACATCAATGACAGCAACAGCAATAATGGCAACTACAAGAACAAGGTTATGGATACTCCTCTTCTTCCTCCCTATCCTCCTCCTCCTCTCCTGCCCAGTTCTCCTCCCCTCCTCCTCTCTCACCCTGTTCTCCTTCCCACCTTCCTCTTCTCTCCCTCCCTCCCTCCCTTCCTTCCTCTTCTTTCATTGCCTCTTCTCTCCCTCTGTGTTCTCCTCTCCTCTTCCTCCTCCCACCAAGACAAAGGTTGATTGGTGGTTGTGGTAGGAGGCAATAATTTATATTGGCAGAGAGATTAAGGCATTAAGTTCATGACTTATAATAGAAGAGTTCAAATCCAGGCAGTGAAATTGCATTATATTCTTAGGCAAGATACTCCTATATAACGACTGAGCGGAAATGTCCTGTAACTCTCAATATTCACTGGAATTACTCTTTCAAACAGTGTCTTTGAATCATGTGTTGAGAGTAAACCCACTCTGTCACGAATTGAAACCATACTCGAGGAATTTAACATTACTCATAAAAAGATTTGAACCTTCTTTAAGAAACTAACATCAGAAAGGCTATCAAGCTGGGAAACAGGCCCTAAACACTTGCAGTGGCTCTGTGGTAAGAAGTTTGCTTTCCAACTACATAGTTTCAGTTTCAATCCCATGGTGTGGCAACTTGGGCCAATGTCTTTTACTATGGCTTCAGGATGACCAAAGCATTGTGAATGGATTTGGCAGATGGAAACTGAAAGAAACCTGCCATAGATATATCATTATCATCATTTAACGTCCGTTTTCCGTGCTAGCACGGGTTGGACGGTTCTGATCTGGCAGAGTTTCTACGGCTGGATGCCCTTCTTAACGCCAACCACTCCGCGAGTGTAGTGGGTGCTTTTCACATGCCACCTGCACAGGTGCCAGGGGGGGTCCGGCATCGGCCACGATCGGTTGGAGCTTTTAAAGTGCCACCGGCACGGAAGCCAGCCAAAGCAGCGCTGACAACGGCCACGTTCGGATGGTGCTTTTTATGTGCCACCGGCACAGAAGCCAGTCGAGTCGGTGCTGGCTACGGCCACGTTTGGATGGTGCTTTTTATGTGCCACCGGCACAGGTATCACAACTACTATTTCCATTGATATTTATTTCGATTTTCATGTTCATGTACTTGACTCAACAGGTCTCCTCAAGCACAGCGGGACGTTCTGGGATCCAGGGTACTTTGAATGGGCAGGGGCTATGTGGAACTGGTGCAGGAAGCAGCCCGGGTCTTTGCAGTCACAGCATATCTCCAGAGATCTCGGTCCTTCGCCATTGCCTCAGTGAGGCCCAATGCTCTGAGGTCATGCTTGACTGCCTCATCCCATGTCTTCCTGGGTCTACCTCTTCCCCTGATACCTTCAACTGTTTGGGAGTGGCACTTCTTCACACATCTCTCCTCATCCATCCGCAGTACATGACCATACCATCGCAAGCATCACTCTTGCACACCACATCTGATGCTTCTCTCAGCATTTCTCTCAGGGTGCTTACACTCTGTCGTGCATGCACACTGACATTACACATCCAGCGGATCATGCTAGCTTCATTTCTTTCAAGTCTACGCATGTCCTCTGCAGTCACAGCCCATGTTTCACTACCGTGAAGCATGGCAGTTCGCACACATGCATCATACAATCTAGAGAGAGAGAGAGAAAAAAAATAAGGAAATGGAGATATAGCATTTAATAAAAATTTATTATCTGCAAAAATCAAACAGTCCCTTACAGCTGTTTCAATTAAGCCTAAAAAATTTAAATAGCAATTATCAAAATCATTATATTAGGCAAAATCTCTTCAGATGGGTAGAAGAAAGATATACCGTTGGGTTTTTGTATGTTGTATTTTAGATACCATCCCTTAATTAAGGCTAATTTAACTTCTCGTAGAATATACACACACACACACACATATGTGGAGGCACGTGGCCTAGTGGTTAGGGTGTCAGCATCATGATCATAAGAGTGTGGTTTCGATTCCTGGACCAGGCGACGCGTCGTGTTCTTGAGCAAAACACTTAATTTCACATTGCTCCAGTCCACTCAGTTGGCAAAAATGAGTAACGCTGCGATGGACTGGCATCCCGTCCAGCTGGGGAACACAGACCATAGAAACCAGGAAACTGGGCCCATGAGCCTGGCTAGGCTTTAAAAGGGTGCATTTATTTGTAGAGGCACATGGCTTAGTGGTTAGGGTGTCAGCATCATGATTGTAAGATTGTAGTTTCGATTCCTGGACTGGGCAACGCATTGTGTTTTTGAGCAAAACACTTCATTTCACATTGCTCCAGTCCACTCAGCTGGCAAAAATGAGTAACACTGTGATGGACTGGAGTCCTGTCCAGCTGGGGAACACATACGCCAAGGAAACCAGGCCCATGAGCCTGGCTAGGCTTTAAAAGGGTGCATATATATATATATATATATATTATATATATATATATATATATACATAGAGAGAGAGAGAGATACATAAAGTATAGTAAGGAACGGAAAAATAGAAGTGTAGCCGTTACTTTATTCCAAGTTGGTGCATATATTCAATAAAAACTCTACAAGTTGTTTCAAAGACTAATTAATTCAAAACAAAATGAAATATAATCCTTTTGAAATCATATAGTGTATCTGTGTGTATGTGTCTATGTTTGTGTCACCCAAGCGTTGTTTGACAACTGGTGTTGGTGTGTTTACATCCCCATAGTCTAGCAGTTCATCAAAAGTGACCAATAGAACAAGTATCAAGCTTTAAAAAAAAGCAAAATAAGTACTAGAGTCAATTCATCAAACTAAAAATCTCATCAAGGTGATGCCCCAGCATGGCCGCAGTCCAACGACTGAAACAAGTAAAGGATAGAAGAAAAGATGAATTAGCAGAACTAGCTAAAGCAATGAAAGAAAGAAACGTTAAATATTTTAAAACCATTCATATTTACTTTTCTTTGTGAATCACAGACAAGAATATGCCAGAAGAATATGTTGCTAGTTGAGTTTGCTTGTTACTGTGCTGGAAATAATGTGCTGTGAGCTTATAAGCTGACACTTCTAATGCACTTCGTGTCTTTCATGCAAATCAAAAAAAGAAACATGGATTCTTAATATCAAAATTTATTGTTATACGAGAGCTGTAGATGACCAAGACAGTAAGTATAAGATAAGATGCTTTCTTATTTAATGAATGGTTGTTGTTGCTGCATTAATAATGAAATAAATGGGAAGATGGATTAATGGGTGAGAGAGAAGTCATTGCCTTCCTTTTATAAAGGTTTATTGCTGAAAGAGTGTATTGGACATGACCATCCGATGAGGAGCAACAAAGTAACAAGAGAAAGTCCTTTACATGCAGTAGTTTTGTTGGACAGCTTCTGTAGTTATGGATAGATGGAACATGACTGTCACAACTAATACATAAATCTAAAGAGGGTTTAATGCATGAAAGTATTAGTTTTATCACAATAAATATATAATATTGTAATATTGTAATATTGTAAAAACTGTAAATAATATAACGTGAAAATCAGACTAAGTTGAAATTTATTGATTGATATATTCTTCTGTATACAGTCATACAAACTCGGATGTATGTATGTATATATATATAAACCTGTCATATATATACACACACATATATATATTGGGAGAATCCATGAAAAAAACAAAAGACGAAGACAGGTGGTGTAGAAAACAAACAGATGTATTAGTATAACGCTCGGGAATTGAAAAAGTCTTTTATGTTTCGAGCCCATGCTCTTCTACAGAAAGGGACACAGAAAAAACAAGGAGAGAAAAAATGTGTGTAGTGGCTATTCAATATAAAATAGTGCACATTTAAACACAAAGAGAAATTATCTATAACGGGCAATTTCTACATGCTAGGAGAGAGTCAAAACGACGAAGACCACAGAAAAAATTTAAGCAATTTCAAAGGGAATGAAAAATAAAAACTTTTAACTTGCTTTTTTTTATTTTTCATTCCCTTTGAAATTGCTTTGGTGAGAGATAAATATTAAATAATATATGCAGTAGATATTTTTGTGAGCAACAAATAGTTTCATGTGATGAAAACATCTCAGACAGCATTTTTAACATGTCTGGTGCCTTCATACAATCATCAGGCTGTGCGCGTGTATACACACATACACATGCACAAATGTGCAAGGAGTGTGTGAATGAATGAATGAATAAATATTAAATAATATATGCAGTAGATAATTTTGTGAGCAACAAATAGTTTCATGTGATGAAAACATCTCAGACAGCATTTTTAACATTTCTGGTGTCTTCACACAATCATCAGGTTGTGTGCGTGTACACACATGTGCACAAGTGTGCAAGGAGTGTGTGAATGAATGAATGAATGAATGAATGCAAGTGTCATCTGCTGTTGTGTGGTTTTAAAGTTAGCAGTGCTAACTTCAATCATTTGTGTTACAGACACATCACCTTCACAAGTACCTGATTCTTGAACAGCGTCAAATATTGAACTTCGCCTAACTTAAAACCCAACTGTCCACCTTTGGTTCTCCTCAATGTCCGTCTTTTTTTTTCTGTGTCTGGTTCTTGGACATGTCACTCTCTTTATCATAAGGCCAGTGAAATGACTTCTGGGCTGGTGGGAGCAAATTTACATCAACAAGCAATGACCAACTGGGCTGTTATCTGTGTAATATCGTCTGTAGAAGAAGAGGTACCACAATGAATGCCGTGTATCAATGTCTTAGTTTGGCTGTACCATGGGGAACCTCAAAGTGGTGACTCTTCCTCATGCATTCCAGGAGGCTACCATTTATATTCTCCCACAGTTCCTGTCATGCAATGCTAACAATGTCCAACAATGTCCATAACTCCCTATCTATTAAACCCATAGAGTATCTCGAAACATCACAAAAATCAGATTGGATAGAACCTTAGTAATGTTATCACTTGAAAACCTTCTGTTGCTTTACATATAATTTTATAGTCTACATTTTTGTTGACATCAGTCCTCAATCTTCCAAAATTCTGGTTGTTGTTAATAAAGAATTTACTGATGGGAAACAAAAGATTCCAGGTTCAAATCATCATCATCTTTGTTTAACGTCAGCTTTCCATGCTAACATGAGTTGGACGATTTTGACTGAGGGCTGGCAAACCAGATGGCTGCACCAGGCTCCAATCTTGATTTGGCAGAGTGTAGTGGGTGCTTTTTACGTGCCACTGGCACAGGGTCCAGTCAGGCAGTACTGGCAATGACCTTGCTTGAATCTTTTTACACATGCCACCAGCACAGGTGCCAGTAAGGCGACGTTGGAAACAAAAAATTCCAGGATCAAATCAAAATATAGAAAAGAATTTACTGGTTGGAAACAAAAAAATTCCAGGTTCAAATCAAAATATAGAAAAGAATTTACTGGCTGGAAACCAAAAATTCCAGGTTCAAATCAAAGCATAGACCTGCTGGACTACAATGACTTCAAATGTTGGTATTTCTTTTAATCCATCAAAGTCTATCACATGAGTATTGATCAGGTATTGGAGCACACTAAGTCCCTTGTATCCTACCCTTATAAAAAGATTGACTTTGTGCCTAAGACGAAAGAAATCAATACTTAAAATATACAGAAAAGTTCATTTACTTGTAAAAGGGGTTTAAGAGATATCTTGAGAAGTCAACCTTTGTTTTTTATTGCATGTGTTGAACAGGAAAAATATTGTACGTATCTTCAACTATGCCTAACATAAGCTTGGATTGAGCGTACTATTGAACTATTGAACTATTGATACAAATATAGTTTTCCATTATAAAGATAATTCCACGGCTTAAATAAGATGGTAAATCTGAAGCATGTCTCAGAAAATACAGTGATCCTTCAAATGCATACAATATTGATTATATTTGCCTTTATTTATTTTTTTCAAACTTGCAATAAAAATAATATCTGGATAACTAAAAAAAAAAAGATTAAAAAAAAAAAGAGTTGACTTCTTGAATGAAATTTACTGTATAATCTGTACTGACAGGAAAGAAATTCCATCTTCTCTTAGAATCAGGTTTTTTCTCCTCCTCCTCCTCCTCCTCATCATCATCACAGTCATCGTCATTGTTGTTGTTGTTGTTGTCATCATCCTATCCTCCTCATCATCATCATTTTCGTCATCATTGTTGTTATCATCACCATCATCATCGTCGTAGTCATCATCATCGCCATCGACATCATCTTCTTCCTCCTCCTCCTCATCGTTATCATCATCATCCTCCTACTCATCATTGTTGCTATCATTGCCATCATCATAAACATCATCATCGTAGTTACCCTCATCATTACCATCATCGTCATCATCATCATTATCATCATCATTGTCATCCTCCTCCTCACTGTTATCATCATCATTATTGTCACCATTATCATCATCATCATCCTTATCAACAACATCATCATGCTTGTTTTGGTAGGACAGTTTGACAGGAGCCTGGTGAGCTGCAAGGCAGTGTTGAGTTCCCATGTCATCTTGAACGCCAACCAATTTACAGTGTGTGCTGAGTGCATTTTGTCTTACATGGCACCGGCTCCATGTAACTTGCAAGACAGAAAAGAACAGAGAAAAAGGAAAAGGGGAAAGCTCCCTGTGAAGGGGAAGGTGGAGGTGGGTGGCTGTATGCCAGGTGTTTAAAAGGCTAAAGTACGATAGAGGGACAAGCACAGGTGTCTTGCTAAAGAGGAGATAAAAGGCTGAAAGAGATAAAGGGAAGGGTGGTGGGAGCTAGAGTAAACTCTCAAGGAACAAAGAACAGGAAAGTGAGCATGGGTGGGGGGTAAGGACAGTGGATCATAGGAGAGGGTGAGAAAGTGGATGTTTTCATAAGAGTTTGAGGAAGGAGTAAACAGGTGGGGGTAGAGGTTGGGGTAGGGAGTGATGAGCAAGAGTGGGAGTGAAGATGATGGAAGATACCAGTATGCAGAGGGATGAGGTGGGAGATATAGGAATTGCTCAGGAAGGAGAATGAAAGTGAAAGTAGTAGAACCATGGTAAATACTTGCCACCAAATATTAAATTACAAACACCAGCTCATGGTTAATAAATAAAATTCGTCATGAAATTGGTGACTCTCTTGCAAGGCACAAAAACCAGAAAAAAAAAAAAAAGAGAGAAGAAAAATGGGGATGTGATCATAAAATGGTTGGATGAAATTTTTTCCACAGGAAATTCATCTAAAATTTGAAATATCTAAATTATTCATAATGAATGCAAAATTAAAATTAAGGTAAACTCAATTTCCACCATTTTTTTTTTACCCAAATCAGAATAAATTATTTTGTTTAACTGAAATATTTTTTTTTTTTTGTGTAGTTATTCAAAGAAGCAGAGAAGCATTGATTTAAGGATCACTTAATATAATTAAGTATCAAATTTATTTTTGCAGAAAAAGGGTTGATAGTGACTTCGAAGTTTTCCTGACTGCTTCCAACAGTTGAATTCATCAGCCAACAACTCATGTACCTTGAAGTCATTACCAACCTAGTTCTACATACATAATAAAAATAACAAGGTAAAAGTTTTTATTTTTCATTTCAAGGCTGTGTAGATTTTAGAACATTTATAAATGTTCTAAAATCTACACAGCCTTGGTTTTTTATCTCATTATGGAAAAAAAAAAACTACATACACA
>NC_042998.1:22300989-22348489 GCF_006345805.1 Octopus sinensis
GAACCACATGGTTCCGGGTTCAGTCCCACTGCGTAGCACCTTGGGCAAGTGTCTTCTACTATAGCCTCGGGCCGACCAAAGTCTTGTGAGTGAATTTAGTAGACGGAAACTGAAAGAAGCCCGACATATATATGCATGTGTATCTGTGTTTGTTCCCCCCAACATCGCTTGACAACCGATGCTGGTGTGTTTACGTCCCCATAACTTAGCAGTTCGGCAAAAAAAGACTGATAGAATAAGTACTAGGCTTACAAAGAATAAGTCCTGGAGTCTATTTGCTCGACTAAAGGCGGTGCTCCAGCATGGCCGCAGTCAAATGACTGAAACAAGTAAAAGAGTAAAGAGTAAACCTTGCAGAACCAAGCAATATTCTTTTACTCTTTTTACTTGTTTCGATCATTTGACTGTGGCCATGCTGGAGCACTACCTTTAGTCGAGCAAAGCGACCCCAGGACTTATTCTTTGTAAACCTAGTACTTATTCTATCGGTCTTCCTTTTGCCGAACCGCTATGTTATGGGGACGTAAACACACCAGCATCGGTTGTCAAGCGATGTTGGTGGTGGTGGTGGTGGTGGTGGTGGATGGGTGGGACCAAACATATCCACACTCACACACATATATACGACGAGCTTCTTTCAGTTTCCGTCTTCCAAACCCATTCACAAGGCTTTGGTCGGCCCGAGGCTATAGTAGAAGATGCTTGCCCAAAGTGCCACATAGTGGAACTGAACCCGGAACCATGTGGTTAGTAAGCAATCTACTTCTCACATAGCCACTCCTTAGCAGATTTTAAAAATTTTTTGCTATTTTTACAACTCTAAATGCATACATTACGACTACGTGCCAGTTGGCTTTTGTTTTTCCCAGGCAGCGGTAATAACAAAAATTCCGAAAGTGAGAATATAAATTTAACTGGTTAATAACTTTGTTAGATCAATTCTTTTAATACCTGTATCAATATGGCAAGCGGTTATAAAAATCCTATAAAAAGAAGTGCTGGTGAACGTGCTTTGTTTGATGAAAAATGGACTGAGCTTTTTTTTATTATTATTATTGAAATAGATAACAACTGCATTTGTCTTATTTGCAACGAACAAGTAGCCGTTCATAAAAAAATATAACATAGAGAAGCATTTTGTGAGTAAGCATAAGATTTATGGAAATTTGAAAGAATCTGAACGTTTTGACAAGCTAACCTCCTTGAAAGAAAATCTGACCAAAAAAATCAAACTTTTTTAAAAGGCCAGTTCTTGAAAGTTAATCAGTTACTCGAGCTAGTTATTCGGTATACGAAAATATTGCTAAAAAACTCAAACCACATAGCGATGGTGAATTCGTGAAAGAATGTATCCTTACTTAATTTGTTTGGAAATATTAACTTATCAAGAAGAACTGTTTCTGATCGTATTAAAGATATTGTTGATGACATTCAAAATTCTTTAAAATCTGATTCAGCAGAATTCGTATTGTATTCATTAGCTATTGATGAGACAACTGATCTGTCTAATACTGCTCAGATAGCTGGCAGAAACGTTAGCACGCCGGGCGAAATGTGTAGCCGTATTTCATCTGCCGTTACGTTATGGGTTCAAATTCCCCCGAAGTCGACTTTGCCTTTCATCCTTTCGGGGTCGATAAATTAAGTACCAGTTACGCACTGGGGTCAACGTAATCGACTTAATCCGCTTGTCTGTCCTTGTTTGTCCCCTCTGTGTTTAGCCCCTTGTGGGTAGTAAAGAAATATAATACTGCTCAGATAGCAATATTTATACTTGCAATAACTGCAAAATTCAACATTCGGGAAGAATTTCTTGTCTGAAATCAATGCATGGAACAACTAGAGGTGAAGATTTATTTCAAATAGTCAACTCGGCCTTGAAAGATTTTGATTTGGTTTACCATCTGAAAAAATGAATGATCTTGCTACAGATGGCGCTCCATCTATGGTAGGTTGTGAAAAAGGGTTCGTAGCTCTGATTAAGAATGAATTATGTGTCTTTTGTAATTGTGTGTCCCTGCTTTAATCATGCGGAAAGTTTACGTGCAAAATCTCTCAAGATGGGCAATGTAATGAAAGTTGTAACTAAGGTCGTTAATTTGATAAAAAGCATAGGGAATTTAAAGAATTTTTGAAAGATCTTGAAGCCGAATATGGGGATTTATTGTACCATTGTGAAGTTAAGTGGTTAAATATGGCCCAAATGCTTAAGTGATTTTATGAACCGAAGGAAGAAGGGAAATTGTTTATGGATATTAAAGGTGTTCCTATTATAGAACTGGAAGATAAAAAGTTTCAAAATGATTTAGCATTTTTAGTAGATAATTGAATTAAGTAAAAATTCGTCTTCGTACCAGACTTAATAACGAAAACCTGAGTAATGAACTAAGAATAGCAGTTTCTTCAAAGACGTGATATTCTTAAACAAAGCCAAATTTTTAAGTTAAGGTTAATTAGCTTTGATAAAATTACCACCAGGATAAATTTGCATATAATACTGTTTAGATATTAATGTAATTTTCAAAATTAAATTTGGTGTGTGCTTGACTGTTATGATTTCTCCAACATTAGGATAGGTACATTTTGGAAAATATAGAATACCTCATAAGTAATATAAACGTCCTAAGTTCTGTAGCGGCGTTAATGAAGAAATTTTTGCCTGCCGCACTAAAAAGTCCTCCCCACCCCCGTCGTAGACATTACCACTGAAGTTTGAATTGTAGTCAGGTATGTGTGTTGCTTGTGTGTTTATCTTTAATATTTATAATCTCTAAGGCGGCGATCTGGGAAAATCGTTAGTTTACCAGACAAATGCTTAGCAGCACTTCGTCCGCCTTTACTCTTCTGAGTTCCAATTCCGTTGAGATCGACTTTAACTTTTAGGATTTTTCTGTTTGGCTGACAATTTTTAAGTTCTTCAGTCTCTGTTCAAATTGATTTCATATTCAGTGTAATGATATAGTTTTATATGTTAATCCATGTCATGAAATTCCTTTTCGCCATAGATCAATAAATGTTTGCAAATTTTGGTTAATTTTAGCCAATTGTAAGCCACAGATACATTGATATCTGTTTCCATAATAACAAGCCAAACATGAAAACTCCTTTGTCTGCGAGATAGGACGTGTTGACAAATATAGTCTGTGTGAAATGTTCCCATTTCTCTGAAAAAAGTGAAATACCTCCTGAGATTTAGCTTAGAAAACTACATTAATACACCAAATTTTCAATAAACTTTGAAATTTACACAGCTACAGCTCTATCTTTCGGGGTCGATAAAATAAGAACCAACTGAGCCCTGGGGTCAATGCAATTGCCTTACTCCTCCCCCCAAATTTCTGGCCTTGTACTAAAATTTGAAACTAATATTATTAATCTTCTATTTTGTTTTTTGTTGTGGTCGTGGAATTCTGAACACTATTGTTGTATTGGCCATTAATGTTTTCCTCCCTAATTATATGCGTTGTGATGTGTACTGTGATGCATTGAAATTACTCTTTCTTGGTCTTGAGATGTTGATTATGGGCTTAGGAATATTATTGTTTCAAACAAACAGCAGGAATCACACGCAAAAATTATGATAAACAAACTTGATAAAAAGTCAACAAAGAACGTACTTATGTTTTCGAAACGTTAAGAAAGAAAGAAATGCTGTTCTCCACTTTACGGTTTTGCTTTTTGCGTGGCACAAAATATAGAATTATTCTTTTATTCTTTTATTTATATATGTGGTTATGCTGGAGCACTGCCTTTAGTCGAACAAATCGACCCCAGGACTTATTCTGTGTAAGCCTAGTACTTATTCTATCGGTCTCCTTTTGCCGAACCACTTAGTGACGGGGACGTAAACATACCAGCATCGGTTATCAAGCGATAGTGGGGGCCAAACACAGACACACAAATACACACACACAAACACACACACACACACACACACACACACACACAAACACACACACACACGCGCGCGCGTAGATATATACGACGGGCCTATTTCAGTTTCCGTCTACTAAATCCACTCACAAAGGCTTTGGTCGACCGAGGCTATAGTAGAAGACACTTGACCAAAGTGTCACGTAGCAGGAGTGAACCCGGAACCATGTGGTTGAGAAGCAAGTTTCTTATCACACAGCCACTCCGTTCAATAAGAAAATTCTCTTTGGAGCGTGTAGAGCTGAAATAAAACAAAAACCAACCATACTTATCCACACCCGAAGAGCTGAGCTCTCTCATGCCGCACGAAATGCGAACAATGAAAAGAATAGATACGAATACACGATAAAGAAATGTTGAAATTCCACACGGGAAAAATCTGTTGTAAAATATTCGTAAGGAAGGCGTAACGTGTGTTTAAGCTTAAAAAAAAGAGACCCCTTTCGGTCATGAGTGACCATGGGATGCACCTAGACAGTTCCCTTCCGAGGCACAAGTCCGGGCAAGATTGTTTGTGGAAGGTTAGCAGTCGCCCATGCGTGCCAATCTCCCCTCTCCACGCCACTGTTGTTGTCTAATGGAAAGGCAAAGGCCGATATAGTTTGGCACCAATGATACCGCAACACATTTCTACAGTTGAATGAACTGGAGTAACACGAAATAAAATATCTTGCTCAAGAACACAACACACTCCCCAGTCTGGGAATCGAACTCACTGCTTCATGGTTGTAAGCCCGACGCTCTAATCACTGCTGTGCGTTGCAGCAACGAAAGACTTCTACGCAAACGGAGCTAGCAAAATCAGACTAGAAAAAAATAGCGCTAGATACGACTTTCGGATTCTGCAGACCCGAAAATAACAATAAAATGGAAACCTAGACACTTTCAAAAAAGATTCCCTTAGTTCAATAAAGATTATGGAATTTAAAGGTAGAAAGAAATTCTAATATTGAATACACTCGAGTTTAGAAACAATTAAATCCCACCGAAGTTATTCATATTTGCCGAACTACACGAAGAACCATTTACGCATACAAAAGCGGGATCTTTACCTTTTGACCTACACATTTAAAAAATAATCTTTTGTAACTAAACACTTTCAAATTTCAGACACTGGTAGAATGTGTCATATAAAATATCTTTTACTCTTAGCATTTTTGAGAAAAACTTATATTTACGAAGTTATTTCACGTTAAAGTTGTCCTATTTCGGTAATTTCAACCAACCAATGACGTGTATTCAGCTGAATAAAATTACTGCTGTTATTTGTCAACAAGAACTTACGGCGGTGTATATTTCGTTTGTCACTGTTATTTATGACAACCCTCACTCCCGAACCCTAAAACCTTAACCCTAACTGTAACCCTTAAACCCTAACCCTTACCCTAAAACCTTAAAGCTAAAACGAGTACAAACGCACGAACGATGTCATAAATAACAGTGACAAAAGAAAAATACACCGCCGGAAGTTCTTGTTGACAAACAACGGCAGTAATTTTATTCAGCTGAATACACGCCATTGATTGGTTGCTATTACCGAAATATGAGAACTTTAACGTGAAATAACTTCGTAAATATAAGTTTTTCTCAAAAATGCTAAGAGTAAAACATGTTTTATATGACACATTCTACCAGTGTCCGAAGTTTGAAAGTGTTTAGTTACAAAAAATTATCTTTTAAATCTGTCGGTTAAAAGGTGAAGATCCCAAAAGCGTCCAACACAATAGCATTGCAAATTCCCACAATAACCCAGAAGCACAATTAATCCTTTCTGCTATAGGTACAATACCTAAAAGTTGGTGAAGGAGGTAAGACGATTACATCGACCCCAGGACGTAACTGGTACTTATTTTATCGAACCCGAAAGAATGAAAGGCAAAGTCGACCTCGGCGGAATTTGAACTCAGAACGTAAAGACAGATGAAATACTTATTTATTTACTACCCACAAGGGGTTAAACACAGAAAGGACAAACAAGGACAGATAAACGGATTAAGTCGATTATATCGACCCCAGTGCGTAATTGGTACTTAATTTATCGACCCCAGAAGGATGAAAAGCAAAGTCGACCTCGGTGGAATTTGAACTCACAACGTAGCGGCAGACCGCTCAGCATTTCGCCCGGCGTCCTAACGTTTCTTATTTCTTTATTGCCCACAAGGGGCTAAACATAAGGGGACAAAAAAGGACAGAGAAAGAGTTTAAGTCGATTACATCGACCCCAGTGTGTAACTGGTACTTATTTTATCGACCCCGAAAGAATGAAAAGCAAAGTCGACCTCGGCGGAATTTGAACTCATAACTTAGCGACGGGCGAAATACTGCTAAGCATTTCTCCCGGCGTGCTAACAACTTTGCCAGTTCACCATCTTGCGGAACCACGGTTAATAACCACTGAAGATTAACGTTCATGACAGACTTAAGTTCCTCGTCAAAAGATAATCTCAGTTTTTATTACATTGAAGGCCTACAAAACAACTTCTAGAACTTTCTTAAATTGTAACTCATTGATTCCACTCGAAATGATTTCGAAATACTTAATAAAACGTCTTTAGGTAGAATATACGCTGACATGAAGCATTCTGCGTATTCGAGGGTTATCAAATGGTTCAAATATGTTTGTTCAGTTAAGAAAAGCAGAACGGGCGATTTGAATATTCATTTGGGTAGCTTTGTAGTGACGCCATTTTGGAAATCTTCAGCACGCATGCGCAGAGTTGGATTCTTCCGGTAGGCCTGCTGAAAGTTCCCTCATGTGCATGCGCAGAAAACTAGCAGCAGCAAAATTTCCCTCGTATCGTCCAGTCGAATGCTGATAGCCGAACAGGACGGACGTGTTTTAGCAGTTCTCTTAGGCTGCCACCTCGTAGCGTTGCTACGCTATGCTTGAACGGACAGGATTTGGCTCACTCCACTTGACTACTGCGACGAGCTCCTAGGCTGCCGCTTCGCCTCGAAGAAGAATGTATATATTGTATATATATCCAGAAATGAAATATTTATGCTGTTGAAGTTAATCGGAAGTCTTGACTCTTTCCTTCGATTAATGTTTTAATGTGAAGGATGAGAGCTGCACCCGTCCAGTGTTACAGACCTTTCATCCTGTTACAGCTTTGACAGAGCTGAAATATCTGCGCTAAACGGCGTGCTTCTGCTCATCTCTCTCTATATAAATGGCAGTTTGTCTGTCTGTGTGTCTGTGTGTCTGTCAGGTTGTACCCTCACCCTGACCACGGCTTTCAACCGATTCTGATGAAACTTGACACACACATAGCCCAATGTCATAATTCAAAACTAACGCAGCGAAAATTTTGAAAAGTTCCCCCAGTTTTGAAAAGAATCGATAAATTCGACATGGGGTCGAGAATCTAAGCTTTTTATATGCAACACATTTTCTGTCGGGAGACAGCTAGGAACATCGTATACATAGAAGTGTTCGAGTGAAGAGAAGACGTTGCAACCTACACATGCGTCTTCGTTCCCTAGAGGGAAAGAACTAGATTGGGATTAGTCGTTGCCTACTAGGGGCTCTTACATACCCGGGCAACGCCGAGCTATGCTGCTAGTCGTAAATAAAACCAAAGCGCTTTCAATGGCATTAATGTGGGAAGGCGAGCTTATGATTTTGAACAGTGTGCGTAGCCTGTGACCGATACTTCCTGGAAACGAATAATCACAACATTCAACAAATTTGATCTGAAAGTGACAGCTGAAGTGAATCATAAACAAAATTGGAAATCATAAGAGCCGTTTATTATACTCAACATTACCAGATTCTACGTCAATACTCGATTTAACTATCCGGTGGATGTTATCAAATGTCTTCAGCCAGCATCGACGAGAGAATAAGCGCATTACTGTCATTTGAAACTACCATTAACAGAGTTGCAGAGTGTTATAGAGAGGCATTAACAAGTAACCGATATCAGGGAGAGATCATGTATTTACCAGCATCAACTAGTAACCACCCTAATAATAATAATAATAATAATAATAATAATAATTTGAGAAGAACATTGTCGATGTGAGAACTATTACTACCCATATATTTTAATTTAATTTTATTTCTATAAAAAAAAAAAAATGAACGAACTAGTGAGTTTAGTTTAATGGCCTACCAATGTATACTATGAGTTTCTTTGCCCAAGGAGTCGGGAAGACACTCGGCAAGAAATAGAAGCAAATTTGAAAGAAGAAGAAAAAAACCATAAATAATAATAATAATAATAATAATAATAATAATAATAATAATAATAATAATAATAATAGTAATAATGATCACGAGCAGAAGTAGTGGGGAAGCATCACAGCCATGTGTCGAGAGGGATTCTTTGGAGTTTGAATAATTCACCTCTGGAAACATGGGTGTTTCGTTCTACATCCTTTAACAACCCTTATTCAGGAACCTTTTGAGCAGGATGGGTTACTCGACCAGAAGAAAATTCTAATTGGGCTCCACCTGCAAGGTCATGCGCTGTTTATCTTGATATGAGATCACTATGTTGCGCACATGGTTGTGATGCATGTACCTTATCAGATGGGTTGTCATGATGGGTATACTGGGCTTCGTATATCTTACCCCAGTGTCACATTGATGGCATGCACTACTCTCTCACTCAATGATAATAATAATAATTTTCTGTAATATAACTAACATAAACTAGTGTTGCAAAAGTTTTCTTTCCTTAATCAGAAAATATTTCCTGATGGACGCAGATTCCACCAACTATGGAAAGAATAAAAACGACATTGGTGAGCTTTAGGTGCTTGAAAACCATTTCCAGTACTTTGAAGATCTAAGGTGTAAAAATACTGCTAGCAAATGGATCCCGATGTGTTCGGATATGCAATGACCGAAGTATAGAGCTATTTCTCCTAAAAAGCAAATTCCAAGAAATGGTAATGCAAGCCGCACTGTTGTCTGCGCTAGCAGTAACATCAACAGACTGTACTGGACTTATCAGATGGTTCTGAAAACTCTCCTGCATCAGCACAACAGTTCACTCCATCGTGAATACACCAAGAAGATATATCTGGAATTCAAGAGAGAAATGAAAGACCACCAGCAGCCATTACATGAGAAATGGGAAATAGGAAATAAGACTTCGAAATGAATGAAAGTTCTGATATTTCTATCTCTTTTACTCTTTTACTTGTTTCACTCATTTGACTGTGGCCATGCTGGAGCACCGCCTTTAGTCGAGCAAATCGACCCCCAGGACTTATTCTTTGTAAGCCTAGTATTTATTCTATCGGTTTCTTTTACCGAATCGCTAAGTAACGGGGACGTAAACACACCAGCATCGGTTGTCAAACGATGTTGGCGGGGCAAACACAGACACACAAACGTACACACACACACACACACACACATATATATATATATAGATGTATACGACGGGCTTCTTTCAGTTTCCGTCCACCAAATCCACTCACAAGGCTTTGGTCGGCCCGAGGCTATAGTAGAAGACACTTGCCCAAGGTGCCACGGAGCGGGATTGAACTCGAAACCATGTGGTCGGTAAGGAAGCTACTTACCACACAGCCACTCCTACGCCTATATCGTTGAACATATGTAATTCCACGGAAACATTTACCTGCGACGAATTTCCCTGTGAAACTCGCCACCTGGAAAGTCTACATCATTCACCAGCGCGCTAAATAAGAGAAACATAAGAATTTCGACCAGCTGGCACATATTCAATAATATTCTAAAGAATTTCAAAGAAGATAAATGAGAGTTTGCTTTGACGATCACGTGAACACTTGAAACCTACGCGATCAAAATTCACATCGTTTATGCTGTTAGTTATTTCATCTCAATCCACTAATGTGTGCAGTCAACCGTAAGACCGACTGAAAAGTAATCTTTCTCCACCATATTTATGAACTGGCACCCACTCACCCATTGATGTGTGTGTGTGTGTGTGACATCAACTGATTATCTTGAGATTGAGTTTGGTAAGCATGAAAATGCCATTTTAAGGTAGAATATCTCAAGGGCTATTTGATGAAGTATATTACATTAAAGATATCAGTGATAAAAGAAAAATGACGAGTTTAGAAACTGGATTGAATTTACATATGTTGCCAGGTTATTTGTAAAAATACACTAAAAACCCATGCATGGGTTGCGTGTTTGTGCACAGATAGGCGTCACATTACTTTGTTAGCACAAATCACACAAATACACACATATTTATCAATGCATGTTTCTCACACACAAACATTTCTCCCAGACAAGTATTAAACGCTCACGTATCAACACAGACACGTATACACTTCTTCAATTGTCTTGTAACAAAGCAGCCTGTGGCACGATATCAAAGATACGTCGTTATTGACTGTAATTTAGTTTTCACTCAATAACGAACGCAGTTGCCCTGGACAAAATTTGTACGAAACCTTCAGTGAATAGTTTTTAATTTTATTTAAAGCGCACAACCATTCACATATGTTCCAACATGCTCTTTATATTCACACTTGCATACGTCTACGCATAGATCTATGCTCACCCAAACCACACAGGGACTGATACGTAACATATACGCAATGCTAGTGTAATCTAATAGCAAAAATTAGCAATGTAATTATAGATTTCACATTATCAGGGGGCTTTGCGTTAAATGCTTTATTACTGTATACTTCGCTGCTTTCAACTTCTACGAACGACATAAATCCCACGAAAATATTTCCTTGCGACATGTCTCCCTGTTAGCGCGTTGAATAAGAGAAGTACAAGAATTTTGATCGGCTGGCACTGTTATATAATCATCACAACAAACATGAACAATCAACGTCGCCCATTGTCTCCCTTGATAAAAGGACTTTCACTTTGTTTCCCGCCAAAACAATTAACTTGTACAACAACGGCAGTCGAATAAAGTATCTTGTATCGTTAACACGTTGTTTCAGTCTCTCTCATTTTCTTAATCTTTCATACTAAGTACTCACTACTTCCTTTAATACTCAATACTATATATATAACAACAACATGGTGTCAGAATACTAAAAGAACCCAAAATACAGAAACCAAAGGAAAAAAGAAGTTGAAATCATACTTCAAAGACGAAATGGAAAATTTACCGCATCCAAAAGACCTAGACTTTAATCAGGAAAATCTAGCCGCAGCATGGAAAAAGTGGAAAAAAGAATTCAATCTCTTTTTGATAGCAACAGAAAGTGACATGAAGCCAGACAAAGTAAAAACTTCAATGTTTTTAACTCGCATCGGTTCTAAAGGCCGAGATATCCATTCCACACTGGATTTCGATTCACCCGACGAAGAAATGAACCTTCAGACAGTAATCGAAAAATTCGATGCATATTGTGAACCCAGGAAAAACATAACTTTCCTAAGACACAAATTCTTCACATGTGGACAAGCGGAACATCAAAAATTCGATGAGTACGTAGTAGAGTTGCGCCAAAAGGCACAACAGTGCGAATTCGGCAACCTCACAGACAGTCTCACCAAAGATATTCTGATATGTGGAATCAGAGACATGAGATTACGAGAAAGATTATTGAGAGAACCAAATTTAGACCTACAAAAAACAATTCAAGCAGGTCAGAGTGCAGAGCAAACACGACTCCAATCAAGGATGCTAAATGCCACATCCGAAACAAGAGATAACGAAATCTCGAGGGTATATAGTCAACACGACAGAAAAGGCGCCAAAACCCAAATAACCCGCCATATGCAATCCAGACATCAAAACGAACAAGGCGGAAGTGACAGAAAGCCCGCGAAGTTTCAAGCGCCAAGTCAACACTACGTCACTAACTGTCACTATTGTGGTTATAATCACAAAAGAAATAAATGCCCAGCATTTCACAAGACATGTGAAAAATGCAAGAAACAAGGACACTATGCAAAAATGTGCAAATCAAGAAAATTTGTACATAAGTAGAGATACATACCGACGATGAATCAGATGACGATACACATGCACTCGAAATGATCACTGCAAATAATTCCCGCGTGCACAAAATCGAAAAGTTCAAGACTCCAAAAGACATTTGGACGGTCGAACTAAAAGTGAACAACTCGAATGTAACATTCAAAATAGATACAGGAGCAGACGTAACCGTACTGCCATTCAGAGAATATAGAAATATAATTCCAAAACCACAACTGCAAAAAACTTCAACTCGATTATCAGCTTATAATAACACAGCTATAAAAGTGCTAGGAAAATGCACAGCAGTCATTAAATACAAAGAATTATCAAAGCAAATAAAATTCATTGTTGCAAAAACAAACTCGCACGCAGTTATAGATGCAAAGACAGCTAAAGATCTGAACCTGATTCAGAGAATTTCAAAAATAAATTCGTCGAACACAAACGACATATTAGAAAAATATGAAGACTGTTTCGGAGAAATCGGCACTTTGTCAATAACACATCATATCACAGTGGATCCACAAATAACTCCTGTAATTCATCCACCAAGATCGGTTCCTTTTTCTATAAAAGAAAAACTCAACAAAGAATTAAAAAGAATGACAGAATTAGATATCATAAAACCTGTTAGTGAACCTACAGACTGGGTAAATTCCCTAGTCGTCGTTGAAAAAGCCAACGGAAAACTCCGACTCTGTTTTGACCCCAAGAATCTAAACAAAGCCATAAAAAGGCAACATTTCAAACTCCCTACAGCGGAGGACATTTTTGCACAAATGCATAACCCTAAATATTTTTCAAAACTCGATGCATCTAATGGATACTGGCAAATTCCAGTTGACGAAGAAAGCTCCCATCTTTTAACGTTCAACACACCTTTTGGAAGGTATCGCTTCACACGACTACCCTTTGGAATTCACAGCGCCAGTGAAGTTTTCCAAAAAGAAATTTCAAAAATAATAGAGGGCATAGAAGGAGCAAGAAATTCACAGGATGACATCATAATCTGGTCCAACACTTTAGAAGAACACACAAATAGACTACAACAAGTTTTCGATCGAATCCGAAAGCACGGATTAAAGTTAAATAAATCAAAGTGTATCTTCTATGAATCACAAATCAAGTACCTTGGGCATATATTAACCAGCGAAGGGATAAAACAAGATCCAACCAAAGTACAAGCAATCATTCACATGCCACTGCCAACAAGTAAAAAAGAATTACAAAGATTCCTAGGTATGACAAATTACTTATGTAAATTTTTATCTAATTACTCCGAAGTCACAGCACCATTGCGCCAGCTTCTACAGAGTGACACGTTATGGTCATTCGACAAACCACAAATCGAAGCAATAAAAAAGCTAAAAGAAATGATTACCAGAAAACCAGTGCTACAATTTTATGATCCAGATCTACCAATAAAAATAACTACAGATGCTAGTAAGCATGGGCTCGGAGCGATACTTGAGCAGAAACACAACGAAAGATGGCTACCTGTTTCGTTTGCATCTCGTGCAACAACTCAAGCGGAACAAAACTACTGTCCGATAGAGAGCGAAGCTCTCAGTATAGTTTTCGCATGCAAGAAATTTCATCAGTTTATATACGGAACTCATTTCAGAATCGAAAATGACCATAAACCGTTGAAGCAAATATTCAAAAAATCGATCACTAAATGCCCCCCCAGAATCCAAAGATTTCTACTAACATTACAAAGATATGATTTTGACCTAAACCACATACCTGGTAAAGAATCAATTGTTGCAGATACCCTATCACGTGCATACCTTGAGCAAAATACTCCAGAAGTATCAGACGAAGATATGAAATCGCACATTCATGCAGTAATAAAAAATTACCCCATAACCGACACTAAATTAAAAGAGTATAAAGAAGCCACTGCAGACGACCCGTCTCTACAGACACTCGTCACATATACAAGAACAGAATGGCCCCCAAAAGACAAAATACCAATAAACATCAAACCATTCGTATCCGTTCGTGATGAAATATCAATCGTCAATGGTCTCGTTCTAAAAGGTTCAAGAATAATTGTACCTAAGTCATTACGTAGAGAAGCTCTACAGGAAATACATACCGGACACATGGGTATCGAAAAATGCATAGAGAGAGCGAAGGAATGTATATACTGGCCCGGCATTAACGCTCAAATCAAAGACATGATTAACACATGCTCATACTGCATTGACTACAAAAATCAACAAGCAGCCGAACCACTAATAAATCATGAAATACCTACTACACCATGGACCAAAGTGGGTACAGGCGTATTTCACCTGTCTGGAAATTCGTATGTCACAATTATTGACTATACAACAAGATTTTTTGATCTACACGAAATAAATGATTGCCAGTCAAAAACCGTAATCAAAAAATTAAAAGAAACTTTTGCTAAATTCGGAATTCCGCAAACAGTTGTAAGTGACAACGGTCCAGAATTCAATTCGGCTGAATTCAAAAAATTTGCAAAAAATTGGCATTTTCATCACACGAAGACAAGCCCGCATTATCATCAAGCGAATGGCATGGTTGAGAGAAATATACAGACAATAAAAAAGACGCTAAAAAAGGCATTCAAAAGTGGCGAAGAACCTCAGTTAGCGCTCTTAGCATTACGCACGACAAAATTACAAAATGGTGCACCATCCTCTGCAAATCAAATAATGAATAGAACATTGCGAACAAATCTCCCAAACATACTACACGACAAAATTGGTATCAGGCCTCACGAAAAGAAGAAATCAAACATTACAACAGAACTCCCAGAGTTAAAACCACACGACACGGTTAGAATTAAGTTTAACAACAATTGGTTTAGAAGGGGCAAAATAATTAAAAAACTAGAGCAACCTCGTTCATACTTAGTAATAACAGAGGAAGGTAATACAGTCAAACGAAATAGACAACATATTCTTAAAACAAACGAACACGTTCGCATAACAGAAGAATTAGATTATGAAAATATATTTCCAAAGTCAACAAACACGCATGAAAAAACAAAAACAGCACAACTACAGAATTCAACACTACAAAATAATAAAACCACAAAAAGTGGACGACGAATAATTATTCCCTGTAGATACAGATGATATAAAAAAAAATTAAAAAAAAAAAAAAAAAAGGAAGATGTTATATAATCATCACAACAAACATGAACAATCAACGTCGCCCATTGTCTCCCTTGATAAAAGGACTTTCACTTTGTTTCCCGCCAAAACAATTAACTTGTACAACAACGGCAGTCGAATAAAGTATCTTGTATCGTTAACACGTTGTTTCAGTCTCTCTCATTTTCTTAATCTTTCATACTAAGTACTCACTAGTTCCTTTAATACTCAATACTATATATATAACAACAACAGGCACATATTCAATAATTTTCTAAAGAATTTTAAAGAAGATAAGTGGCAGTTTGTTTTGACGACCATGTGATTGCTTGAAACCTAAGCCATCAACATTTATATCGTTTACACTGTTAATAGTTATTTCCTTCCAGTTCCCGCTAATGTGTACAGTCAACCGTAAGACCGACTGAACGAACCCGTGGTCTAGAAAAAGTAATCCCTGTTTACACTATATGTAAACTGACATACGCGCATCCATTGATATGGGGATTTATAATGAGTGTGTGTGTGGGGGAAGGGTTTGATCCAATTCAATTTAAATTAAATAAATTACAATGCTTAAAGTAAATGGCAAACGTCGGATGCTAATTTATATACTTACCATTCTATTTATATATTTCAATATATTAAACTTGTAAGGCGGCGAGCTGGCAGAAACGTTAGCACGCTGGGCGAAATGCATAGCCGTATTTCGTCTGCAGTTACGTTCTGAGTTCAAATTCCGCCGAGGTCGACTTTGCCTTTCACCCTTTCGAGGGCGATAAATTAAGTACCAGTTACGCACTGGGGTTGATGTAATCGACTTAATCCGTTTGTCTGTCCTTGTTTGTCCCCTCTATGTTGAGCTCCTTGTGGGCAGTAAAGAATTTTGTTCGGCGTGCTAACCAGTCTGCTATGATTTATGTGTTCGCTCTTATGCACTCAGCACCTAGATGGAAAGCTCTATTTGATATATTTTTAATCCAATGCTCCATGTTCTACAGTCATACAAGACAAGCATAATGCCCATTTTGTGTTTCTAGTAAATCTTTGTGTCCACAATGAAGATAGAATTTATCCAGAAGCTATCCACAACAGAAGATCTAGAAGTAGACAAAGAACGAAATAGTTGGATAATATCCGCAGGTTTATTTGGTCACGCTTGGGAAACCAGTCAGAATGTCTAATGATGTTTGCTTCAGATAGGTTCCTTATTTCTTTATTGCCCACGAGGGGCTAAACATAGAGGGGACAAACAAAGACAGACAAATGGATTAAGTCGATTACATCGACCCCAGAGCGTAACTGGTACTTATTTAATCGACCCCGAAAGGATGAAAGACAGAGTCGACCTCGGCGGAATTTGAACGCAGAACGTAGCGGCAGACGAAATACTGCTAAGCATTTCGCCCGGCGTGCTAACGTTTCTGCCAGCTCGCCGCCTTGCTTCTGATAGGTTGCTTTGGAAAAGGTGCTTAGGGACTCTACCCCAACAATCTTCCTAGGAATGATGGACGGAGAAGATGGATGGATGAATGGATATCTACAACGACACCACAAATGGTTTCAAATTTATGCCACAAGCCAAGCTATTTCTGGCTCACAACCATTTAATATCTTGTAAAAAGATCTGAGAGATCTAGATGGAATGGTAACAGATGTAACAACTTGGCCTTCTAATGTTGATGGAACAGCTGAGCTGAACCTACATCACAGCATTGATCCCAGTGCTCAGCTGGTACTTATTTTATCGACCCGGAATGACGAAAGGCAAAGTGGACCTCGGCGGAATTTGAACTAAGAACATGAAGACGGAAGAAATGCCGCTAAGCATTTAGTTCGGCGTGCTAACCAATCTGCTAGCTCGCCGCCATAAAAAGACTCTGGTGAGGTTCGAACTCACGACCTTTCGTGTGTAAAACAGACGGGATAAAAACCACACCACAGAACCTACAAAATAAAATTTGAGGTTCCAGCGAATTTCGAACTCGCGACCTTCGGCATGTTAAGAAGATACAATAACCACAACACCATGGAACCACGTCTTACTGTCTAAAACATTGCTAGGATATTTGAAGGAAGATACAGTTTTTTTAAAGTTCTGGACGCATGAAACATTTGTTGTGCCTGGAGCAATTTAAAAATTTTAAATAGAGATTTATTTTGACATAAACTATATCTATTATGTTGGGCCCTAGAATATACGCGTATGAACTTACATACATACATGCATGTGTGTATATGCATAAAATTATAAAAACTTAGATACATATTTAGATACGTATATATATATATATATATATATATATATGTGTGTGTGTGTGTGTATGTTTATTTGTTTTATTATCGACATTCCATTAAATATAACGTTTCGAGTTATCTAATACATCTTCAAAACTCTTAATCTATTTGTCTGTCCGTTTATCAATGTGTGTATGTACACGTAGACACACAATGATAGATAGATGACAGATAATGACCATAGCCAATGTGCGTGTGTATGTGTGTGTGTGTGTGTGTGTGTGTGTGTGTGTGTGCATGCAAACATGTATTTATAAATGCATATATTCATATATATTTACGTATGTATCTATGTGTATGCGTATACGTATATATATATATATATATATATATATATATATATATATATATGTATATTTGTGTGTGTGTTTGTGTATGCATATATGTGTGTCTGCGTGTGTATGTATAATATATAATATACGGGATGCAATGCAAAGAATGAAATAGATAGATAGATAGATAGATAGATAGATAGATAGATAGATAGATAGATAGATATAGATAGTTAGATAGACAGGTAGACAGACTGACAGACAGATAGATAAAGAGAGAGGGAGTGAGAGAGAGAGTGAGCGAGTGAGAGAGAGTGTGTGTGTATGTGTGAGAGAGAGAGGGAGAGAGAGAGAAAGAGAGAGAGAAAAAGAAAGAGAGAACGAGAGAGAGAGAGAGAGAGAGAGCAAAGAAGATTCTATGAGAAGGAGAACGTAGGTGGGGTTTTAACATAGAGATTTTTTCTCCCACCGATGAACAGAAAATAAATTTAAAATTTGTTCAAAGAATTAGCTGGTTTATATCACTTCCAATTTTATTTGGGGTTTGGGAAGGTTTTTCTACAAAACTTGATGACTTATTAGATAAGGCCACAGTAATTTCGCAACTTCAAGATCTATTTCGTTAATAATGGTTTTTATTCCATTTTCTTTCTATTTATATTCTTTTCATTTCTTTTACTCATTGATTCGAATTTAGATTAAGTCCCCACCAAAAAAAGATTGTTTCAAATTTCAATATAATTGTTTATGCTTCAGTGTTTGTTCATATTGTTTATTAAGCTCTTTGTTTGTATCTGTCATAAAGATAATCGTTTAGACTTAAATGTAGATAAGTTTAGAAGTGTTACATTCTATGTTTGAGCTAGTGGAGTGTATGTGATTATATATAGATATATATATGTGATTATATATACGTGTGTATGTGTATCTGTCTGTCTCTTGTTTTATTTTCTGACTATTTGAGGTTAACTCGTAAATATATTGGACTCCAAGTGTGTGCATTAATGTGGTGTCGCTGTTGGTCGTTGTTCAGACTCAGCTCAGCTACGATCGGGTAGACAATGATCGAAGACATGGAGCCAAGCAACAACAACAACAACAGCAGCAGTGGAGGCACAATGGCCCAGTGGTTAGGGCAGCGGACTCGCGGTCGTAAGAACGCGGTTTCGATTCCCAGACCGGGCATTGTGAGTGTTTATTGAGCAAAAACACCTAAGCTTCACGAGGCTCCGGTGGGGGTTGGTGGCGATCCCTGCTGTACTCTTTTACCACATGGAGCCAAGCAACAACAACAACAGCAGCAGTGGAGGCACAATGGCCCAGTGGTTAGGGCAGCGGACTCGCGGTCGTAAGAACGCGGTTTCGATTCCCAGACCGGGCATTGTGAGTGTTTATTGAGCAAAAACACCTAAGCTTCACGAGGCTCCGGCGGGGGTTGGTGGCGATCCCTGCTGTACTCTTTTACCACATGGAGCCAAGCAACAACAACAACAACAGCAGCAGTGGAGGCACAATGGCCCAGTGGTTAGGGCAGCGGACTCGCGGTCGTAAGAACGCGGTTTCGATTCCCAGACCGGGCATTGTGAGTGTTTATTGAGCAAAAACACTAAGCTTCACGAGGCTGGCGGGGGTTGGTGGCGATCCCTGCTGTACTCTTTTACCACATGGAGCAAGCACAACAACAACAACAGCAGCAGTGGAGGCACAATGGCCCAGTGTTAGGGCAGCGGACTCGCGGTCGTAAGAACGCGGTTTCAATTCCCAGACGGGCATTGTGAGTGTTTATTGAGCAAAAACACCTAAGCTTCACGAGTCTCTGGCGGGGGTTGGTGGCGATCCCTGCTGTACTCTTTTACCACATGGAGCCAAGCAACAACACAAAACACAGCAGAGTGGAGGCACAATGGCCCAGTGGTTAGGGCAGCGGACTCGCGGTCGTAAGAACGCGGTTTCGATTCCCAGACCGGGCATTGTGAGTGTTTATTGAGCAAAAACACCTAAGCTTCACGAGGCTCCGGCGGGGGTTGGTGGCGATCCCTGCTGTACTCTTTTCACATGGAGCCAAGCAACAACAACAACAACAGCAGCAGGGAGGCACAATGGCCCAGTGGTTAGGGCAGCGGACTCGCGGTCGTAAGAACGCGTTTTCAATTCCCAGACCGGGCATTGTGAGTGTTTATTGAGCAAAAACACCTAAGCTTCACGAGTCTCTGGCGGGGGTTGGTGGCGATCCCTGCTGTACTCTTTTACCACATGGAGCCAAGCAACAACAACAACAACAGCAGCAGTGGAGGCACAATGGCCCAGTGGTTAGGGCAGCGGACTCGCGGTCGTAAGAACGCGGTTTCAATTCCCAGACCGGGCATTGTGAGTGTTTATTGAGCAAAAACACCTAAGCTTCACGAGTCTCTGGCGGGGGTTGGTGGCGATCCCTGCTGTACTCTTTTACCACATGGAGCCAAGCAACAACAACAACAACAGCAGCAGTGGAGGCACAATGGCCCAGTGGTTAGGGCAGCGGACTCGCGGTCGTAAGAACGCGGTTTCAATTCCCAGACCGGGCATTGTGAGTGTTTATTGAGCAAAAACATCTAAGCTTCACGAGTCTCCGGCGGGGGTTGGTGGCGATCCCTGTTGTACTCTTTCACCACAACTTTCTCTCATTCTTTCTTCCTACTTCTGCCACAAAGCAGAGGAACCATGGTGCAACCCACTATGGTGTGGTAAAATTTCAGACCCTAGTCTAGATTGCGAATCCTCTGTACCCCCAGGATGGTTCAGCTCTCCGGTGTATTAGTTTGAGGTTTAGGAAAATGAAAATCTTTTTTACGTTTCGAGCCGACGCTCTTCAACAGAAAGGAATAAGAGAAAATAAACTGAGAGAGAATGAAAAAAAAAAAAAAAAAAAAAAACTTGTGACCACTAAATGTACAAGATTTTAAAAATTCTCTCTCTCTTTATTTCCTCTTATTCCTTTCTGTTGAGGAGCATAGGCTCGAAACGTAAAATACTTTTTCATTTTCCCGAGCGTCAAACAAACACACATATATGTACACCCACACACACATATCATCATCATCATCATCATCATCATCATCATCACCACCACCACTAGCAGCAGCAGTCAGGTTTGGCTTGCTAAGAATTTCCAATTAACCTTTGTGTTATCCTGCAAACAAACACTTAGCCAGAGTCTTGTTTCCGCTCCATTCATTGAAGGTTGTCTGTCCACAAATGTCTTTGACAGCCTGTTGCACTCTCCCCTCACTCATTTCCTGTCAGAGCGGTTTTGGGCAATGACTCACAGCGCATCCTCAAAGATGGTGACAATGTACAAGTGAATGGCTAGATGGATTCTGAGAACTTTCAGAACAAAGGTCTAGGAAGCTATGCTGGTTCTATGGAGGACATTCTTCCTAGCCGTGTGACTGATGCTTTCAACTATGATCACCCCACGATGTCAAATTAATAGTGGAACTCAAAGCAGTTCAGTGGTGCTACACTAGGGAGATTGCATCGATAGAACAGCTGAGCTACTGGGAAAGATTGAAAGGCTTACGACTCTAATCTTTGGAGCAAAGATGGGAGTGATATGCAGTGATATACATACGGAAGGTCTTAGAGGAGTTGACACCAAACTTTGTTTCCGGAGTTAAACCAGACCCGAGCTGGACGTCACTGCCCTGTTACAAAGGTCCTGCCCATTCCATCTAGAGTAAGGACCAGGTACGGCAATATTTTGTGATTCAAAGGCTCACAACCATTTAATATCTTGTAAAAAGATCTGAGGGATCTAGATGGAATGGTAACAGGTGTAACAACTTGGCCTTCTAATGTTCAAGTTTCCAGTTGAACCTACATCACAGCAAGGGACTTGAAAGAGGGCAGCAATATCTAACACCCTAATTCACCAAAAACCAATCACAAGAGAATGGCCATTGAAAAGATGATAATATAGGCAAAGCCCCAGCATGGCCACAGATTTTGTGTTGAAACGTATAACCGATTAAAGAAAAGTATATATATTTATTAGGCTGAGCAAAGAGTAAGCGACGTTTGGAAACATGAAATTTATCACAATATATTTCAAAATGCGGAAATTTTATTCAGCAAAGTACCATTAGGATCAACACATTTTTGCCAACGAGTTACAAGTTTGTTTATTCCGGTAACATAAGAATCTGGAGTTCTGGAGCTGATGAGCTCTTTGAACGCACTTTCAACATCAGTTTGATTTTTGAACTCCTCTCGCAGGAAACTATCAAGGTACTTGAAAAAGTGGCAGTCGGTGGGAGAAAGGTCTGGGGAATAAGTTGTGTGGGTAAGAACTTCGTAGCCGAGTTACCTTAACTTTTGGAGCGTCATTATTGAAAGGTGTGGCAAAGCATTATCATGAAGAATGATTGGCCTTCTTTTGTTGACCAGTATGGAGCAGAGGAGTAACAGTTTTTCGTTCATTTTAGTAACTTCATGGCAATATGTTTCTGCAGTAATTGTTTTTCCGGGTTTTAAGAAGTTATCGTGGATGAGTCCAGCAGTGCACCATCAAACCGTTACCATAACCTTCTTTTTGAAGAGTTCTGGTTTAGGGGAGGTTTCCAGTCCTTCATTTTGATCGAACTACTGCGAAGAACGTTTTTTATTATTGTACAGAGTCCACTTTTCATCGCAAGTTACAACACGGTCTAGAAATGGATCGGTTTCCTTACAAAGAAGCGACGAGCAAATTTCATATCTGCGCATTTTCTAATTTTCATTCAAATCGTGTGGTACCCATTTGTTGAGCTTTTTTGATTTTCCGATCGCATGCAAATGGTTGCAGGCAGATTTCTGGCTAACCTGAAGTTCTTTTGCCAGTTCTCGAGTGGTTTTGCGTGGATCTTTTTCAACAACGATTTTCAATTGACCGTCATCGATGACAGATGGGCGTCCACAACGCTCACGATCTTCAAGGCTCAGTTCTCCACTGTCAAATCATTTAAACCATTTTCGAGTTGACCACTCAGTAGTCATTTCCTCATCAAACGTTTTGTGATATCGCGAGCAGTTTCAGTTACTTTACGTCCTTTTCTGAAGTCGAATAGCAAAATTACTCGAATATCACGCTTTGACAATTCCATTTCGGATTATTGTAGCAACGGTGAAAAAAGTATCAATGTTAATTTAGTGATGAATTTGGGCAAGTCTGTGCATGAATTAAAGTATCAACTAGAGATTTCATTACCTTCGTGCGCTCAGGACAGCGGATCCGCTTCAAGAAGAACAACATACTTCTTGTGAGCAATGAAAAATGGAACGGTTATTGGGAGGTAACTGCAGATTTACCAGAGTGCCAGGGACTCTTTCCCATCCCAGTTATGAGAAAACTAGACATTTTAATGTGCTGTGAATGAAAGAAAGTTGTGAATCTAGTCGAGTTAATGGTTCCTCATGAAGATAACATAGACGCAGCTCGGGTTCGAAAGACTGACTGTTACGTAAACCTCCTCGAGGAATGTGAAGACGCAGGCTGGAAAGTGGAGCATTTTCCCATCGAAGTCGGATGTAGAGGGTTTGTTGGACACAGTGTGAGACGACCGTTGTTATGGTTAGGCCTAACTTATCGTAAAGTAACTACCACCGTGACCGATATCCAAACTACGGTGGAGAAGGCTAGCCACTGGATTTAGTTAAAAAAAAAACGATGAGCGATGACTAGGGGAATATTGAGCTATATTTAACAACCAGTTGATCTAGCAAGTGGGGCCTCATATCAGTGAGGATGTTGGGGTGGCAGTGCGCATTGATGCTGTCGAGAGGTAGGCCTCGAAACGGCGCACATTCTCTCCTGATGACCTCATACACTTGCTGGCTTTCGGTATGCGGAATTCTCGACTGATAGCACTTGCGTATTCAAGTTGTTTGCAAAACATCAATGGCAAAAAAAAAATGTTTAAAAAAAATTCAAAACTCTGCAAAAATCTGGTACAAATTCTTCGCGGGTAAAACGTTGTTTACTTTTAACTCAACCTTATATATATATATATATATATAAACATGAGGGAGTGATGAAAAGTTCTTGGTATCGGGCAAAAGAATATACAGGAGGATCAGTTATGATTTCATCCAAAATATTCCCTTCTCAGATTCACAGTTATTGCAGCGGTCCTTCAGTTCTTCTAAGCCCAGAAAAAAGAACTCGGAAGATTCCGCCTCTAACTAAGCCTTTCACGATACCCTTACAGCCAGAAACTTTTCAGCCCCACCACTCGTGTATATCACGGTATCGACCAGAATATATTTAAGGTGTTATGCATCGCTGTTCACAATGCGCTTTGCACTGTTTTAACTTTCGAATAATGCCACTCGGCTGGCGAGGTGAGTAGGCCAACGTTGGCCCCTCGAGTGGGGCACCAGTCCGTTGCTCATTTGAAATTGCGTGGACTGGATCAACGTGAAAGGAAGTGTTTTGCTTAAGAACGTAATGTGCAGTCGGTCTGGGAATCGAAACCTCGACCTAATGATAGAAAATGCAACACCCCCTAACCACAAGGCCACGCACCTTCACACACACACGTGTGTGTGTTTAAATGTGTGTTTGTGTGTGTTTAAATACGTTTGTATGTGTGTGTATGTATGCGCGTATGTGTGTTCAAATGTGTGTTTGTATGTATGTGTGTGTATATATATATATATATATATATATATATATATATATATATAGGCGCAGGAGTGGCTGTGTGGTAAGTAGCTTGTTTACCAGCCACATGGTTCCGGGTTCAGTCCCACTGCGTGGCACCTTGGGCAAGTGTGTTCTACTATAGCCTCGGGCCGACCAAAGCCTTGTGAGTGGATTTGGTAGACGGAAACTGAAAGAAGCCCGTCGTATATATGTATATATATATATATATATATATATATATATATATATATATATATATATATAATATTATATATATATATATATATATGCGTGTGTGTGTTTGTGTGAGTGTGTTTGTCCCCCTAGCATTGCTTGACAACCGATGCTGGTGTGTTTATGTCCTCGTTACTTAGCGGTTCGGCAAAAGAGACCGATAGAATAAGTACTGTTCTTACAAAAGAATAAGTCCAAGGGTCGAGTTGCTCGATTAAAGGCGGTGCTCCAGCATGGCCGCAGTCAAATGACTGAAACAAGTAAAAGAGTAAAAGAGTAAAGAGTAATATATATATATATGCGTGTGTGTAGAACTTGCACCTATGTATATCGGTGAATGATATAAACATCTGGGAGTAAGAAAAAAAAATAATGGTACTTTTCGAACGAAGTTCCTTGTGATACTTGTACTGCACCAAGTTAAGCAGACACTCCTTTGTCATTTTTGCATTCGACAACACCGTGAAACAGTGATTGGCTCGTTGGAACCCTGTAAGCTACAGTGATATTATTTACTAATTACAGTATAAGATTAAGACCAGAATCAGGTGCAGTGCTTATTACTTTCACAGACGTTGTACGAAAGCGAGATAGAAATATAATTACATTTCAGTATGAACATGTGCAATTGAATGTTTACTGGAAATATGAAAGATTGAATTCCAGGGGATTGACATGCTGGAAGAGGAAGGATTGGGTATTGTGTACGACATGGTGTTGGGAATACAGTAGGAGAGTGGCGATAGAATGAAAGCGTTTTGTTGGATGAGGGTGTTTTGAGGAAATGATGGCGCTAATCAGTTCCCTAGAGCAGAGGCTGTTGTAATTGAGGAAGGCTGAGAAAAGAGAATGCACGTCCATGTGGAGAAATTGCTTTTTGTTTTGGTGACAGTGTTGGATTGTGTGTGTGTGTGTGTGTGTGTGTGTGTGTGTGTTTGTGTGAGTGTGAATGTGTGTGTATGTGTATGAGTGTGCGTGTGTATGTGTGTGAGTATGTGTGTGTGTGTGTGTGTGTGTGTGTGTGTGTGAGTGTGTGAGTGTGTGTGTGAGTGTGTGTGAGTGTGTGAGTGTGTGTGTGAGTGTGTGTGAGTGTGTGTGTGTGTTGTGTGTGTGTGTGTGTGTGTGAGTGTGTGTGTGTGTATGTGTATGAGTGTGCGTGTGTTGTGTGTGAGTAGTGTGTGTGTGTGTGGTGTGTGTGTGTGTGTGTGAGTGTGTGAGTGTGTGTGAGTGTGTGTGTGAATGTGTGTGAGTGTGTGTGAGTGTGTGTGAGTGTATGAGTGTGTGTTTGTGTGAGTGTGAATGTGTGTGTATGTGTATGAGTGTGCGTGTGTATGTGTGTGAGTATGTGTGTGTGTGTGTGTGTATGTGTGTGAGTATGTGTGTTAGTATGTGTGAGTGTGTATGTCTGAGTGTGTGTGTATAAGCGTGTGTGAGTGTGTGTGTGAGTGTATGTGTGAGTAAGAGTGTGTGTGCGTGTGTATGTATGTGTGAGTGTGTGTGTATGTGTGTGTGTATGAGTGTGTGAGTGTGTGGTGTATGTGCGTGAGTGAGTGTGTGTGAGTGTGTGAGTGTATGTGTATGTGTGTGTGTAAGTGATGAAAGAGCGTAGCTTCGTGGTTCGGGTATTCAGCTCACGATCGCAAGGTCCTGATTTCAATTCCCGGCTACACGTTATTTACTTGAGCAAGACACTTCATTTCCCGTTACTCCAGTCCACTCAGCTGGTAAAATTGAGTTGTTCCTATATTTCAAAGGGCCAGCCTCGTCACACCCTTTGTCACGCTCGAATCTCTCCGGGAACTTCGTCAAGGGTATCCTTTGTCTGCGGAGTACTCAGCCACTTGCATATTAATTTCACAAGCAGGCTGTTCCATTGGTGAGGTCAACTGGAACCTGCGTCGTCGTGAATGACGGAGTGCCAGGAAAAATGCGTGTGCCAATGTGCGTGTGTGTCACTGTATATGTGTGTGCGTGTATAAATGTGAGTGTATGTGTGTGAATGTGTGTGTATGTGTAGTAGTAGTAGTAGTAGCAGCAGCCGTTCAAGAATTCGGACCTGGAGATCTCCATTTCCAGCGACCAAAGTTTTTTTCCCCAAGGTCTGGGGTCCCCCGCTCTAAGCCCTAGACCATCACTTAATCACCCTTACCCGTCTTGTAGCTTAACAACAACAACAACAACAACAATAGTAGTAGTAGTAGTAGTAGTAGTAGTAGTAGTAGTAGTAGTTAGTAGTAGCGGTACTGCTTCAGGTATGACAGCCGTGCTCCATTATATGATTTTGTAGAGGATCAGCTGATGATTAGAATGGAAGTATTGTCTTATCCTGAAGAAGAAAGCTTTTTTTATTGTGGTACAGTTTTAGCTATGCTACCTTTAGGTCGGATCGTCAGGAAAAATAGTCAGATATTGTGAGACCCAGCATGTGCAATGATTTGGGGAAAGCCTAATTGCCAGTTGTCCAAACAAGAGAAAATTAAGTACCCAATTGTCTTTTATATATATATGAGTAGTAATTGGGCTTTATACAGTTGAAAGCCTTTTCATCATTCATTTTCAATCGGGGTCAGCATGACCCGTTGGGGTTTATACAAGATTTTGTTATTGAAACTTATGTGCAATAAGTTGGTTATATTCCTGATAATATTTAATCGTAAAAATGTAATAGGATTTTTTAAATCGTAGAACGGCGATAAGGGTCCATTCCGGTAAAATAGAGATCAAAGGGGTCCATAGGTAACAATGGTTGGGAACCACTTATCTAGATTGTTATGTTCCCATTAGAGGGGTTTTATGAGGCGTCTTTTAATGGGCGCAATGCATGTTTGATGTTAGGTGTCTACGTTACTCGTGTGATAGAAGTTATAGAGAAGCAAAGAGTAGTGTACTCTGTAAGAAGTGAATTTTATTTGAAATGACAGAAAGTAGCTCGTTAACTGGTTAATGTACAGAATGAAGTGTGGGAGACACTTCTGAATCTTGAAGAATACCTCAGCGGATGGAGAATGATACAATCAGGCACCCGTCTGTGCATGCTTCAACAATGCGATCCTATAGGAAGCTAATCGTCCCAAGAGGTGAGAAACGCATGGAGCCCCCAGAGAGGCAGAAACGATAGGAGATTCTCGTGTCAGACACGGGTAAGGGGTTTACTAATGTCAATGTTGCTCTGAAGCACGTCAAAGACAATGGGTATTGTTTGAGGTACGTTCGAACCGGTGAACAAGCTGCTCACTGCATCTTGTCACGGAAACTATTACCTGTTTGTTGACAAATGGTGTGTATATACCTATATCAGCTCGCAGCACCGTCTATCCAGACCGTGAGATGCAAGCATTCAGGAGTAGTTATCTCTTCTTCGGTCTCGGACACCGGACAGGCGGCGCTGCGAGTTGATTAAAGAAATTAATTCTCTTATTCTTTTCCAGTTGACACACGGCGACTGACAGCGCTGTGCCGCAGCTCACCGTAAGTAAATTACAGAGGGGGAGCGCTAAGCAGTGATAAGTGAAATTGCAATGTTATTATTATCTGAACGGATATGCTTGAGGCACGTTCGAACCGGTGAACAAGCTGCTCACTGCGTTTTGTCATAGAAAATGGATCTTTACCTTTTGACCTACAGATTAAAAAAAATTATTTTTTGTAACTAAACACTTTCAAACTTCGGACACTGGTAGAATGTGTCGTATAAAACATCTTTTACTCTTAGCATTTTTGAGAAAAACTTATATTTACGAAGTTATTTCACGTTAAAGTTCTTGTATTTCCGTAATTTCAACCAATCAATGACGTGTATTCAGCTGAATAAAATTACTGCTGGTGTTTGTCAACAAGAACTTCCGGCGGTGTATATTTCGTTTGTCACTGTTATTTATGACAACCCTAACTCTAACACCCTAACCCTAAAATCCTAACACAAACCATAAAACCTTAAAGCTAAACCCAGTACAAACGAACGAACGATGTCATAAATAACAGTGACAAACGAAAAATACACCACCAGAAGTTCTTGTTGACAAACAATAGCAGTAATTTTATTCAGCTGAATACAGGCCATTGATTGGTTGAAATTACCAAAATAGGACTACTTTAACGTGAAATAACTTCGTAAATATAAGTTTTTCTCAAAAATTCTAAGAGTAAAAGATGTTTTATATGACACATTCTACCAGTGTCCGAAGTTTGAAAGTGTTTAGTTACAAAAAAATATCTTTTAAATCTGTAGGTCAAAAGGTAAAGATCCTGGAAAATATATCCCGTTTTTTTTTTGACAAATGTTGTGTATACACATATATCACGATCTGAGTAGATGGCGCTGCGAGCTGATATAGGTGTATACATACCATTTGTCAACAAATGGAATATATTTTTCCGTAACAAAACGGAGTGAGTATCTTGTTCACCGATTCGAACGTGCCTCAAGCACATTCGTTCTGATAACATTGCAGTTTTATTTATCACTGCTTAGCGCTCCCCCTGTGTAACTTACTGGGTGTCGCCAAATGGCGCTGCCAGGCGCCGTATGGCAACTGGAAAAGCATAAGAGAATTAGTCTATTCAATCAGATCGTAGCGCCGTCTGCCTGGTGTTCGTTACTGAAGAGGCGATAACTACTCCGAAATGCTTGCATCTTGCGGTCTGGGTAGGTGGCGCTGCGAGCTGATATATTTTTCGTGACAAAACGCAGTGAGTAGCTTGTTCACCGGTTCGAACGTGCCTCAAGTATATTCGGACTGATAAGATCTTTGCAATTTTGCTTATCATTACTTAGGGCACCCCCCATCTGTAATTTATGAGGATTGGTTACATTGAGGACGAGCAGGGACATTCTTAAAAGAAAGGTTGCACGCATCAGATTAGGTATCTTGGATGGGTCAGAGGTAAAGCACATTTGCTGCCAAAGATAACCTAGCGTAAAAGTAGGTAAGTGAGACTGGGTTTACGGCGTACAAGTGATAATGATTGTATTGATAAGTTGCCTTCGGCAGCAATCAGGAGATCCGATATTTGCATAGACGGTGGTAGTTTGGTAAAAGCAGGTGAGAAGAAGATTAAGTGTATTGGGAAAATGTGTGTGTGTGCGTGGAATAGATGCGAGTGGGGGTAGAATGCTGTCGTTGCAGATAGTTCGGAATGGTAAATTATTCTGTTTCTATGACAGTAGGGTTGATGTGGGAAGGAGTGCATGCGCCAAGATGAATTATTGATCATCGAGGAAGACGATGTGCTTAGAGATAAATGTCTTTGACATAGGATGAGAGCTAATGGTTGCTGAAGGAATACGGAGATGGGTAGAAACATTGTATGACTTAAAGGAATAACAACTCTGGGTTATTACAGAGATGTACTTGCATAGCAAGTGACTTGATCTGAGATCGCGTGCTGAAACAAAAACAATTGCAGTGTAGAAGACGTTTATAAGCCATTTAAGAACACACACACACACACACGCGCACACACATACACACACACACGCACACACACACACACACGCACACACACACACACACAACACACACACACACACACACACACACACACACCACACACACACAAAACCGTTAGAATCACTTCAACATTTAAATTTAATTTGTGTCAAAATATTTTCGTCGCTTTGAAACCGCGACCTGTTACAGACAACACCTCGTGCCGCATCTCAGGATGCGACGAAAATATTTTGAAATAAATTAGATTTAAGGAGCAGGAGTGGCTGTGTGGTAAGTAGCTTGCTAACCAACCACATGGTTCCGGGTTCAGTCCCACTGCGTGGCATCTTGGGCAAGTGTCTTCTGATATAGCCCCGGCCCGACCAATGCTTTGTGAGTGGATTTGGTAGACGGAAACTGAAAGAAGCCTGTCGTATATATGTATATATATATATATGTATGTGTGTGTGTGTGTTTGTGTGTCTGTGTTTGTCCCCCTAGCATTGCTTGACAACCGATGCTGGTGTGTTTACGTCCCCGTCACTTGGCGGTTCGGCAAAAGAGACTGATAGAATAAGTACTGGGCTTACAAAGAATAAGTCCCGGGGTCGATTTGCTCGACTAAAGGCGATGCTCCAGCATGACCGCAGTCAAATGACTGAAACAAGTAAAAGAGTAAAAGAGTAAATGTTGAGGTAAATCTAACGTTTTTTTTTTTTTTGCGTGTTCTTAAATGGCTTATAAACATTTTCCACGCTGCACTGACTTTGAGTTAGGGTAATTGAAAGTGAATTGGATGTCCAGACGCTTCTCTCCTGGAGTGGTTCCATAATAGTCGTTTGCAAGTTTACAGAACTACCAAAAGAGTAAGCATCCAAAGCGAGGATGAATAGGGAAGAAAAAAGTTTATTAGACGGAGAGAAGAGAAAAAGAAGTTTCATATTTTGGCACAAGGTTAGCAACCGATCTCAATACTCAACTGGTACTTATTTTATCAACCACGAAAGGATGAAATGCAAAGACGCCTTCGGTGGAATTTGAACACAGAACGTAAGGGCGGACAAAATGCCGCCAAGCATATTGTCCAGCTTGCTAACTGTTCTGCCAGCTCGCCTCTTAAAAAAATAGAGTCATATTCTTTTCTACAAGGCCTGAAATTTCGTGGTGGTGGTGGTGGTGGGGAAGTAGATTATGTCGATCCTAGTGCTCAACTGGTACTTATTTTATCGACCCCGAAAGGATGAAAGGCAAAGTCGACCTCTGCGGAAATTGAACTCAAATTGTAAAGACGGACAAAATGTCGCTAGGTATTTTGCCCGGCGTGCAAAAGATTCTGCTCTCTGGTCGCCTTAAAAAGTGGAGTAATATCAACATTCGACTTCATTCCTGGTGAGAGTCCATTTCGGATGTTCAAGAGTTTTGGAAAGTTTGGAGTTAAGTGTTTGTTACGTATATTGTAAGGTCCACAGTGGCTCGGAAAGCAGTATTTGCCAAAGGCTTCGTTTAGGGGTTAAAAGGAAGATGGTCTTATGGCTAAAACAAACAGGTTTTGAAGTAAGGCTGGTCTTTAGATATGTGTCATATAGGACCACAAAGTGGAGGCGCAATGGCCCAGTGGTTAGGGCAGTGGACTCGCGGCCGTAGGATCGCGGTTTCGATTCCCAGACCGGGCGTTGCGAGTGTTTATTGAGCGAAAACACCTAAAAGCTCCACGAGGCTCCGGCAGGGGATGGTGGTGATCCCTGCTGTACTCTTTCACCACAACTTTCTCTCACTCTTACTTCCTGTTTCTGTTGTACCTGTATTTCAAAGGGCCGGCCTTGTCACTCTCTGTGTCACGCTGAATATCCCCGAGAACTACGTTAAGGGTACACGTGTCTGTGGAGTGCTCAGCCACTTACACGTTAATTTCACGAGCAGGCTGTTCCGTTGATCGGATCAACCGGAACCCTCGTCGTCGTAACCGACGGAGTGCTTCCCACAGGACCACAGGTGTGTGAACATATCCTGGTGATGACACGTGAACCAGTCTCTCTACCTACGGTTAATCGGGCGTTGTGAGTGTTTATTGAGCGAAAACACCTAAAAGCTCCACGAGGCACCGGCTACTAGTGGTGACGAACCCTGCTGTACTCTTTCACCACAATTTTCTTTTACTCTTTCTTCCTGTTTCTGTTCTGCTTTTATTTCAAAAGGCCAGCCTTGTCACTCTCTGTGTCACGCTGAATCTCCCCGAGAACTACGTTAAGGGTACACGTATCTGTGGAGTGCTCAGCCACTTGCACGTTAATTTCACGAGCAGGCTGGTTCCTTTGATCGGATCAACTGGAACCCTCGTCGTCGTAACCGACGGAGTACCACGACGATATGTACATGCATATATGGGCATCTAGGCGGTGAGATGGCAGAATCGTTAGCAAGCCGGGCGAAATGCGTAGCCGTATTTCGTCCGCCGTTACGTTCTGAGTTCAAATTCCGCCGAGGTCGACTTTGCCTTTCATCCTTTCGGGGTCGATAAATAAAGTACCAGTCACGCACTGGGGTCGATGTAATCGACTTAATCCCTTTGTCTGTCCCCTCTATGTTTAGCCCCTTGTGGGCAATAAAGAAATATATATATGGGCATCTAGGTATGTATGCATATTTATGAATGTATGAGTGAGTGTATATATGAATGCATGTATAAATGTACATATGTATGTACAAATATAAATGCATCTAAGTACGTATGTTTGTACATATATACGAATGGAAGTACGTACATAGGCGGCATGCATGTATGAATCTATACATAAATGCATGCTTCTGCATACGTATATGACTGAATGCATGTATGCACGTATGTGCGTGTCTGATGTGCATGCGTTAGTGCGCATGCGTGTATGTACGTGTCTGCGTGAGTGTGTGTGTGTGTGTGTGTGTGCTTAAAAGCAACATAGCTGAATAAAATCTGCTTTAATCGTTTTATCGTGTTTCTGCATGTGAACCTTTTCATCTTTATTTTTACAGTTCAATTAACCTGTCAGGAATAGGTAGGGAATTTTCCGGGAAAAGTTCAATAGGGCTGATCACTGATTCACAAATACTTCTGATTAGGAAAGGTCAGGTCAGCGATTGACCACATTAATTGCACCACTGCACAGACGCCTTTCCATGTATACATACATACGTACATACATACATATGTATATATACGAGCGTATCTGTATATATATGTATGTATGTATGTATGTATGTATGTATGTATGTATGTATGTATAGACGCAGGCGTGACTGTGTAATAGATAGTTTTTTAAGGACCACATGATTCCAGGTTCAGTTCGACAGCGTGGCATCTTGAGCAAGAAGTGTCTTTTATTATAGCCAGGGCCCAACTAAAACCTCCTGAGTGGATTTGGTGGACGGAAACTGAAAGAATCCCGTCGTTCACACACACACACACACACACACACACCTTATTGTTATTATTATTTAAAACAGTTTGATTCAATCCCATGCAACTTACAGTTTCATAGGGTCCTTGCAGAAATCGATAGCTCGTCGGCTGTCTGAGCCCCACGAGCGACAAAACGTTAACTTGCACGGTGCCGAATCAGACTGCTTTAAATAATTGTTGTTATCCTCTGTCGGACTGTTATAACGCCCGTTCCGGTATAGTAATATAGTTAGTTAGACAAGTAAGGAGACAACTATCTGTATCCGACTACTCGACCGACACTGTTCACAGTATTTGTATTTGTAACGACTAGCACATGCCACTCGTCATGTGGGAGGGAAGTTCCATTATTAACTATTATCTCCATAACATCTTCCCTTTAAAATTTTTCTTTTTTTCTTTAGGAGTGTAATTTTATTTCTTTCATTAGCAATAATTTTTACATCACCCACTTCCCTTTCTTGAGTATTTTTTTTCATACAGTTACACATTAAATATTCGTTTCGTTTGGCATCCACTTCCAGGAACTCCGTACATTTTCTTTTTATTTCGCCTGTGCTCTGGGTTCAATTATTTCTAGTGGCGTTGGAACTTGAAAAGTATCATATAACCATTCCATTGGTTCTTCCATTCTCTTGGGTTCGCTCCCAACGAACCTTTTTTTTTCTTAGTTGGTTCACGTGACTTTTGTACACATCTTTTCATTTTACTAAGTATAGTATTTTCCCTGTGCGTTTGGTAATCTCGCCTTCTTCCCAAATTTGTTTTCCGTTCTTATATGCCCTTACAAATACATTTTCATAAATTTTGAAATATCTTGCTGTATTATCCATTGCAATCTTTCTTTTCTTGCCAAGTAGCAATTTGTCGAAGACTGATTTTATTTTCCACAACGGAAACATTCCACTTTCTTAAATGGGCAATTTTTTGTCAGGTGCAGAACTCCACATGCAAAACATGGATTTATTTCCTGATTTTTGTCCTGTTTTCACTGTATTTCAGTACATACTTGATTACAATTCTGCCTGTTTCGCACTTGTTTCACTTGGGAGCAATCTTTATGTTCAATTTTTCTCTGTGTCATGTCTTAAATTTACTATTCTTTCACACTCTTCTGACACTTGTTCAAGATTACAGCTTGGTTTTGTTCCAGCTTATCGTGCATGTTTGCTTGTGTGTGTGTGAGTGTGTGCGTGTGAGTGTGTATGCGTGTGTGTGTGTGAGTGTGTGTGTGTGAGTGTGTATGCGTATGTGTGTGTATGTATGTATATATAAATGTATGTATGAATGTAATTATTCAGCTTTATTTCAAGATTTCTTGCCAATAGAGAAAGAGCCGGTTTCTAACCTAGATTCAAGGCTTCTTCATTGGAATTTCAACATCAACAACAGGGTATTTTTGTTTGTATGTATGTATGTATATGTGCAGATTTGAATGCTTTGTTTTATGTATGTATTCTCAAGCATATAGTTTCCTATTTAGACATACTCATATATTTAAATACTACACTTCTTGTAAGTTTTACAGATTTTTGCATTTCCAGTGATGGATTGAATCTGTAGTTTTCGAATTAGCTTTCTCCGATCTGGTTTTAAGAAGCCTAATTTCTCAAGACTGGTATTTAGGTAGTGTGTTACATATCCCAGGGCTCCAATAATTACGTGTAATCTGGATAGGGTAACTGCAGATTTCTCAATAGTTCAACGTAGGTGTTCTCTTTTTCACTGATCTTCAGCTTTATGTTAACATATGTATGTATGTATGTATGTATGTATGTATGTATGTATGTATGTATGTATGTATGTATATGTATGTATGTATGTACGCCTATGTATATTAGTGTTTATGTTTAGTGGTGTAAATGGCGTGTCGTATTGTATCTCTTTATGTCCAAAGAACGTGAAAATAAGCTCTTGATTAAAATAAGTCTTGGGGGTCGATGATATCAAACAAAACGTCTGAAGGTGGTACCTCAGCATGGTCGTAATTCAGTGACTGAATCAAAGAATCAAAGAATAAAAGAATTTCTGCAACATAATTGTGGCCTTGAACTAATAACATGTGATATGAAGATCACAACACGTTACAAAGCAAGCTTTCAGTTCCCTCTTTTTGCATTCTGAAATGCTGGGAACGTTTCCGCCGAACCTAGAAATATGTTACATCGGGAAACCACAAACAATAGCAGGAAACGTACAACTTTCTGGGTGACATGTTTGAACCGATTTTATTCCGCCAACTCCAGCATCTACTTTCACTTTCATTTTAAAGAATCCTCGCATTTGTTTTATTTACAGTTGCAGACAAATCGACAATAACAGACATCCATTAGCACTTTTATGTTTTTCGTTCGCTCCGATTGAGGATGTCTTTCTTTGTCTTTCCAACAAAGTGTACATAAGCTTTATAATATTTAATACTTCCAACACGAAAAACAAAATATATTGTCTTGATACGTTAGAATATTAATTGTTCTTGTAAACAATAACCAGATACCAGATTCGTATTTTGTTTGTATGTCAAATAATTTCTAAACAATCAAACTGTTAGAGGACTTCATATTTGAATTACCTTTTTCTTTAAACAAAATCCTTATGAGAAGAACAAATAGATAGTTTTAGCTTGACACATAAATCATAAATGTGTATTTTCTTTATAAATACGCCATAGCATAACATTTTGTTTGATATTAATTCAGGAAACCTTTGAATCCATATAATAGAAGCACACAGAATTAAATAAATACAATGTAAGCAAATGAGGTGAGAACTGTGGAGTTAGAGGTAAAAATACTATTGTGCAAAATTCTTGTCATAAGGAAAATTTAATTTAAAAAATACTTAAGTTACACGAAAATATATGTGACTTAGATACGTTTAACAACTGGGTTTTTCTTTCAATTCCAGATATATTCAAAACCCTCAGAACATTAGGGCTTTGTTCTGAATCGAAAACAAGAAGCAATACAAAAGAAAACAAAATATTTTCTTGTGGTTTTTAACTCAGAATTCAATAAAATTCTTCAGAATTCTTTTCACGTATGTAGGATACTACATAGATAAACTGTAATTATAAGCTTTTTAACAAAGAAGTTTAGGGATCCAACTTAGTATAAATTCTCTTTAAGCTTTTCATAACTGTATCCTATTCATGAATGTTAGAATGTGATCTTGTTAACGAAGAACAAAATGTCCAAACAACTTTTATAAACCATGGTATACTTCGAAATATGTATGTATGTATTAAAGGCCTGTGATATGCAGGAAACCGACTGGGAGAGCAATGCCTATCATCACCACAGATAGAGGAAGCAGGTTAAGGAAGGGGTCGATTCCTTTGAGAGCACGTATTCTGCATGAAGAATTTATGCATACTGCTCGAAAGCGTACTGCTACCGTAGTGAATGGGGAAGGCTTGGTCTGCAATGTTTGCAGTCGTGTATGCTTGTCAAGAGCAGGGCTCATTAGCCACCAACGGAGCTGCAGATGCAAAATATAAGTTAGTCCCAGAGTGCACAATGTTCCTGAAGGTCAGTGGACGGCCATAATCACGTATGTATGTATGTATGTATGTATGTATGTATGTATGTATGTATGTATGTGATAAAATAGTAATCAAAGGGGTTCATAGATGAAACATGGTTGAGAACCATTGACGTAGAACTTCAACTTAATGTAAACTCTCTGAGCATTACATTACACAACACATCTTCTACAGCATATCAACAGAAGTCTTGGACTTCTGAGGATATGCTGTAGAAGAAGATATGCTGTGGGGATAACGGCACACATATCGGATTGGAAGGATTATTAGAGCTTCGGGCAAAACAACTTGCAGTACTTATTTACGTCTCTTAACGTTTTGAGTTCAAATCCAGTCGCGGCCAAATTTATCTCATCCTATTTCATGATCGATAAAAGTGAGACTTGAATACATTTAACAACTGGGTTTTTCTTGCGATTCCAGACATATTCAAAATCCTCAAGACAATAGGGCTTTGTGCTGAATCGAAAACAAGAAGCAATACAAAAGAAAACTAAACCTTTTCTTGTGGTTTTTAACTCAGAATTCAGTAAAATTCTTCAGGATTTTTTTTTCACGTATGTATGGTTTCTCTTGCAATTCCAGATATATTCAAAACCCTCAGGACATTAAGGGTTTGGGCTGAATCGAAAACAAGAAACAATTGGAGTTGATTTAATCAAAAATGCCCCTTCCCAAATATGAAATTTCTTGCCTATGTTAAAAGTTAATTAAACAGCCGTTTGCTTTTTAAAATTAGCTTCTTTACATGTATTGTGTGCAGGTGTGTTCCAGGTTCAATCCAGTTCCACAGAATGAAATGTTGACCGAATATCTTTCAAACCTTGTAAAATTGTGCTGACTGGCATTGAAAGGAAGTTTAGATTCCCATCGTTTAGGGTTATGCCTGTAATGACTTGAAGGCGCAGGTGCGGCTCTGTGTGGTAAGAAGTATGCTTCCAGATTCAGTCCCACTGCGTGGAACCCTGTGTAAATGTCTTTTACCATATCCTAGAGCCGACCAAAGTCTTGTGAGTAGATCTGGTGGACAGAAACTTAAAGAAGCCATTCATGAGTGTACGTGTGTGTATATATATATATATATATATATATATATATATATCTCTCTGTATATATATATATATATATATATATACAGTGATCCCTTGCCATATCGCGGTTCGCCTATCGCGGTTCGCCTATCGCGATTTATTATTTAAGTTTACGTCGATTCCTCAGTGAAGTTATTTTGCATTTATAATAAAATAAATATGCATAAATTATAAAAATAATAAAACAAAAAAGTACAGTGATGTTTCTGCTTCGCGGATTTTCACCTATCGCGGGGGTGGGGAATTAGAACGTAACACTGCGATAGTCGAAAGGTTACTGTATATATCGTTGTTATTATGTTAAACTGTTGTATGTCCAAATTTGGCCAAATGCGTTTTTTCAATATATATTTTTGCTTGCAATAGCCGGTTCTTTTTTGTCAAACTATCGTATCTCCAGCTGCTTCAGATGCCAAGATATCAAAAATTGCCAAAGTGTAGTACAACGGTTTTGCTATGGAATGGTGAAACTATTTTTTCGTTTTGTGAAAAAGCAACGTTTTACAGGTGTTGGACAAAATAATGGAAACACCTAGCATCATAGCATCATAATTTTGAAATATCTATGAAACCGTCAAAAGCTTGTTTATTTTTATGTTTTTTGATTTATTATTAGTGTTGCCTAATATGTTTGGCTAAAATTGCTGTTTCTTTTCAGATATCATCTGAAAAAGTTAATTAAAATTCATTAAAATGACAGATCTATCGGACTTTCAAAGAAGTCAAATTGTTGGTGCTCGAATGGTAGGCGCTAGCGTAACGAAACTAGCCGAAATGTTTGGTGTATCAAGAAGTACTGTCTTGAGAGTAATGACAGCCTTTGAGCAAAAGGAAAAACCTCCTCCTCGAAACTCCGGAAGAAAACCAAAACTTTCAGAATGAGACTGTCGGACTCTTACGCGAAATGTTAGAAAGGATCACAAAAGTACAGCTCCCAAAATTACTCCAAAGCTTAATGACCACCTCGAGAACCCGGATTTCACGGGAGTGCTGCAATCAGAAAATAACTACTTTCAAAAATAAACGTTGCAAAGCGTTTAGAGTGGAGTAAAACCCTACAGAATTGGTCCCTAGAGCAGTGGAAGAATGTTATTTTCTCGGACGAGTCATCCTTTAACTTATTTCCGACTACCGGCCGAGTATACGAGTAGAGATAGCCAAAAGAAACATTGGACCCAGACTGCCTTCTTCCAACCGTTAAACATGGAGGAGGATCTGAGATGATTTGGGGTGGGGCTACGTTTTGGAAATCCGCCGACCCAATGGTTTCCCATGGAATACTCGACCACATAAATTATTGTATAAGTTGTTTAGTTAGTAGTTTCGTGGGTCGAAACACAGGCCACGTATTGGCGGTTATGTCATAAGATCTATGTACTTATGTGTGTGTGCGTTTGTGTGTGTGTGTGTGTCACGTAGAATACATGGTTATAACTATCTTTACGAAATAAGACTTTTACAGTTTAAGAGTCGTTTTATTTTTCTGTCCCATTAAAAACTATGTGACAATTTATGCAAGAGTTCTACTATTCTACTAATTCTATTCATGAAACCTTAGTTTCAATTTGCGTTTGTCTGGTTTGAGCAACACAAAAAGACAAAAAACAGAATCACTTATAAGATATATGTTTTGTGAAGTTTGTACACAGAAAAGTACATTTAATAACCTTCAGCAATGAATTTGTCCAGAAACAAAATACATATATTAAGCGAAATCTTATTAACACAAGATATAGATGCAAATACAATAAGAAACTTTTAGACAACCAATCAGATTGTAAATAACACGTCTATGTAAACAAATAAAGCCAGCAACAATAGATTCAGGAATTCCAAATGAATAACCATAAAAAGAAAAAGAAAGAATTTCAGGAACATATTCAAATAAAATGTAAATTACACAAACACATATAAACTACATTTGGTCTTGTTGAGCAAATATAAACTAGGACAGATTTCGCTTTTAATAGCAAATACGTTAACACCAAAAACGGAAGAAGAAAAGAATAAACGAAAGCACCAAATGTGTTACGATTTCGATAAATCTACAAAAAATAGCAGCTAAATGTTCCTCAAATTACACTGTACTTCCTGAAATTATTCTTTTTAACTCTAGGCTTGAGATTTGGCGAAAGGAGGCTAGTTAGTTACTTCGATCCCTGTATTCAGTTGGTATTTATTTTATCGACCCTCAAAAGAATAATAATATGCGAAGTCGATCTCGATGGAATTTGAACTCAGAATGTAATACTGGAAGAAATACCTATTTCTTTATTATCCACAAGGGGCTAAACATAGAGGGGACAAACAAGGACAGACATAGGTATTAAGTCGATTATATCGACCCCAGTGCGTAACTGGTACTTATTTAATCGACCCCGAAAGGATGAAAGGCAAAGTCGACCTCGGCGGAATTTGAACTCAGAACGTAATACTGGAAGAAATACCGCTGAACATTATGTCACTGCTTTTAGTTTCTTAAATAATATTGGGTTGTCCGGAAAGTTCGTGCCAATTTATAGTAGCTTACCTTTCGACTTACCCTCCCAGGCACCTCAGTTCTGGGAAGAGGGTATTTTCAAGTTAAAGGAAAGATTATGGAGCAAAATGGTTCATATTTGGTTTGATTAGAAACGTAATGGCAAGTATTTATTGATCTTTTTCTTTGCTTTAAAAGTCGGCACAAACTTTCCGGACAACCCAATAGTTTCTACTACAGGCACAAGACCGGAATTTTTTATGAGGTCGAGTTTAATCGATTAAGTCCACTCAGTGATCAACTGGTTCTTATGTGATCGACTCTGGATGGATGAAAGGCAAAGTCGACCTTCGTGGAACTTGAACTCAGAATGTAAAGACGAATGAAATGTCGCTAAGCATCTTGCTCGTCGACTTAACGATTCTGCCAGCTCACTGCCTTAAGTTTCTTAAATAATGGTTTCAAATTCTGCCACAAGGGGAGCAGTTTTGGGGGAGGGGATGAATCGATTGCATCGACCCCAGTGTTCAACTGGTACTTATTTTATCGATCCCGAAAGGCCCTTTGAATTAGGGGGACTAGGACTGTTCATTTGTCAAGCTTTCACGCACTTTAACCTTACTTTGTTGTACGAAGCTGTAGTAAATAACTGTTGCTGGCGATTCTATAGAATAGGATCGAACTCGTTGCTTCGTGATGGCGAAGCAAACCTCTTAAACATTTGGCCATGAAAATACATACACACATTCACGTGTGCGCACGCACACACCATTATGTGTAACATATACGTATATGTGTGTGCGCGCTCGTGTATGGCTATGCTCCAGCATAGCCACTGCCCTTGAGCTGAACACAAAAAATTAAGGAATATATATATAGATACTTGTAGATACTTGTAGATACTTGTATATATATATATATGGATGTTTTGATGTCTCATTTTTTGTATCACCTAACTGTTCGGATGTTTTGCGTTCTTGTTCCATTTTGTATTATATATATATACATATATATATATATTATATATATATATATATATATATATATATATATATATAATATATATATTATATACATATATATATATACATATATATACAATGGCGGTGCCCCAGCATGGCCACAGCTCATAAGCTGAAACTGGAATCAATCAATCGAATCAATCATAATACATATATATATACAATATATATATATATACATATATATATATTATATATATATAATATATATATATATAGATATATATATATATACATATATATACATATATATATACATATATATATATATATATATACATATATATATACATATATATATATATACATATATAATATATATATATATATATTATATATATAGATAGATAGATAGATAGATAGATAGATAGATATATAACCATCGTTCTTGTCTAGCGACCCCCCATATTTCCTTTCATTCGGTTTCCTTGTTTGTTTCCACTGCCCTGTTTTTTTCCCCAACTTTGATCCTCCATAAATCCCAAATTATATTTTGATATTTATGGGGGCAACTGTCTTCGAAGACTCATACTGTCGTTCAATACTCGACATAAGGAGTAGATAGACTGCCGACAACTGATGAAGGGTCGTTCTTTATTATGTTACTTGTCCTGTTTTCCATTTGTTTCTCTCTTCGTTTGCGCGTACTGAACTCATTTGTTTTCGTATTTCATGTTGTTTACTGTTGGTGACGTCCTGCACCCATATATATATATATATATATATATATATATATATATATATATATAGATATATATATATATATATATATATATATATATATATATATATATATATATATATATATATATATATATATATATGTGCAGGAGTGGCTGTGTGGTAAGTAGCTTGCTAACCAACCACATGGTTCTGGGTTCAATCCCACTGCGTGGCATCTTGGGCAAATGTCTTCTGCTATAGCCCCGGGCTGACCAATGCCTTGTGAGTGGATTTGGTAGACGGAAACTAAAAAGAAGCCTATATGTATGTGTGTGTGTTTGTGTGTCTGTGTTTGTCCCCCTAGCATTGCTTGACAACCGATGCTGGTGTGTGTTTACGTCCCCGTCACTTAGCGGTTCGGCAAAAGAGACCGATAGAATAAGTACTGGGCTTACAAAAAATAAGTCCCGGGATCGATTTGCTCGACTAAAGGCGGTGCTCCAGCATGGCCGCAGTCAAATGACTGAAACAAGTAAAAGAGTAAAGAGTAAAAGAGTATATATATATATATATATATATATATATATATATATAGGTAAACAGTAAAAATAATTACAGACATGGACAAGAACATGAAACACCACAGAGACGACACAAGAACCACAGGACAGGACATTCGAAGCCCTCAGTCATCAGTCAAGAACCAGATCATCTTAGCAATTTCGGCTGATTAATCTTGAGATTGCTCCGATATGGCCAGCCCGCCAAGGGAAATCTAAGCCAAGCGCATTAGATCCCCTGGAAGAAAGCTTCGAATGTATACAACGCGAGGACGGAAAACGAACGAATACACAAACAAAATACAGAATACGTGACACCAATAAGAATACAAAAACGTAAAAACAATAACGGTAAAAATAAAAAATAAACAACAAAACAAAACCAGGACGTAGGACAAGGGCCTTTCGACAGGACGAGTTGAGTATGGGGCTGGCTTATGAAGTTGTGCTTAATGGCCGCGGGGAGACGAACAAATACGTGTTGCTTCTGCGACTGCTGAAACAAAAAGAGCGCTCAACAGCGGCTAGCGGTCACGTGAGAACAAAAGACAGGAGAAGGGACAGATGAAAAGAGAGAGAAGGTGGACGAGGGAGGAGAAGAAAGAGACAGACCGAGGGGCTGGAGTGAGAGAGATAGAGAAACGTAGAAGGGGGGGGGGGAGACGGATGGAGAGGGAAAGAAAGGAAGGGGAATAAGGGAGGAGAGAGAGAGAGAAAAAGAGACAGATTAAGAGTCGTATCAATGCTAGAGAAAAAATATACTTATCGTATAAGGACAATTGTGGATACGTAGCCGCCGATTATATATATATATATATATATGTGTGTGTGTGTGTGTGTGTGTGTGTGTGTGTGTGTGTGTGTGCGTGTCTGTATGTGTGTGTGTATCCGCACATGTATCTTTGTGTCTGTACTTTGCGCATAGGCGTGTGTATGTGTGCCTGTGCATGTGTATGTGTGTTTATGGGATAGGGAAAAGAGAATATCTCACATAACGATTGTATATATGTGCGTGTGTTATTCTGTGCGTATGTATGTGTGTTTGTGCGTGTGTGTGTATATATAAACCGTATATAAATATGCATATATGTATATATAAGTACGTGTTTTTTAACGTCAGCTTTATCTGGTCATTTCGTATTTTTCAATATTTATTGAACTGATCTTTCCCCGCTTGATTCACTCCGCTTATTTGTAGTGGACAGAGAATTAGGTTATTGCCTTTTGAAATTAAAATTACTTCCACATGAATGAGCTCAAATCCAAACTTTGTATTGTTTTCATGTCGCTATCAAATCTTTCGTTTAGTTCTCAAATTATCCAAACAACAAACCAGTTTAGTTAATCTCGGGGTTGTTGTTTGTGAGAATAATAACAATTTTTAGAAGACTTGGAATCGGCGTCGTCATAAATGTTTCTTGGTTTTTGAGACTCTAGGGCCATTGGTTAGCGGGTTTGTTTAGTGTGGAGAAAGACTCACGGTATCAATCCCCAGGGTAATTTATATTCTAGACTTTTGTGTCTACGGTGTAATTGTGTTGAGACGATGAAAGGGCTGACCGGTTGTAGAGCGGATTCTGCCATTATATATTTCTTTACTACCCACGAGGGGCTAAACACAGAGAGGACAAACAAGGACAGACAAAGGGATCAAGTCGATTACATCGACCCCAGTACGAAACTGGTACTTAATTTATCGACCCCGAAAGGATGAAAGGCAAAGTCGACCTCGGCGGAATTTGAACTCAGAACGTAACGACAGACGAAATACCTATTTCTTTACTACCCACAAGGGGCTAAACACAGAGGGGACAAACAAGGACAGACAAACGGATTAAGTCGATTACATCGACCCCAGTGTGTAACTAGTACTTATTTAATCGACCCCGAAAGGATGAAAGGCAAAGTCGACCTCGGCGGAATTTGAACTCAGAACGTGTCTGCCAGCTCGCCGCCCGTCGCGGTCCACTTTGAAGCTTTCTCTGTGTGTGACCGGGTGATAAAATGGTCATCGGCCGGATTTTAATTTCAGGACAGTATTTGAACTCGAAACGCAGAAACTGAAAAAAGATACTGCAAAACATTTCATTCGAGGATTTCGATACTGCAACCTATGACCATGGACTGGTAATTTATTTAGCAATCTCGAAAGGGATTTTGGTCGCATGATTTTTATAAAGAACACAGGGAGTTGGAATAAATATTGGTTTCAAATTTTGGTGCAAGGAAGTATTTTATGATTAAAGTTTGTAGGAAGAGGTAGCTCAGATGAGCTGGTTCGTGCACAAGCAAAGTATAGGTGGAGAAGAGGGCAGTTAGGTGCTAACAAGCATTTTAAGAGCAATGAAAAACAAGCTGCAGAGGATGAGGGCGCTGGTAGGTGTTAAGGAGAATGATGGGCATAATAAAAAATATAAAAATAGTTCCGACAAGAAAATAGATAAAGTTGAAGGATTAAATTAATAGAATGTAAGCAACTACGCGTAGGAGTGGCTGTGTGGTAAGTAGCTTGCTTACGAACACATGGTACCGGGTTCAGTCCCACTGCGTGGCACCTTGGTCAAGTGTCTTCTACTATAGTCTCGGGCCGACCAAAGCCTTGTGAATGGATTTGGTAGACAGAAACTGAAAAAAGCACGTCGTATAAATGTATATATATATATATATATATATATATATATGTATGTGTATGTATATGTTTGTGTGTCTGTGTTTGTCCCTCCAACATCGCTTGACAACCGATGCTGGTGTGTTTACGTCCCCGTAACTTAGTAGTTCGGCAAAAGGAGACCGATAGAATAAGTACTAGGGCTTACAAAGAATAAGTCCTGGGGTCGATTTGCTCTCGACTAAAGGCGGTGCTCCAGCATGGCCACAGTCACACGACTGAAACAAGTAAAAGAGTAAAAGAGTAACTAAAATATACAGAAAATGGAAACTGAAAAATACTGAGAAGAGCGGGCAGACATTATAAAATGTCACGCCGAATATATATTATTTCAAAAGAAGAAAAAAAAAAGGTTTTACATAAATACGTATCGTGATTTTAGATTTCAAAAATGTTGAAATTCGTTTGAGCTTCTGTTAAGGCAAAATTGGTCAAATTCCAAAATTAGTGGTCCATCCATTTTCTCCAGCCGCTATTCCTGGGAGGGTTGTGGGGTTAGGGCCCTCGGCATCTTCTCCATAGAGTTCTACCAGATGCAGCTTTCATTGCATTTTCCGGGCGGATTCCCAAGCGCGATCAACTGAGACTATGGAAGTTATCCAATCATTTCGTTATTGGTCTACCCCCCACAAGTCTCCTGTCCTTTGATTCGGCTTGAAAAATCCGTCTTGTGATTCTTTCCTGAAGGGTTACCTTGGGCTCTGAAATACGCACCCTCTCGAGTGACATTACTCCAGAGATCTATCGGAAGGAGTCTATTGCGGCCGCTTGCATTTGCGATCGTATATTCATGACCATCGATGAGGATAGGCACGAAAATCCGAATTGAAGGTGATGAGTTCATTCCTTAAAACTACTGTATATGCGAAATTTCGTAACCAGAGTTTCTGTAACGCGGTGGATGCCAGGATGTAGAAACTAACATGTTATACTATCAGATTGTAAACATTAAAAAAAAACAAAAAAACAAAAACAAAACAAGAATAGATATCCAGTATTTCGCATAAGATAGAATCGGTACATCTGAAGGATTTTGAAATGATTGCTAGATGAGAAGAGAGGCAATAGATCAAAAGAAAGCAGAGAAAATTATTAGAAGTGTCATCATAATTGTCAACTGAATCCTCATCGTAATGATAATCATAAATTTTAGTTCGGTTTGGCATGAATCTATCTTAAATGGAAAATTTAAATGCTAGTTAGATTTTAACTTTAATAACCAAACGTAGTAATCATATGGTTATACTCGGCATCGACTGAAGGATCAGCGAATTTTCGCTTTCATCTAAATATTTCAAGCAATTTCGAAAATTATTGATGGAATCGTACAGCTTACTGCTACAGTAAAGTGTAGAACTTTATAAAGTTTCATTCCTAGTTTAGGAATCAGAGAAATGAGTATGGAATTTAAGAGATAAAGCGAACATTCTCATTAGAAGAAAAGACATACCGTTTATGCTATATCGTGAACGTTGAGGAGCAGATACCGAATGCTGGAGCTTGTATAGAATTTAAATTGCTATTCCCAATTAGTCGAATATCACGTTTTTCAATAAAGGCTGTATTATTCCTTTGTTAGTGTTGTTATACCATTATCTGAGGCTGTTGGATTAATCGTAGACACTCCGGTACCAAACTATTTAATTAACGGTCTTAGGAAGTATAAACGTTACAAAGCGAATCTATCTGCTCCATTCATTCGTTAATTGGGATTCAATCAAACACAGAGTGGAAGGTGGGGTGGTGACGGTGGTAGAGGTATGATGGGGGATGGGTGTATGAGGGTGGTGACGAAAGGTATATCTAGGGTGGATGCTAGAGTATCAACGATAATTCTTGGATACTGATATCGTACATGTGGGACTAAGCTGTTGGTGGGTGGGCGGGGGGACCAACATTTTAGTTTAGGGCCTAATTGAGTTAGTTGGTTCACAACAAATATTTACTCTTCGCCATTTGCCTCTCGTAGGAACCGTATAGTAGTAGTGGTGGTGGTGGTGGTAGTAGTAGTAGTAGTAGTGGTAGTAGTAGTAGTAGTAGTAGTAGTAGTAGTAACCGAACAAAACTTACGTCGAAAGCGTCCCGGCTAAGATTATCCGATCTCATTTTCAGGTATACTATATCTAGACATCTAGGGCCGTATTATCCAATCTCCATTTAGTTTTAATTTGGGGA
>NC_042998.1:22350989-22368489 GCF_006345805.1 Octopus sinensis
GTTAATAGATTGAACGTGACAGGCAATTTAGAGAAAGTGAAGGCGGAGAAAGAAAGAAATCAACAGAAAATTAAGAGTAGAGAAATATAGTGCGATAGATGGGTGGAAATAAAGCCTAAAGGCGTGTGAATAGATACATGTAGTGGAAATGAAATTTAAGAAGACAGTCAAAAGTCAAATTTTATAGAAACTAGTTATAAGAACTATGTATATGACTGTGCATTTCTATATAAAATTTGTGTGTATGTGTTTGTGTCTATACGCACCGAAAGCCCACATATATGTGTGTGTGTGAGTGTGTGAAAAAACATAGATCCGAAAAAAGCACACTCTAAGATATAGAGCAGTATATAAAAAATAAAGGGGAAGTCTTGGGCCAACAGGTTTTGGGTCCTGACGATACGCCAAAAAGCTAAGGCCTTTATGGGTGGGAAACTTACGGTAATCCCATAAACCGGCCTTACCCATTGCAATATATATATATATATATATATATATATATATATATATATATAGAGAGAGAGAAGAGAGAGAGAGAGAGATGTACTTGCATAGCAAGTGACCTGATCCGAGATCGCGTGCTGGAACGAAAACATTTGCAGCGTGGAAGGTGTTTATAAGCCATTTAAGAAACACACAAAAACCGTCAGATTCACTTCAATATTTAAATTTAATTTGCCAAAATATTTTCGTCGCTTTGAGGCCGCGACCTGTTCATATATATATACAATAAGAGGCTTCCAAATAGGAAAGTGTTGTGCTAGAACACAAATAAGGGATAAATTCACGAAAGGAATCAGATATAGTTGAGATGGTAAATGTTTTTAATTTTCATTCCTTTCGTGAATTTGTCCTTTTTTGTGTTCTAGCACAACGCTTTCCTATTTGGAAGCCACTTATTGTATTTCTATATGAATAATATATAGTCTAATGACTAATTCGTTTTTTGTGCTAGGCCACTGGTAATAATAATTTATTATAATAATTGTATAATAATATATAATAGGGTAATAATAATTTATTATTACCCTATTTTATTATGTTTATATATATATATATTGGGGTATGCAGGTAATTTCAAAATACCTCACGAAATGACGACCGTGCCCTGCGTAGTTACGGACGGCCCTTTGGCAAGGTATGGCACTTATTCTGTCACCCTACAAGGGATACGGCGAAGTCATGGGACTGCAGCATGGCAGATTGTGAAGAGGTAGCCGAAGAGCTCCACTGAGCCATTAATGTAAGCTTCTTACATTAATGTTGAGCAGAGGAATACTTGAAGATCAACGGTCAGAATCACCAAGCTCTGTCAAGAGAGCAACTGCAAGGCATGCGTAGGAGTGGCGTCGATGGTTGTGTAATCAGTTAATGAAAGATTCACTATGACTCAAACTCTCAGTTCAAGTTCATAATAATGGAATTCGATGACAACAGAGATACGTGGGAATCTGCGAAAGATATAATATATATTATATATATATTATATATATATATATATATATATATATATATGTATATATATATTTGTTTGTTATGCATTGCAAGATTCTTGATGTGAAATCATGTTTTGAAACAATTATTGTTTTATTTGAGGACGGTCATTTTGCCCATAAACACACTCACTAGTTAGTTGAGCTTCACTTCAGCTTTTTATTATTATTATTATCATTATTATTATTGTTGTTGTTATTATTATTATTGTTATTATTGTTATTATTATTATTGTTATTATTATTATTATTATTTTAAAAAAGATTGGCGTAACTCTTCACAAAGGTAAACAGTCAAGACAAAGAGCGCGATTCGATTTTAAGATATTTTATTGGTTGAACGATATTTCAACAGTAAGTCTGTCTTTGTCAAGTTCAAAATAAGAAGTGATAAAAATTCAAAATTATAGAAATTTAAACGTAGGTATGGTTTCTATCGTTCATACTTTACGTTTAAATTTCTATAATTTTGAATTTTTATAACTTCTTATTTTGAACTTAACAAAGACAGACTTACTGTGTGAAATATCGTTCAACCCATGAAATATCATCATCATTATTATTTATATATATATATATATATATATATATATATAATAATGAATCTCTGGGCGAGAGATAAACAGTAACTGCTCTATAACATAAGAGGGATCAGCCATCTGAATGTGGCTAGGGTCAGGGCGGGGTGGTGGGGGTGTTACTGATGCATTTAGCCCCAGGCGAACATCGACGTCACCAGAAGAGCTGACACCATCTCGGTGTCCTTGCCAGCCAGCAAAGGGAGATCAGCCTCCCCGAAGATACGGATACTACACACGGACCGGTTTCGAGGTTATTGCCTCTTGTCAATGTTTTCGAACAGATTTTCTACGCCAGTGACTGTGGTTACTGTGAAAATCTATATATATCCAGCCTGCAGAGGAAGTCCCTCAACGAAGAGCTGTGCTTACCATACGTTGACAAGAGGCAATAACCTCGAAACCGGTCCGTGTGTAGTATCCGTATCTTCGGGGAGGCTGATCTCCCTTTGCTGGCTGGCAAGGACACCGAGATGGTGTCAGCTCTTTGGTGACGTCGATGTTCGCCTGGGGTTAAATGCATCAGTAACACCCCGCCACCCCGCCCTGACCCTAGCCACATTCAGATGGCTGATCCCTCTTATGTTATATATATATATTTATAATATATATATATATATATATATAAGTTCAGCAAAAATTTAGATTCAAATAAATATGATACTTAATTTAGATGCACCAGAATTTTGTATGGTGTTATCCATAAAAATTTGTGGGGTGATTATAATCAAAATAATCAAATTAATCGTACTACATTATTTTATTAAATGTTGTAACTTACAACATTTAATAAAATGATGTAGTACGAAACGATTGTACCAAATTACCGGAGTCATTCTTGTTGCTTATTTTGAGTATATATATATATATAATTATTTTAAGGGAGAAAGTCAAAACAAGACTTATCTCTCCACCATACTGAATTAATGTCCAAGCATTATGAAACTACCGAAAAATAACTCCTTAAAATAATTATATATATATATGTGTGTGTGTGTGTGTAATTATTAATTTAATATATAAATTACTCTTTTCCCTGCTGACTACTTGATAATTATCATTAACGTGATTTTTATCATCATCATCATTATTATTATTATTATTATTATTCAGTAGTATATTTTTTATAGCGTGCTTTCACTTCACTACCGAGCGTAGCTCTGTGTGCCTTGGGTATGTGCTGTGATTTATTGTGATGCTGCTTTTATTATTATTATTATTATTATTATTATTATTATTATTATCATTATTATTATTATTAGTTTGTAAGGCGACTAGATGGCAGAATCGTTAGCATGCTTGACGAAATGCTTCAAATGCTTAGCTGTAATTCGCCCATCGCTACATTCTGAGTTCAAATTCTGCCGATTGTGACTTTGCCTTTCTTTCTCTGTGGGTCGATAGATTAAGTATCAGTGAAAAACTGGGGTCGATATAATCGACTATCCCCTCGTCCAAAATTGCTGTCCTTGCGGCAAAATTTGAAACCATTATTATTAATATTAGTTTATTTGTCAGAGTTCTTTCGTCACATATTCTGTGGCCACTTCAACGACTTCCTGTGTCTCCTCTTCTCTCTGGTTTTGTCCCCACTCTGTGTGTATGTGTATGTGTGTATAGCTGTGTGGTAAGTAGCTTGCTTACCAACCACATGGTTCCAGGTTCAGTCCCACTGCGTGGCACCTTGGGCAAGTGGTTACTTCTATAGCCACGGGCCGACCGACGTTTATGGTTTAAATGTTTGACAACTCAGCACCGTCCATTGGACAGGGGGCGTTTTGCTCGTTGCGTATATAGTGTATATATTACAAATATAATGACCCCCCCCCCTCCAGACTCCGACAGGAATAAAATGTTCAAATTTACTCTTTCTGTGCAGCCCGGTACCAAATGATTCACAGCCTGGTACCGAGCTGGCAGAAACGTTAGCACGCCGGGCGAAATGCGTTGCCGTATTTCGTCTGCCGTTACGTTCTGAGTTCAAATTTCGCCGAGGTTGACTTTGCCTTTCATCCTTTCGGGGTCGATTAAATAAGTACCAGTTATGCACTGGGGTCGATATAATCGACTTAATCCGTGTGTCTGTCCTTGTTTGTCCTCTCTGTGTTTAGCCCCTTGTGGGTAGTAAAGAAATAGGTATTTCGTCTGCCGTTACGTTCTGAGTTCAAATTCCACCGAGGTCGACTTTGCCTTTCATCCTTTCGGGGTCGATTAAATAAGTACCAGTTACGCACTTGGGGCGATATAATCGACTTAATCCGTGTGTCTGTCCTTGTTTGTCCTCTCTGTGTTTAGCCCCTTGTGAGTAGTAAAGAAATAGGTACTGGTCTGCGGCCCTTGGGGGTACTCCTGTTCTACAGAGAATGTACTGGGTTAATGAGCGGTATTAAAGATACGTGTCGATGCAGTCTGTGTACCGAAAAATGCAAATGTAATGTGGTGCCGTCTAGGGAGAGATTTGTGTTACTAACGAAGCTAGTAGACATGCTGATAAAGCAGAAGACGACGAGTGTCAAAGAAATTACTTGCAGCTCTGAAATGAGTGAATGAGTGTCGACAGGGGGGTTTGTCAACGCGAGATAGCCTGAACCCTTTTTGTCAGATGACTTCCCGCCCATTTGTTTAGGCGCAATCTCTTTGTTGTCGGTTCCTCAGTAACACAGAAACACTGAATGGATTTCGGCTACGGCAAAGAAAGCAAACTAGACAAATAGATAAGGGCTGCTGTTGTTGTTGTTGGTGTTATTGTTGATGATGTTGCTATTGTTGTTGTTGTTGTTACTCTCTTTACTCGCTTACATGTTTCAGTCATCTGACTGCGGCCATGCTGGAGCACCGCCTTTAGTCGAGCAAATCGACCCCCAGGACTTATTCTTTGTAAGCCTAGTACTACTTATACTATCGGTCACTCTTGCCGAACCGCTAAGTTACGGGGGGCGTAAACACACTAGCATCGGTTGTCAAGCGATGTAGGGGGGGAACAAACACAGACACACAAGCATATACACACACATACATATATATATACATATACATATATACGACGGGCTGAGGTATAACTTTGCATTCAATGTAAAGTAATACCTCATATTCAGGAGGACCTGCTTTACGAGACCCTGGATTTACGAGCTTTTACGAGTTTTATTTTCTGTTTACGAGTTTTCGCTTTACGAACGTTCTCCGGGAACGAATTATCTCGTATATCGAAACGTTACTGTATCTAAAATGTTGTAAACGCATTATCTTTCAATTGGTAGCAGAAAATACCTTCTAGTATTTGCATGGTCCTTGTACGGTCGAATAATTAAGAAGATCGATTCGCAATCGCGAGGTCCCGGATTCGATCCCATCGTGTGGAATTTTGGCTAAGCGCTTTTCACCATTGCCTCGATGGAAGCACTCCGTCGGTTACGACGATGAGGGTTCCGGTTGATCCGAATCAACGGAACAGCCTGCTCGTGAAATTAACGTGTAAGTGGCTGAGCACTCCACAGACACGTGCACCCTTAACGTAGTTCTCGGGGATATTCAGCGTGACACAGAGAGTGACAAGGCCGGCCCTTTGAAATACAGGTACAACAGAAACAGGAAGTAAGAGTGATAGAAAGTTGTGGTGAAAGAGTACAGCAGGGATCACCACCATCCCCTGCCGGAGCCTCGTGGAGCTTTTAGGTGTTTTCGCTCAATAAACACTCACAACGCCCGTTCTGGGAATCGAAACCGCGATCCTGTGACCACGAGTCCGCTACCCTAACCACTGGGACATTGCGCCTCCACACCATTGCTTCGAGTCGACCCAAGACTGGTGAACGTAATTAGAAATCCGTCGGATGGATTGTGCCTACAATTTAAAAGCCGTACATTATGTTATAATGATTCGGCTTAAGAACTAATTTAAGTGGCTGAGGAATATTCAACCATTTGTATGCTAATTCAATGTGCGCGTCGAAACCGATGGAAATCCATTTATTAGCGCTAATAACCTCGGAGTACCAATTCCATTTCGGATTTAGACGGAGACTGTACGATGCAGATTGAAATTCCGAGAGTACTTTACTCGTTTAGATAACTTCGATGAACAGGTATTCGACATGGAAATAATTGTTCAGGTTCGATCTCGAATGGTCTGGGGGTACGGGATTTTTTGGTTATTATAGTATATTTGGGTTTAATACAAAACATTTTGGAAAAAAATCAAGACAGCAAATAAACATTTTTGATACATCATTTCGTGCAATGCCTCGCATTTCTGTGTCCAAATTCCGTTAAAGTCGAATTTACCTTTCATATTTTCCGCGATCAATAAAAAGCAATTAATATCAGTCACATAGTTGAATCTCATCAACCTTTTGTAAAATCTGTTTACAAAACGAGAGGAAAAAAAATTGCTTTGTGCCTCAGAAAAATAAATCTTTGTTAATGCTCTTACTTTAGTATCTCTTGTATGCTTTTCATCTTTGCATCTTCCGTAAACATATATCTAACAACATACATTTCACTGAGTGCACTTCACCTTGTATATATAAAGCTATACAACACAATCAATAATTTCCTCATATATATATATATATATATAATATATATATATATATATATACATACATGCACACACACGCACGTATACATACATATATAATACTGACAAACAGCTTTATGAGAAAGACTATAGGAAGATAATAGAATTATTTAAAGATGAAAAGACCTAAATCATTTTAATACGTCGAACTATAAAACGAAAGATGTAACAGACGTTTCAATCCTTAGCATTTCCCAGCAATAGTTCCATTTAAATAGCAAATTCAAGAAATTGTCTTATCCATACATATCGATTTATAGATCCATTAATCTGGTTTTAAGCGTTTTCTAACTTTTATATGCACGCCATCTTTTGAGTAGGACTTCTTTTCTATCAAAATAAATACGTAAAAATAAATTCGGTTTTATATTTCGCCTGAACAATTCCAACTGCAACTTAAATAATTTCTATTTTCAGTCATTTAAGGCCGTATTTTCGTTGCGACTTATTTAACTCAGAAAACTCGGAGGAAGTTCAGTGTTAGTGCTAAAGCTAATGAGTACATTTCAAATGTTTCTTATTTCTTAATTATATTTCCAGAAATTATTTTTAATTATTTTTTAAAGCTAATTTTTTTCTTTTTCCCTTAACGGCATTGCGTTATTGTATTTCTCGTCGTCAAGTGACGGTAACATTTTTATTATATAAAGATATAAAGATTATTTTTCATCTTGTTTCTCCCTTCGAATCGGTGCAACATAAACGATTTTCTGCTAAGCGGTTCTGAGACTGTTTGCAAGTGAAAGAAACCGAGAGAGAATAATTTCCAAGTAATTGTAACATTTTGAAAACAGGGGGAAACAGAACGTTGTTTGTCAGATTGACTATTCATGTCAGAAATATAACTTACAGGAGATATAATTTATAGCTGGTTTTTAGTCTTACGCACCAGTTCTTGAGAAATAAAATACGTTCGCAGCAAGAAAAAACTACCGCGCAAACAAACACGATCACTCGCACAAAACACAATGCAACACATACATACACACACATACTTACGCACGCATTGAAGCTTATATATATATATATATTATATATATATATATATATATATATATAATATATATATATATATATATATATATATATATATATATATATATATATATATAATTTCAATTATATATACAATTACTTGGAAATAGGCGCAGGAGTGGCTGTGTGGTAAGTAGCTTGTTTACCAGCCACATGGTTCCGGGTTCAGTCCCACTGCGTGACACCTTGGGCAAGTGTCTTCTACTATAGCCTCGGGCCGACCAAAGCCTTGTGAGTGGATTTGGTAGACGGAAACTGAAAGAAGCCCGTCGTATATATGTATGTATATATATATATATATGCGTGTGTGTATTTGTGTGTCTGTGTTTGTCCCCCTAGCATCGCTAGGTGTGTTTATGTCCCCGTTACTTAGCGGTTCGGCTTACAAAAGAATAAGTCCCGGTGACGAGTTGCTCGATTAAAGGTGGTGCTCCAGCATGGCCGCAGTCAAATGACTGAAACAAGTAAAAGAGTAAAAGAGAGAGATGTGTGTGTGGAGCTGATGCATTTTGGAAGAAAGTCTATACTAAAACAGCCATACTCTCTTCCTTCCCACAGCATCTAATAATATCAGAGACCTGGGTGTAATTGTGATAACAATTTCAGTTGGAGTGCCCACATCAAGAATAAGGTAGATTTTACTCAAAGGCTGAGCTCCCGGATCTTAAGAACCTTCCGGTCCAGAGAACAAGGTTTCATAATTCCACATTTCTCCTCCTTTGTACGGCTACACCTCGAATACTGCTGCCCCTTGTGGTCTCCCCATACAAAATAAAACATCTCAAAAACTGAGTCACCCCAGAGGGCACTCACTAAACGAATTGAAGGCATGACTGATCTTGATTACTGGGAACACCTTGAAACTCTACTCTCTCCAGCGCCGCCGCGAGTGGTACATCATTTTTACGATGTGGAGAATATACCGCCAACATTGCCCAAACGACCTGAACATTAGTTTCAAGGTCCATCCAAGGCTGAGACCATTCGTCCCCTGCCCAATTCAGGATCACAACATATAGGTACACTGCAACATAATTTCTTTTCCTCAACAGGCCCTGCCCTGATTAACATTGTCACAAAACTGAGCAAAGAGGAAAAGGATGCTATCACCTTTAAACGGAATCTGGACAGATTTCTTCAAGGAATACCAGACAAGTCAAACTCACTACTTGAATGGGCCATAAACAAAACTTGTCTTAAAAAGGACTTAGATAATTCTATCAGGTGGTGCTATTAAGTTAGACATGGCCTGGACCAATCTTTGGTAGCCTTGTCTTAATGTTTAATGTCCTGTTTAACAATTATATATATATATATATAATATATATATATACATACACATAAATACACACATACATATATATATATATATACATATGTATCTTATATATATATATTATATATATATTTTATATGATATATTTATGATATATATATATTATATGTATATATATGTATTATATGTATATATCATATATATACGTACATATTATATACATATATATATTATAAATACATCATATATATATTATATGTATATATATATATCATATATATATGTATTATATATATATATTATATGTATATATATCTATTATATATATATTATATGCAATAATAACAAAGGATAAAATTAATTAATCAATTAATAATTAATAATTTCACCAAGTAGCTCGGTATGTTAAAAGAACCATTATCGGTAACCTTATACAAAAATTCTATAATTATAAGCATAATTATAATTTGGGTTCAGCAAAAATTGCTTCACCACATACCGAATTGGTCGAAATTTCGGTGTGTGGTGAAGAAATTTTTGCTGAACCCTAATTATAATTATGCTTATAATTATAGAATTTTTGTATATCATATGCATATATATCATATGTGTATATATATTATATGTTTTATATGTCTATGTATATATTATATATATATATATATATATAATATGTATGCATATAAAAACAGATGAGTGTACAACAAGGCACCAATATTTACTGGAAAATAGCAATCGATACAAATACGACTCTATTGTAAAGCTTCACTGCGTATATACTGGCAAAGACATGTGAGTGCAACAAACATGAAGACTTTGTCTTGCCTCTAGGAAGAACATTAGATAAATGGACAACCTGGAATCGGATAATGCAGGACCGGTTTCTAACTCTTCAAATACCTTTGTCAACGTAAATTTGATTAGTCTTCATCAGCTGCATTTACCTAGACAATATTTCAAATGTTGCCACATCAATGCCAGTATACTCGCCTGAACACCTAGCCGTTAACAGAACAAGAATAGTAAAAAAGTATATATATATATATTATATCAAATTAGAGACAAAACCACTATTATGCAAATCAAACAAAGAAAGACTTAATCCAATACATAAAATAATTTATATAAATTAAAATTTAACATATACTCTTTTACTCTTTTACTTGTTTCAGTCATTTGACTGCGGCCATGCTGGAGCACCGCCTTTAGTCGATCAAATCGACCCCGGGACTTATTCTTTGTAAGCCCAGTACTTATTCTATCAGTCTCTTTTGCCGAACCGCTAAGTGACGAGGACGTAAACACACCAGCATCGGTTGTCAAGCAATGCTAGGGGGACAAACACAGACACACAAACACACACACATATATATATATACATATATACGACAGGCTTCTTTCAGTTTCCGTCTACCAAATCCACTCACAAGGCATTGGTCGGCCCGGGGATATATAAATAAATGGAGTTAAGCGCAGGTGTTATTCAAATTCTTTTACTTCCCACACATGTTTCGAAGATATCTCTGGTATTATTCCAAAGGAATAAAATGGTGTAAAACAATGTAATCTTCTCTTTAGGGAAATGAAGAAATGAAACTCGTCAATAAGACATTTTAACAGAAACTGATGGATGTGTATAGTGATTAACTGAACGCTATTAAGTTTGTTTAAAACAAAACGTTAGAGGTTATAACATCAAAGGTAGCCTATAGAAAGAGGAGGAGTAGAGGAAAGAAAAAAAAACAAATAAATGAGAAATATATAAGGATATGTAAATTAAATAAAACCCTAAAGGCTTGGAAAAAGATATATCTAGGGAATGTGAAAAGTAAGACGAAAATTAATGTGTAAATTATATGTAATGATAGATATCACTTATATGAACTAAAGGTGTGCCAATGTTTACATCAGTATGCACGCTCTATAACCGTGTTTACAAGGGGATTTTTAGAAAAAAGAATAAAAAATAGTTCAGAATTACAGAGAAGACAGAATTCCTTGCCTTTATCATAAGGTACCGAAATTGAGAGAATCGCCCAATCTAAATTAAATTGTTTATTGTGGTCTTTTAGATACCAAATTAATTTACTAAGCTCTGTACTGTTACGTTTATTCCTATCCCTAAATGTAGAGTAATGATTAGAAATTATTTTAGATAACTGAGAAGATGAACTGCCTATATGAAAAATATTTCATTACCAGAAGTAATTTTACACTGGTATATATATATTTATTATGTATATATAACATATATCTATATATAATGTATATTTATAATGCATATATATATATATATATATATGCATACACACACACACACACACACACACACACACACATATATATATATATATATATTCATAATTAATCAATATAGGGTGGCAAAAAGATTTGTAGAATTTTTTTGCCACCAGCGGCCCAATGGGAAAAAATTAAATAGTCATAGACCATTTATAAGTTCAACATCAACAATCAAGGAACGGCCATAATAGGCCATTCACCCACTAGAAATAACAGCCAAAGCTTCAACCGCAAAATAACATTAATTCCGCAAACCAGGAGAAAATTAAAAAACATTTACCCTGTAATTTCTTATACGATGCACCGTTTCATCTACTGTTTAATGGTAAACTAACCTGATTAAATTAAATCAAGCCTTGCTGCCGATAAATTTGGCGCGAGTGCGATGATTTGAAAATTTTAGGTCAGATATTGCCGAGGCAGGGACAGAAATGCCTCGTGAAAATATCTGTTCCGATCTGGCTATTTCTTACTGACGAATCTAAGGGCCTATGGAAGATTGGCTTGATTTAATTTAATCAGGTTAGTTTACCATTAAACAGTAGATGAAACGGTGCATCATATAAGAAATTACAGGGTAAATGTTTTTTAATTTTCTCCTGGTTTGCGGAATTAATGTTATTTTGCGGTTGAAGCTTTGGCTGTTATTTCTAGTGGGTGAATGGCCTATTATGGCCGTTCCTTGATTGTTGATATATATATATATATATATATACATGCGCATACTTACGCATACAAGCATATACATGATACATATGAATATTCATACACATACACACGCGCACATGCACACAAACAAACATACACACACATACGCACACACACCCATATATCCATTTTTTCGGTGCACCATTTCTTCTGGACGTCTCAATAGATAAATTGCCAAAAACACCAGATCAAGTTATTAACGATTATCCGAGCAGAAGTAAGATTGTATTCCACCCCGAGAAAAAGAAAAAAAAATCCTGGCTATATTACTGATATAATAGCAGCTGTTCATCTTAAGAAATTCGTTCTGTATACATTTTAACTGACTTTTGTTTCAGAGGTTTTGGTGAATAATGCATCAAAACACGTATGGGTATTATTTTGTTGGTTTGGTTGTTTGTATTGATGCAGAAATAACAAGGCTACGGATTGAATATGCGGAGGAATGAAACAGAATGCCACAGCTCGTTCCTTTGAGACGAATTTGATTTCTTACATGAAATTGGTTTGTAGCTAAATGGTCTAAGAAATGTCAAGTATTTATTTTATTTGTGCATGTACAAGAAAGAATCAAAATACTTAAACGCTGCTTTGTTGTTTAAAGATTCTATCTAAAAAAAAAAAAAAAAGCTATGCTAAGTAAAATTTCAGTTTGCGCCAATGAGGCACCGCCAAAAAGCAAGAAAGAAGCACAAAAATAAATAAAAATCGAATTTGAAAAGAAACTTAAATTCCTTTTAAAAGTAAAACGAAAACCTTTTGAAAAAATAAAAATGGATTCTGGTTACTCCAGAAGAAATAAAGAATTATTTGAATAATTTTACTTTTGAGTCGTTGAATATTTTTCAGTCTGTGAGCGGTATTAAGATTCAGTGTAAAATATGGAATCAGAATTTGTTTCCAAGTCGCCACTAAAACGTTTAAAACTCAGTAAGTGAAGATTTGCAAACATCACGTCGGTTCGCCCAGAACCATTTGCATCTATTTAGCAGCTTATGAAACCATATAACTGTCGGAGGAAATATGTTTCTATAAGTGTATTAGTATTTATTAACACTACACGAGACATTCTGTACATTACATATTTTACAGTCATGTAGATGGAAAATATTTGCTTATTGGAACCAACGAAGGAGCTGCTACGACTGACCTTAAACGGTGCTTCACGATATATCAGTGTACCACGAGATGGAATTAGGTGCACCGAAAACACTTGTCATCTCTGCAGGAAATACAGGTTCGTGTCAGACGGGTGGCTTTCGATTTATTTTCTCTCCAAAATAGTTTTCAATCCAATATTTAAGTCCTAAAAGGCAGTGAGCTATTAGAAACATTAGCACGGAAGGTAAAATGCCTAGCGGTATCTCATCTGCAGCTACGTTCTGAGTTCAAATTCCGCCGAGGTCGACTTTGCCTTTCATCCTTTCGGTGTCGATTAAATAAGTACCAGTTACGCACTGGGTTCGATGTAATCGACTTAATCCGTTTGTCTGTCCTTGTTTGTCCTCTCTGTGTTTAGCCCCTTGTGGGTAGTAAAGAAATAGGTATTTCGTCCGTCTTTACGTTCTGCGTTTAAATTCCGCCGAGGTCGACTTTGCTTTTCACCCTTTCAGGGTTCGATAAAATAAGTACCAGCTGGACACTGGGGTCGACGTAATTGACTCACTCCCACCCCCACTGATATTGCTGGTCTTGTACCAATATCTAAAACCAATATTTACGACCTGCTATTTATAGTTTTATATATACTTCAAGATCCAATTACAAAAAAGAATTATTCCACCTGTTCTCGAAAGTTCATATATTCTTGTGACGTCAACAATAGGCGCAGGAGTAGCTGTGTGGTAAGTAGCTTGCTTACCAACCACATGGTTCTGGGTTCAGTCCCACTGTGTGGCACCTTGGGAAAGTGTCTTCTACTATGGCCTCCAGCCGACCAAAGCCTTGTGAGTGGATTTGGTAGACGGAAACTGAAAGAAGCCCATCGTATATATATGTTTGTTTGTCAGTGTTTGTCTCACCTCCACCATCGTTTGACAACCGATGTTGGTGTGTTTACGTCCACGTAACTTAGCGGTTCGGCAAAAGAGGCCGATATAATAAGTACTAGGCTTACAAAGAATAAGTCCTGGGGTCGACTTGTTCTACTAAAGGCAGTGCTTCAGCATGGCCACAGTCAAATGACTGAAACAAATAAAAGAAAAAACAAAGAAAAACATACAATTCTCGCTAGTAAGAACACAGGTCTCTATAACATCCGTCATATCCACAGGAGATGTGGGTTCGTGTCCTTCGAGCAGCCGACAACTTTTTCTATCCAAAAGGGGTTTTCAACCCCAAAATTACATGCTGTTAGTCGGTAGCTGGCAAAATTGTTACAGCACCGGATAAAGTGCTTAGCGGCATTTCGTCCGGCTCTAAGTTCAGAGTTCAAATGCCGTCGTGGTCGACTTTGCCTTTCGTCGTTTCAGGGTCGATAAAATAAGTACCAGTTGAATACTCTGGTCGATGTAATCAACTGGTACCCTTTCCTACAATTGCTAGCTTTATTAAAGGCGGCGAGCTGGCAGAATCGTTACCGTGCCGGGAAAAATGCTCAGCGGCATTTTGTGCAGCTTTACGTTCTGAGTTCAAACTCTGCAGAGGTCGACTTCGCCTTTCATCGTTTCGGAGTCGATAAAATAAATATCAATTAATCACTGAGACCGGCGTACTCGACTTACACCTTTCCCTCCAATTTTTGGCCTCATACCTATAGCAGAAAAAGGATTATTTATAGTTTTATATGAACTTCAAGATCCAATTAAGAAAAAAACTAAGCAATAGGCGCAGGAGTGGCCGTGTGGTAAGTAACTTGTTTACCAACCACATGGTTCCGGGTTCAGTCCCACTGCGAGGCACCTTGGGCAAATGTCTTCTACTATAGCCTCGGGTCGACCAAGCCTTGTGAGTGGGTTTGGTAGACGGAAACTGAAAGAAGCCCGTCGTAGATATGTATATATACATATGCGTGTGTGTGTTTGTGTGTCTGTGTTTGTCTCCCTAGCATTGACAACCGATGCTGGTGTGTTTATGTCCCCGTTACTTAGCGGTTCGGCAAAAGAGACCAATGGAATAAGTACTGGGCTTACAAAAGAATAAGTCCCGGGTCGAGCTGCTCGATTAAAGGCGGTGCTCCAGCATGGCCGCAGTCAAATGACTGAAACAAGTAAAAGAGTAAAGATAGTAATAATAACATCGCATTTGTAAAAGAAAAACTGGAGATAAAATTAGGTTGTTTATCACAGACTCATTCATACAGAAAACGTCACAAAAAAGCATCGATCTCATGTTTCTTTAAAGCTATATATTAAGTTAATGAATCTGTAATTTAAATTATTGGCTTTTATTCAATTAAGCGTGGATGACTTTCTGTTTTTAAACACGGGCGTTGCTGTATGCTAAGATGCGGCGGGCTGGCAGAAACGTTAAGCACGCCGGGCGAAATGCTTAGCGGTATTTCGTCTGCATTACGTTGTGAGTTCAAATTCCGCCGAGGTCGACTTTGCCTTTCATCCTTTCGGGGTCGATAAATTAAGTATCAGTTACGTACTGGGGTCGATGTAATCGACAATCCGTTTGTCTGTCCTTGTTTGTCCTCTCTGTGTTTAGCCCCTTGTGGGTAGTAAAGAAAAATATTAGACAAAATAGCTCGATAGAATAAGTAATGAGTCTTAGAAAAATAAGTCCTGGGGTCGATTCATTTAACTAAAAATTCTTTTAGCCTGTAACCCTGTACAACATGTTGCCAGGGCGGGTCATCGGAAACTAAACCAGCAACCTTCATAGAGTTTGCTTGGTGTGGAGGGTGATTACTGGACACCCTGCAGAACGAAAAACACATCCAAACAAAAGGCGGAAGAACTCAGGAGAGTCAATGTCCATCCATTATTGTGTGAGAAATGAAGAAAGGGAGAGGGGGAAAAAGCGATGACTGTCATGTACGTGGAAAGATCAACAGAAGGAAAGAAAGTTACAAGTGTGAGATGGTGACTCAGTGAAATCACAGAAACGGAGGCCCCACGAGCCAGGTTTTTGTATTCGGTGATCGAAAGGCTGAATAGTACGACCAAATTAAGGACCAGGTTTGAGAGGTGTGGAAGTCGATCGTACTGTGAATGCCAACTGGTTAGGATTGGTTGTTCAACCACATTGAAGGATTATTATTGTTATTATTATTATTATTATTATTATTATTATTTTATTATTATTATTGAGTGAGAGAGCAGTGCAATGCCATCAAAGTGACACTGGGGTAAAATATACGAAGCCCAGTATACCCATCATGACTACCTGTCTGATAAGGGTACACCAGACACATGCATCACAACCATATGTTTGTAACATGGTGATCTCATATCAAGATAAATAGCATATGACCTTGCAGGTGGGACCCAGTTAGAATTTTCTTCTGGTCGAGTAACCCTTCCTTCTCAAAAGGTCCCTGAATAAGGTTTATTTAAGGATGATGAATGAACCACCCATTTTTCCAAAGGTGAATTATCCAAACCTCTAAGAATTCCTTTCAACACACAGCTATGATGCTTCCCCACTGCTTCTGCTCGTGATCAGAGATGCACATATCGTCAGCCACTAACGGACATGGTCAACTGGTTAAGGTCAAACAACTGACAAGCAAATCTGTGGTATTGAGCAGAAAATTTGCTGTAGCCCTATTATTATTATTATTATTATTACTATTATACCAATTAACGCTTTCATTGCCGAACATAAATTACTTCAATTATCTCGAAAACTCACACGGCTATTTAAACAGGGTATTCGTGTTTATTCGATACAGTCTATTCAAAATGCTCAGGACCGGAAACGGTATGATTGTATATTTGCATATATAAAATGGCTCAGCTTAGGTATTTCATAATAAAGCTTCTTCATTGACTGTAAATTTTGTTTCCTGAAAGCGAGTGAATGTAAAAGCCCTCTGGAGAAGCTGTACGAACGAAACGCACCAGTGGCTAAGAGTTTACAGTGCGTCAATTCAGCTTCTGCAAATGACGGCGTGATGATAGTTAAAAATCTCTCTCTCTCTCTCTCTCTCAACTAATATTAACTTTATTATTGTTGTACATTATTATACATGGCAGAAATACTTTTATTACAGTACACTTTTATTATTTTATGATAATAACGTAATCAAGTTGCTTCAGTAGAAAATATTTGTGCTGGCTGTTACCAAATGCAGTAGCAGTTAACTTTATGTCAGCAAACAACCACGCTAACCACTTACTGCAAATCACAGTATTTAGGTTCACAGCTTATACTTAGAATTTAAGAAGAATGGCTATATCGTACGGCTATATCTACTTTCACCGCTTGACAACCAGTATTGGTTTCTTGACGTCCCGCAACTTAGCTATTAGGCAAAAGAGCTCGATAGAATAAGTATCAGAGAAGACGGCGAGCTGACAGAGACGTTAGCACGCCGGGCGAAATGCGTAGCCGTATTTCGTCTACCGTTACGTTCTGAGTTCAA
>NC_042998.1:22375989-22405989 GCF_006345805.1 Octopus sinensis
AAGTTCATGCTGGTGTTATGCCTAGGGTGCCATATATTTGGTTTTGTACACAGTGTTGTTCTAGAGAATGTTTATTATTATTATTATTATTATATTATTATTATTATTGCACGCTGGACAAAATCCTTAGCGGTATTTCGCCCGTTGCTACATTCCGAGTTCAAATTCTGCCAGGTCGAATTTGCCTTTCATCCTTTCGGTGTCGATACAATTAAGTACTTGTTGAGTACTGGGGTCGATGTTGTCGACAATCCCCTCCCCCAAATTTCAGGCCATTTGCCTATAGTAGGAAGGATTATTATTATATTATTATTATTATTATTGCACGCTGGACAAAATCCTTAGCGGTATTTCGCCCGTTGCTACATTCGAGTTCAAATTCTGCCAGGTCGACTTTGCCTTTCATCCTTTCGGTGTCGATACAATTAAGTACTTGCTGAGTACTGGGGTCGATGTTGTCGACAATCCCCTCCCCCAAATTTCAGGCCATTTGCCTATAGTAGGAAGGATTATTATTATTATTATTATTATTATTATTGCACGCTGGACAAAATCCTTAGCGGTATTTCGCCCGTTGCTACATTCCGAGTTCAAATTCTGCCAGGTCGACTTTGCCTTTCATCCTTTCGGTGTCGATACAATTAAGTACTTGCTGAGTACTGGGGTCGATGTTGTCGACAATCCCCTCCCCCAAATTTCAGGCCATTTGCCTATAGTAGGAAGGATTATTATTATTATTATTATTATTACACCGGTGATTTGGCAGAATCATTGGAGCATCGGAAAATTGTTTAGCGTCATTAGTTCTGGAGTTTTACGTTCCAAGTTCAAATCCTGCCGAGGTCAAGCTTGCCTTTCACCTCCAGGGCGAGCTGAACGATCGCAGCTATGCCCCCACCACACACAAAATTCCTGGCCTTGTGCCTAAATGAGAAACAATTATTATGAATATTAGGTGAAGTTTACAGAGAACATTTTGTTTTTGTTCAACTCCCACACAGACTCCCATATGTACAAATATAATCTCGAGGGAGAGAGGGAGAGAGGGAGAGAGAGAGAGAGGGAGGGAGAGAGAAAGAGGGAGGGAGAGAGGGAGAAGCTGACAGACCGACTGGTATACACACCGACAGACAAATCCTCAGACATGCAGGCACACAACAGTATATATATAAATAAATGAGATTTAAAACACAGCAAAATTTACTGGGCGTAAAGGTTATATATGTATTAATCAATGAATCGATCGATCGATCAAGCTATAATTCCCTATTCATTTATTCATTCAGTCATTAAATTAAACATGTTTGCTGCCAAAATTAGATGAAAGATCGTTGGAAAGATCAAATGTAGAAGGAAGCTAAAATTGCAGATAAATATTTCCTTGGGGAGCTGACCTCTACTTCTGGGTCCAAGAGATTCGTTGGCGTGGATGTAGCTACTGCGTAGGTGTGTGGAGTTATTTCGGTGGGCTATACTGCTCCTTTCACTGATGTTGACAGATTTCACGATGCGATACAGCCAAACATTGCTCTGGCAATCTTCCTAACTCCGCTGCGATGCTGCTGTTGTTGTTTAGCTTAAGGCGGCGCTGATTGAATAGGTGTCTGATAAAAGGTATTTCTGCATTGACCATCACGTCTTATTTTAAAAAGCGATGGTTGAAGGGAAGCTTGGTCTACATTATGTAGTATCCTTCCCGTATTAAGACAGTGCAATGTGATTTACGACAAATTTGGTTACATTATTTAGCAGGGAGATAACGCAGGGGCTGTTTCATTGGTTCATGCATGCAAACATTCACATAATCATACATAGTCAGCAGGGTGTGATTTGAGGGGGTTTAGCTGCTATTTCATAAAGGTTCCCTTATTGGTTCATGTGTGCGAATGTGTGCGTGTGTGTGTGTGTGTGTGTGTGTGCATAAAAAAAGAATGAAAGGTCCACAGAACCCTGGGAATCCGGATTCTGTGACGCATGTATTCCCCCGCCTGGATGAGACACAAAATATTTTTCCCACGAGAGTTCCGGACCCAAGTAGTTAACTCATTTGTATACAGCCAATCAGAGCTCACCTTGAAAATCCACATACTGTGAACTACATACTGTGAACTACTATGCCAATCAGGCATAGAATGGTGTATGTCACTCTGTGAGTACAGCATAGCAGGTCTCACATAAACACCACATTTCTCCCCACTCCACTATCCTCATAGATCAATTGAGCACCATCTCTATATGGAGTTAACATTAGGTTCCTATACTTAGACTGAGATTAGTGATACTGCATGTACCCATTGACATATGCAAGGAGGGCGCAATACGACACAACGCCATATTGATTACGATGTTTCTAGATTAACACCATTTTGAATTAGGAATGTACAAAATCAGCCAAAAAATTAGGAAATTACACTCATTTACATTTTCTAGTAATTTTCGCAAATTGGCAACACTTACGGCATCATCGGTGAGCAGCTCTCCATTCACTTTATACACTAAATCTCACATTTGTCATCCCCATTAACCCGTTTAGAACAGTTAGTTTTTGCTATAACGCACATTTCCCACTGAATTCAACCAGTTTGATAGTTGAGCTCTGATTGGTTGTATGCAAATGAGTTAATAACTGGGGTCCGGAATTCACGTGGAAAAAAAATTTCGGGGACGGGACGCCAGCCATCGCAGGATTACTCCTTTTTGCCAGCGGACTGGACTGGAGGAGTATTGTGAAATGAAGTGGTTTGCTCAAAAATGCGACCCATCACCTGATCCACGAATCGAAACCGCAGTCTTACGATCATGAGTACAATACTCTAACCACTAAGTTACGAGACTCCACATATAGGTACATACATACATGCAGAAGGCATAAATGTGTTTGTGTGTGTGTATTTTTCAGGGCGGGTTATAAATCTGAAAGCATTTAAGTGATAGATAAATTTGATAAATGTATATGTATATATGTCTACATGCATACATGCATACATACAAACATACATACATACATACATACGTACATGCATACGTACATAAACACACACACACACACTCTCTTTCTCTCTCTCACACCACACTCTCTCTCTCTCTCACACACACACACACACTCTCTCTCTCACACACACACACACTCTCTCTCTCACACACACACTCTCTCTCTCTCTCTCACACACACACACACTCTCTCTCTCTCACACACTCTCTCTCTCACACACACACACACACTCTCTCTCACACACACTCTCTCTCTCACACACACACTCTCTCTCTCTCTCACACACACACACTCACTCTCTCTCTCACACACACACACACTCTCTCTCTCTCTCTCTCACACACACACACACACATATGCACATACATGAGGAGATGCTCAAAAGTTCCTGGCTGTGGGTAAAAGAAAATTCAGGAGAATCGATTAATTATGATTTTATTCCACATGTTCCTCTCTCAGATTCACGCGTTTATTGCAGACATCCTTCAGTTTTTATAAGTCCTGCAAAAGTACTCGGAAGGTTGGGCCTCCAAGCAGACCTTTCGTGATACCCTTAAAGCCAGGAACTTTGCAGTAATCCTCTCGTATGGGTGTGTATGCACGAAGAGAAAGAGAAGGCGGGAGAGAGAGGAGAAAGAGAGAGAGAGATGAGAGAGATCCATATCTACATACATAAGACAGTGAGAGGTAACAAAAAAGGAAATATATTAATGGAGGCGCCTGTAGATAAAATGAGGGAGATTTGGTTACTGCTTCTTGCAGGTCAACAGAATACGCAGAAGCATCACCATTAGCGCATTCTCATTTTCTTAGATTCGAAATCCCACCGTTTCGAAAATATTATACGATCACGAACTTAATTTCTCCAGTGAAGTTAATTAACCATTCTCAAAATAAACTGTTAAGGAGATTTACTCAATATCGCAGAGAATCCATGTGGCGCCAACCGATTGAGAAACCATTTAGCAGACTAATGAAACCGAAACCCATCGTCCAAGAATACATTACATTATACATTATTTAAAAATGAATAAATATTCATTAACTTGAAGCATTATATAGGACGACCGAGTTTTTAGAACCTTTTCTAATCTAGGCACAGGGCCTGAAATTTTGGAGGAGGGAGCCAATCTATTATATCGACCTCAATATGCAACTGGTAATTAATTTATCAACCCCAAAAAGATGAAAGGTAAAGTCGACCTCGGCGGAATTTGAACTCAGAACGTAAAGACAGACGAAATACCTATTTGTTTACTACCCACAGAGAAGACAAACAAGGACAGACAAACGGATTAAGTCGATTACATCGACCCCAGTGCGTAACTGGTACTTAATTTATTGACCCCGAAAGGATGAAAGGCAAAGTCGACCTCGGCGGAATTTGAACTCGGAACGTAGCAGCAGACGAAATACTGCTAAGCATTTCGCCCGGTGTGCTAACGTTTCTTATTTCTTTACTGCCCATAAGGTGCTAAACACAGAGGAGACAAACAAGGACAGACAGGCGGATTAAGTCGATTACATCGACCCCAGTGCGTAACTGGTACTTAACTTATGGACCCCGAAAGGATGAAAGGCAAAGTCGACCTCAGCGGAATTTGAACTCAGAATGTAACGTCAGACGAAATACTGCTAAGCATTTCGCCCGACGTGCTAACGTTTCTGCCAGCTCGCCGCCTTCCGAGTCTTATGAACACAAGAGAAAATATAGAAATGCTTTGCAGTAGCTGTTGCGGTTTTGTATACACTGAGTTCAAATTCTGCTGAGGTCAACTTTACCCTTCATTCTCTCGGGGTCGATAATATAAAGTACCAGTCAAGTACTGGTTCCGTGGTATCGATTGGCAACCCTCCTCTCCCTAACGTTGCTAACCTTGTGCCTAAATGAGAAATTAGTGAAAGCTGGCGAGCTGGTCGAGTCGTTAAAGTACCGGGAAGAATGGCATGCATTATTTGTTCCAGCTCTTTACATTCTGAGTTCGAATTCCGCTGAAGTTAAATTTGGCTTTCATTCTTTCGAGTCGATAAAATAAAATACCCATCAATTAATTATTGAAGTCGATTTCATCAACTGCTGACCTTAAAATTCCTGGCTTTGCGTATGTTAGAATCTAGATATGGGGTGTAGGGTAGTAGCATTCATGCCTCTCCCAAAATTAGAGAATGGTAAACTTCATCCTTTGCTCAATTTTAAGTCACTACTTGCCACTTGAATGACGGGTCCATTAGCGGAGTTTAACTCAACTGCGAATATCAGAGCCATGGTTTCACTAAGATGGTGATTATTTTTCTGTCAAGCCGGAAGCCTTGCGAAGGATCATCTGAAGCAATGTCATTTTAAAGTAGAAAACTAAAGATGTTGAGTACCCGGAAGACCCACAGGCCTTTGAATAATATATATACGTTATATTTTGCGTCATCTACATAAAGCTGAAGTTGTCTGTGTATCGCAGATTTGGTAGCCTTCAACTAACACTATCTCCTCCGAGACCCTGCGGCGCAAGTTGACCTAAATTGAAAGTGTGATAGAAGAAGGCTTGCTCTTCTTTCATAGAAGAAAAAATTCAAATAGGACCATGTTAACATCAAAAATTATTTACATCAAAAGGTGTTTTTTTTTCTATGAAAATCCCTATTTTTTACGATCTTTTGACTGCTGTGTCGCCATTTTTCGGTGTATTTCAATCAGAAAAATGTTCACTTAAAGAGAATAACAAGCTACATAATGCAACATTTTTACTTTTCAAAAATTCCAATTCTAAAGGGTCGAAACAAACCCGAGCAACACCGGGCGATACTGCTAGTATTTTGATAGATTTGGATCTACATCTCCGGCGCAAAACAAGGACTCAAGAGTAACTACAGATAGTCCTAATCACGAATACAGCCATTCCTTCTCTCACTAAAGCATTTAAAGCATTTCACTTCGTGTTGCCCAATTCTATTTCGCCTCCTCTCCCTTCAGCTGTTGCTTCTTCTGCTGTTTCAGTGGGTCGAATATAGGGGAGCCGAGATAGTGTTTGTATCAGGTCGCGATTACATAGGCGTCTAAACAATTAATCAGAACATGGTATATACTATCAAGCCATACTTGCTTGCGTGCGATGGCTGTTGATGAATTAATTTGTTATTTTTACTCTTCACAGTTGGCTAGTGTTTCTGTCTTTATATCTTGAATTAAGTTTGTACTCGTTTGGTTTTGTTTAGTTGATTTTGGGTGGTCTAAGGACGAACGCACGATATACAAAATATGAGCCGAAGTAGTTGGAAGTTACGTATCACGAATATGATGTGTTATTCCTGTCTGAAAGCGGAACGGAGAGAGGAGAGCAACTAGACGAATATTTGTTCTGGTTACTGTTTCTAATAGATCGTGTGACAGTATAGAAGTTCCTTTGGTTAAAAATTTGGCAAATTTTTTTTTTTTTTGGTTAAAAATTTGTAAGGATGGGTTGTTCAGTTGATATAATTAAATCGTAGTATTTTACCGAACCCAGATAGGTTGATAAACAAAGTTGAATCTGATGGAATTTGAACTCACAACGCAAAGGGTAGCAGTATCTTTACCAAAAGGCCCCACAAGTTATTTTGTCTGAACCTCTACTGACTCTGCCCACCACATGCCAGACTACTAAAAAAACTCAAGGTAATTTTTCGTTAGTCATGCTATCCAGAAAGTCCCTCAGGGTGCAGGTTTCTCATGAATGCTTTGGTGGAGGCGCATGACTTAGCGGTCAGGGTATTGAACTCATGATCATAAGATTGCGGTTTCAATTCCTCGACCGGGCAACACATCGTGTTCTTGAGCAAAATACCTCACTTCATATTGCTCCAGATCACTAAGCTGGCAAAAATAAGTAAACCCAGGACGGACCGGTGTGCCATCCATGAGTAAATATATACCCTACAGAAACCGGGAAACCGGCCCTTATGAGTCTATATGACTGCTTTAGCAATTCCTTCACTTGATCCCCTTCTTGTGTTTGTTATTTATGTTCATAAAAATGGTTTTTATATACTTGTTGCTTTTGTTATTGTTGTTGTCATCTTTGTTATTGTTATTTGACCCCAGATCAGCTCTGATGGAGTCGACCTATGATGAAAGCTGTGTGAAGGCGCGTGGTTTAGTGGTTAGGGGGTTCTACTCACGATTGTAAGAATGTGATGTCGATATCTGGACCGGGTGGTGCATTGTGCTCTTGAGCAAAACACTTAGTTCCTTGCTGCTCCTGTTCACTGAGCCGGTAAAAATGAGTAACCATGCGACAGACCGGAACCCGTCCAAGAGTGGGGGACATATGCCACACAACTGGGAAACTGACCTTATGAATTTACAGGACTCAAGTAGGACTTTTATGATGAAATCTGTGATTCTCCCCATCTTGTAACATCTTGGACTACATAATTCGCCATATCGCTCCTTTCTCAATACGGTAAAGTGTAATTCCAGAGAAATTTGGTTCCTCTTTCTTGTAGTCCAAACCAGCCCGTCGAGACTTTCTCAAATGAAGGTCAATTAGGTGTGTATATGCATTTATGTGTTTTTATGGATCCGTGTATATGTATATGTGTGTTTCTATGTGTGTATGCGCCTGTGACTGTATGTGTGTGTGTATATATACATATATGTATATATATATCACCGTTCACCGACCAGGCTATCAGATGTTGCTACACATCGCTGGTCACAATGTGCTTTGCATTGTTTTAGCCTTCAAGTGACGCCACCCCGCTGGCTAAGCGAGCAGGCCAACAGAAGAAAGAGTGAGAGAAAATTTTGGCGAAAGAATAGGGGAATCGAAACTGCGATCCTACAACCGCGAGTCCGCTGCCCTAACCACTGGGCCATTGTGCCTCCACATATATGTGTGTGTGTTTACTAACGAAACATTTAATTTTACCTCCGTTACTAATTTCCACCAATGGAATGCCGATGGACACCATTTTAAACTGCGTCGTATAATTTGGCTCAATGGGAGCTTAATCTTCTTCTATCCGATACCTACCAAGCAGTCCTAATTATTTTAGCACGTTTACTTAATTAATTCAATCTACGGGGGTGTTAATTTATGTAGTACTGCTATGGAAAGATTAAAAGCAAATAGTATATTGAAAATCTACTTAAAGGAAGCAGTACAAAGGAAAAATTTAATTACGGAATTGTTAAGTAATTATAGTCAGCATTGTAATCATTAGAGAATGATATAAGTTTCAGTTCGTTCGCAGCATTGAGAAAATTTTAAATCGTAATGAAGCCGCGTTTCAAAGTTAATATCAATTACGTTGAGTCTCACATATATTTCACTCGTGTTTTGTCAATGCTGTGAAACCATGGCACGACTTAGGCAGGATAAATTTAAATGCTAAATGAAGTCTGTGTATATGGGTGATGTATGTGTGATTGTATGTATGTAGACATTCAAGGCGGTGAGCTGGCAGAAACGTTAGCACGCCGGGCGAAATGCGTAGCCGTATTTCGTCTGCCGTTACGTTCTGAGTTCAAATTCCGCCGAAGTCGACTTTGCCTTTCATCCTTTCGGGGTCGATTAAATAAGTACAAGTTACGCACTGGCCTCGATATAATCGGCTAAATCCGTTTGTCTGTCTTTGTTTGTCCTCCCTGTGTTTAGCCCCTTGTGGGTAGTAAAGAAATAGGTATTTCGTCTGCTGTTACGTTCTGAGTTCAAATCCTGAAAAGGTCGACTTTGCCTTTCATCCTTTCGGGGTAGATTAAATAAGTACCAGTTACGCATTGGGGTCGATATAATCGACTTAATCCGATTGTCTGTCCTTGTTTGTCCCCTCTGTATTTAGCCCCTTGTGGGTAGTAAAGAAATAAGTACGTATATAGACATTCATATACACATGAAATTATGGGTGGCTTAGTGGTTAGGGGTATTCAACTCATGATCGTAAGGTCGTGAGATCAATTCCCGGCGGTGCGTTGTATCCTCGAGCAAGACACTTTATTTCACGTGGCTCTTGTCCACTCAGCTGGCAAAAATGAGTAGTACCTGTATTTCAAAGGGTCAGCCTTGTCACACTCTTTGTCACGCTGAATCCCCCCGAGAACTACGTTAGGGGTACAGGTATTTGTGGAGTGCTCAGCCACTTGCACGTTAATTTCATGAGCAAGCTGTTCCGTTGATCGTATCAGCTGGGACCCTCGTCGTCGCAACCGACGGAGTGCTCCTATATATATATATATATATATAATATATATATATATATATATGGTATACAAATTAAGTACAGGACATCACCAACAAGTGAAAAATACGTAAGCACATAAAGAGAGACAAGAACGAGACAAAATACCAAAAGAAGTTTAACTCCTCCTCAGTTGTCGACTGTTTATTACTCCCTATTTTGAGCTTTCAACGACAAGACAGGACAATTTCATAAGATAGCAGCATCCAGAAATTTTAGAAATATAAAATTTGTGGAGAGTTAGGGCTTCGAAAAAACAAAAAGCAACAGAGTGGGAGTACAGAGTAAACAATCGACGAAGACAAATATTCAGGGCCGTTAGGCAAAAGATGAATTATAATGGGTAATGCCCGGGGGAAATTTTGAAAATATATAGAATAAAGAGAAGAGAAGACAGTAGAAGAGAAAAAATGTTGGGAGGCAAGAGAAATGACGTCCAGCTAGATGGACGTCTGGTCTAGAAAAGATAGAGGCGAGAGAAAAATGGCTTGTAGTCACGTGTGACGAACAGGCAGAGAGGAAGGGGGACAAGAGAGAGGATGAGGGAAAGCAACAAAGGAGTGAGGAAAAGGGAGAAGGAACGAAAGATGGTAGGGAGTGGAAGAAAGACAGGATATTGGCGAAGAAGGAAGGGGAGAAACGGAAAATAAAAAGGATTATTGAGGGATAGAGAGAAGGAGAGAAAACAGAATATGGAATCGTACAAATTATATATAAGTGTAAGAATTTATTGTGGATAAGGCTGCGTGACGTTCGATAATGAATAAATAAAAAATACATCCGTGATGTATAAAAGTATATACATATATATATATAAAAATTCTATAATTATGAGTATAATTATAATTAGGGTTCTGCAAAATATGCTTCACCACATACCGAAATTTAGAAATAGCAGTTAAAATACTCTTCTACTGCCATAAGATATCTCCCAGACAGCAATATTGTCTGGGAGATATCTTATGGTAGTAGAATAGTATGTGGTGAAGCAAATTTTGCTGAACCCTAATTATAATTATGCTCATAATTATAGAATTGTAAAAGCAAATTAAATAAAATTTGGGATATTTTGCGGAGGGTGAAAGTGGTAACAAGAACAGGACAGTGAGTGCGGGAAGGACTGTTTCAACGGAGTCGCGTATTGTCCTTGCCTTCGTCACGCGGAGTAGATGAAACAGGGATCACTGAAGAAGGGGAATATTCTTTATGTTGCATGTCTCGTTTCTCTGTTTGTTTTTTTTTTCGTTGTTCCAAAAAAAAAACGTTCGTTTCTATGTTTTTGTTTTTATGTTTTCGTTTTTCATTGTGTTCAACGTTTTTTTTATGTCCTGTACCCATATATGCATGTATATATACATATATATGTAGGTATGTACATATATGTATGTGTATATGCATATATTTATATATTATTTATATTATTATATGATCGAACGCCACGAATCCTTTCCAAGTAAGTTTTATCTATCTATCTAGCTATAAATATATATATATATATATATATATATATATATATATATATATATATATATATATATATATATATATATATATATATACACACACATGCAAACGTATTTTCATATGTATATATGTATGTTTGTTTATATGTGTTGCTTTTAGTAACAACTTGTAATCCACTTGCATCATGTTATTCGCAACCCAACTTCCCTATGATCCTTCTTTCCGTAACCCGTAAGTTTTATTTTCTTAGTTTTAAAATCTATAGAGATCGCATGCAGTTATGCTACTCAACTTTAAGATTTTATCAATTCTCTCTATGAAATATTAAGCAAAGCTAGAAATAATATCTCTTGAAAAATACAATTTATTTATTTTGCTATCTTGTTGAATTGATCTTAAGTTTCGTAGATATTTCTTTTAATGGAAATAATTCTAAAATTAACTGTAAGACTTTATATAATTTTATATTCCTCGGTTTTTACAGTTACGTCTATTTACACGTATTTTATGTACATTTACGTTTATCGTAAGCTAATTGTTCATGGTGCCAAATATGGAATTAGTTCTTCCAGTTGGTTAGACCGATAAATTTTTACACATATCTGTATCACTTTATATTTACCTCTTAGTTATGATTTTTGTAGAAATGAAAAAAAGACAAGAATATTTATTTTCAAAATACTTATCGCACCTACCTTAATCCTTTCTATTGTAACCATTATTAGCTCGAGATACTTCAGTTCATTTTAAACAAAATTAACTTATTTTTAGATAATTTGATAATTACTTCTATGTTTTATTTATTTCAACCAAATATTTTTTACATAACACGGAGTGTTGCAGACATTATTTTCCAACTTGACAATACCCCGAATGCTTATATATATTTCATTTTTATAAGTTTTTCTCATAATAATAATCTTGCGTATATGTATGTGCGCATGAAATGACTCTTCTGTTGTTCGCATTGTATTCATAGAGCGCTCTTCAGCGCAACGAACAGAGTAAAATATATACAACCACTACACAACCATACTAAAGCAGTTAACATGTACAAATATATCAACACACCGTTACGTACACAGAGAGTCTTACATAAATAGGTGGACAATTATGGACAACTTGGCAGCTATTCTTTTTATATGTCGTTTCAAAAAAACATTATTTACAATGAAGTATTACTTGAAAAATCTGTAACAACTCCATGTCAGATCAAAGACGCATACTTTTATATATTTAGAGACAATCGTTTATTTGTTCTTTTACTCTTTTACTTGTTTCAGTCATTTGACAGTGGCAATGCTGGAGCACCGCCTTTAGTCGAGCAGATCGACCTCAGGACTTATTCTTTGTAAGCCTAGTACTTATTCAATCGGTCTTTTTGCCGAACCGCTAGATTACGGGGACGTAAACACACCAGCATCGGTTGTCAAGCGATGCTGGAGAGACAAACAGACACACAAACACACACACACACACACACACACACACACACCACACACACACATATATAAATTATATATTATATATATATAATTTCAACAATATTAAGGAATGGCCCTGATAGGCCATTCGACTCACCAGAAAGAGCAGCCAAACTGTAACCGCTAAATAGTAGTAATTCAGAAATCAAAGGAAAATCAAAAACACTGAATTACTACTATTTAGCGGTTTGAGTTTGGCTGCTCTTCCTGGTGAGTCGAATGGCCTATCAGGGCCATTCCTTAATATTGTTGAAATTATATATATATAGTCTGTGACTATTTTCTCTTTCTCACTGGACCGCTGGTGGCGAAAAAAATTTCTATTGAATTTTTTGCTACCCTTATATTGATTATATATATACACATATATATGACGGGCTTCTTTCAGTTTCCGTCTACCAAATCCACTCACAAGGCTTTGGTCGGCTCGAGGCTATAGCAGAAGACACTTGCCCAAGATGCCACGCAGTGGGACTGAACTCAAAACTCCGGTTTTGCGAAACAAACTTCTTAAACACACAGCCATACATGCACTTCAGTGAATTTTTAGAAGGCAGGAGTTCTACTATTGGTACAAGGCCTGAAATTTTGAAGAGAGGAGTAGTCGATTATATCGACCCCAGTACTTTATTGGTACTTAATTTATCAACCCCGAAAGGATGAAAGGGAAAGGCGACCTCGGTGGAATTTGAACTCAGAACGTAACGATAGACGAAATACCTATTTCTTTACTACCCACAAGGGGCTAAACACAGAGAGGACAAACAAGGACAGAAAAACGGATTAAGTCAATTATATCGACCCCAGTGCGTAACTGGTACTTAATTTATCGACCTCGGAAGGATGAAAGGCAAAGTGGACCTCGGCGGTATTTGAACTCAGAACGTAAACGACAGACAAAATACCTCTAGACATTTCGCCCGGCGTGCTATCGTTTCTGTCAGCTCGCCGCCTTGCCTCTCAGAACAACAATGACGACAGAAGCAAATTCTTATCTATTTCTTTTACTTTCTTTCTACTGTTTCGATCATAAATGCCATAGTTTTGACACGAGAAAGTGGGGAGCGATTCTCCTGCTTAAACATCAATCTCACTTTCGTAATTTTGCTGCTAGTGTCATTTTGCTTGGCATTCAGAGAATGGTTTCAAACTTATTATTTCTATAATAATATTGTCTTCATATTTAATACTTTTTATTGCCTCTCTCTCTCTCTCTCTCTCATATATATATATATGTGTGTGTATGTGCGTGTGCATCTATCTATCCATCTATCTATCTCTATCTATCTATCCATCTGTCTATCCATCTAGCTATCCATCTATCCATCTAGCTATCCATTTATCCATCTAGCTATCCATCCATCCATCTATCTATCTATCAATCTATCTACCTATTTGCTTCTCTGTCTGTCTATATATGCTATAATAATCATTTCTTCCTTAGGCAGAAGGCCTGAAATTGTGTGTCTGTGTGTGTGGCGGGGAGGCTATAAACTGATAATCATTTAATCAATCTCAAAAGGATGAAAGGCAAAGTCGACCTCGAAATTTGAACGAATTGGTTGAATAATGTCCCTGTAGGTATTAATGTTTTTATAGCAATACAGTTAATTTCACGTAGCTGGCTTTGCCTTTTTTTTTGTTTTTTTTTCCAATATAGCTAGGCTGTGGTTCTAAACTGGGGATCTGAGTAGGCTGGTTCGAAACTCAGGAAGAACCTTACTAGACAAGAATCAAAATGTCCTTTGCTATTTGTAACAGCCATTTTCCAGGTAAAGGAAGACGTTCGTTGCTGCAGTTGTTTGCCCTTGAAGTGACTTAATTTTAGGTAATAGTTATCTCAGGTAGAGGCGCAATGGCCCAGTGGTTAGGGCAGCGGACTCGCGGTCGGAGGATCACGGTTTCGATTCCCAGACCGGGCGTTGTGTGCGTTTATTGAGCGAAAACACCTTAAAGCTCCACGAGGCCCCGGCATGGGGTGGTGACAACCCCTGTTGTACTCTTTCGCCCCAACTTTCCCTCACTCTTTCTTCCTGTTTCTTGAGTAACGCTGCGATGGACTGCCGTCCAGTCCAGCCGGTGGGGGGGGGGACACATACGACATGGAAACCGGGCCCATGAGCCTGGCTAGGCTTGAAAAGGGCGAATAAATAAAATATATAATAATAGTCATCTCAGTAATTTTTTAACTGCTTCATTGTAGCAATTTTTTTCTTTTACTTGTTTCAATTATTACACTGTGGCCATGCTAGGGCACCGCCTTGAAGAATTTTTAGCCGAACGGATCAATTCCCGTACTTTATTTTGTAAAGCCTGACATTTATTCTACCAGTCTCTTTCGGTGAACTGTTAAGTTACGGGGACGTAGACACACTAACACCAATTACCAAAAGGTGGTGGGATGACAAACACGCTCACACACACACACACACACACACATATATGTATACGACGAGCTTCTTTCAGTTTCCGTCAACCAAACCTGCTCACAAAGTATTGGTCAGTCCGAGGCTATGGTAGAAGACACTTGCACAAGGTGTTATGCAATGGGACTGAACCCGGAATCATGTGGTTGAGAAACAAGCTTCTTACCACATAATCACGGTAGTTGACAGTGGTATCTTCTCTAGATTTTTATAGTGTTGATTAAAAATGCTAGTTTCATTACAAATACCTGGTGAAATGGAAAAGTGACGTTTTCGTAGATAGCTCACAAGTAATGTTTGTGGTGTCATTCTCGGTGTCTGCCATGCAAAATTCTATGATTTTTAAAGTGAAAATAAAAAAAAATTTTAACTGGTACTCATTGTATGCGTGAAAATTGCTTCTCATTTATAACAACTGAATGAGTGAAATAATAGTTCAATGAGTGAGAATTGCTTGTCATTCGTGAAAGAAGAAAATAATATACATATTTATTGATCTAGGCCTTCTTTAGGTCGGCAGAGTGCAACAGAAAAACCCTTCAAAAATGCATTTTAGATGAATCTACTTCATCTACATTTTTCACTGACGTTTCATCTATGCATATCTATTTGTGCATACGTGTGTGTGAATGCATTTGTGCAAGTGCGGATGCGTGCATGTGCGCATGCGTATGTATGAGTGTGTGTATGTCTGTATGTATGTGCGTGTATATATATATATATATATATATATATATGAGTATACGTAAACCAATTCGACATTGTACATGTAATAATTTTGTGTGTCTGTGCATTTGCATGATGGGCGTATTGTATGTGTGCGTGTGTGTGTGTGCTTGTGTGTGTATGCGTCTTTATGTGTTTATACGTGTATGTGCGTGTGTGTGAATGTGTGTAAGTATTTGATGTCTGCGTTTGTGTGTGTGTTTGTTTCTGTGGAGTGAGTTTGTGTTTACCTACGTGTGTGTCATTTGAATTTCTGAGTATGTGTATTTCATTATGCGAAAACGACAATGAATATATTATTCGGAACGTTCAATTTGAAGCAGGATGATGTGTTTGAATGCTTTGGGTTATGTAATTAAGTGTTTTACAACTCTGTTTAACTTGTCTAAAAATCAATAAATACTACAAATATATTAAGATCGATTTAAAAGACTAACTCTTCACCCACTCATAAAACGCACCGTGTTTCTCAGAAATAGCCTGTCTTACATGATTTCGATTGTCGATCGCCATCAGGTAAGAGAGAAGAAGAAGGAGAGAGAGAGAGAGAGAGAGAGAGAGAGGGGGGAGAAAGGAAGAAAGAGAGGCTTCTAAACAAACAACGGTTTTGATCAGTTTCGATTTTAGACTGTCGTTAGTTCACCTTATTTAAGTTGCTAATGCCCTTGACAAAGTTCTATATTATATTATTATCATTATTATTATTATTATTATTGAGTGACAGAGCAGTTCAGGCCATCAAAGTGACACTGGGGTAAAATATACGAAACCCAGTATACCCATCATCACGACCCAAATGATAAGAGTACACCAGACACATGCATCACAAACATATGTGCGCGACATGGTGATCTCATATCAAGAGAAACCGCGCATGGCCTTGCAGGTGGGGCCCAGTTAGAATTTTCTTCTGGTCGAGTAGCCCATAACGCTCAAAAGGTGTCTGAATAAGGTTTGTTTAAGGATGTTGAACGAAACACCCATGCTTCCAGAGGTGAATTATTCAAACCCCAAAGAATCCCTCTCAATACATGGCTATGATGCTGCCCCCACTACTTCTGCTCGTGATCAGAGATGCTCATATCACCAGCCACTAAGAGACATGCTCAACTGGTTAAGGTCAAGCAACTGACAAGCAAATCTGTGGTATTGAGCAGAATATTTGCTGTAGCCTATCTTTTGTACCAAGACAGAATCGTTAGCATGCGAAGCAAAATGCTTAGCGGTATTTCGTCTGATTTTATGTCCTGAGTTCAAATTCCACCGAGGTCGACTTTGCTTTCCATCCTTTCGAGGTAGATAAATTAAGTACCACTTACGTACTGCAGTCGATCTAATCGACTGGCCACTCCTCCAAAGTATCAGGCCTTGTGTCTATAGTAGAAAGGATCATTATAACAATGTTATTATTATTATTGTTGCTGTTATTATTATTATTAGCAGTAGTAGTATTTTATGTCACATATGCCGAAGAATAGGATCGTTCTTAACAAGTTCAATCCTTGATAACAGGTCAATCAATAATTTACTGTATGTACGATGGGACGGAACAAATATCACAACGTAATTTTGATCGAAAGTAGCATTTCATCGCTTTTAAATTTTATATTTGCAGTATCCCACTTTCACTGATATATCTATATGTACACACAGAGACACACACACATACACGCACGTACAATATACACACACATATATATACATATACATATTATATGTACAAATATATACATTCATATATATATACATATACATATTATATATACAAATATATACATTCATATATATATACATATACATATTATATATACAAATATATACATTCATATATATATACATATACATATTATATATACAAATATATACATATGTATACATATACATACACATACATACATATACATATATACATATACATACATATATATACATACATACATACATATAAATACATACACATACATACATACATACATACATACATACATACATACATACATATAAATATCTGAACACTCACACACACGCACACTAGCACACGCACATACATATTCAGGCATAGACGCATTAAAATATCTTATAAATATACATTATAACAGATTCCTTTTTCTCTTCGTTTTACTTCTTTTCAAACCAAATTTAACAATGCCATATCCAAATATTCTCAATGAAAAATTTAATTATGCGTCTATTTATTCCGAGTTAAACGACACAAAAAGAGATCAATTCCCGCCCATAGATGACATTTTAACACTTACACAAGGAAAGAATTGAATTTGTATAAACGAAGATATACTAAAGAGGAGAATGACTCTATCACTGAATTGCTTCGTTTGATACGACTATATTCAGAGGTCATCTAACCAACCGCTGAATGTAAATCTCTCACATCATTTGTTTTATGAAAACCATGGAACTGGGCTATGTCTGAAGACTCTGAACCATTCCAATAACGTTGATGCCATGTATGAACTCGCAGACCGTTTCTACTTTACTATTATCACCTATTTAATTACTATTATTCATTTTCTATGAAAATGAATTTATTTTTATGAAAATGAATTTTTTTTTGTTTTCGAATTGTTAATGTAAAAATAGATTAATTGATGGCAATATGATTTTTTAAAAATACTTATCGTAATGGCTTCTTTATTTGTCAAATCAAATTTTACAATGCAACACACAAACCTTTTTAACCAAAAGAGTACACATACATACATACATACATACATACACATATGTATGTCAACATCTATCTCATCTCTTCATTTCTCTCTTCATGTGTGTGCGTGTGTGTTTGTGTGTGTGTGTGTGTGTGTGTGTGTGTGTGTGCGTGTGTGTGTGCGTGTGTTTGTATGTGTGTGTGGTGTGTGTGTGTGTAAATATGTATTGTAGCTCTGAAATGTCTCTTTGTTTCCTACCTCATGCTTTCGAAAATATCACTTATCACATCTGATTTATGATTATTGAACACACACATAGCCACAAACATTACACACACACTTACACACACATGCCCAAAACACACATATTCACATATGCATACATACATTGTATATCTAAAAAAAGTAACACACATCATACATTATATATATATATATATATATATTATATATATATATATAATATATATATTATATATATATATATATGTGCACTTACATTAGCGGAAATACTAATTTTTGTTTATATCTATGTACAACCACACAGCTGCTCACACATAGCCGTACTCGTACTAGTATAAAGACTAACACAGAAGTACAGGACACACAGCTATATATATATATATATAGATATATATATAATATATATATATATATATATATATATGTGTGTGTGTGTGTGTATGCATGAGTATATATAATATACATACATATATGTGTGTGTGTGTGTGTATATGTATGCATGTATATATATATATATATGTGTGTGTGGTGTATATATATGTATGCATGAATATATATCTTAATATATATATATATATATGTGTGTGTGTGTGTCTGTGTGTGTGTGTATATATATATGTATGCATGAATATATATATATATATATTATATATATATATATATGTGCGTGCGTGTGTGTGTGTGTGTATATATGTATGCATATAAATATATATATGTATGCATATAAATATATATATATATATATATATACATACACATATACATGGACATACATATGTGTGTGAGTGGGTAAAATAGACGATAAAATAGAGATAAGTATTTAAAAATATGATTGAAGTGAAATATATTTAAAATGTACGAAAGTGATAGAGAAAAAATATATTGAAGCTATTGATGAAACACAAACTCGTACATATATGTACACACACGAACACACACACACACGTATATATAAGTATACATTATATATTATGTATATATATATATATTTAAGTATACATGTATATATATAAATGCATACATGTAATATATATATATATATATAAATGTATACATGTATGTGTGTATTATATATATACATGTATATTATATATATAATATATAAATGTATACATATATATATATGTACAAATGTATACATATTTATATATATATACACAAATGTATACATGTAATATATATATGTAAATGTATACATGTATATATATATATATATATAATATATATAATAATAAATGTTTAAATATATATATAAATGTTTAAATGTATATATATATAAATGTTAAACGTATATATAAATAAATGTTTAAATGTATATAATATATATTATATATAAATGTTTAAATGTATATATATAAATAAATGTTTAAACGTATATATATATAAATGTTTAAATGTATATATATAAATAAATGTTTAAATGTATATATATATATATAAATAAATAAATGTTTAAATGTATATATATATATATAAATAAATTTTTAACGTATATATATATATAAATGTTTAAATGTATATATGTATATGTAAATAAATGTTTAAATTATATATATATATATATATATTATATATATATATATAATGTATACATGTATATATATATATATGTATATATGCTTACATTTATACAAGCATACAAACACACACACACACACACATATACTCTTATACATACATACATGTATATGTGAAAAGAAAAATGAAAGGGGAAAAAAGTAAAATGAATGGTTAACGATAAAGAAATAAAAAGTAGGAAGAAAATGAAGGTGAGAAGGGAAAATGGACAGAAACGGAGTAAAAAAAAGAAAAGAATGAAGAAGAAGAAAATATAAAGCGAAGGTAAAGAGGGGGAAGAGAAAGATATGTATTATATCGTTATTCAAACATTGGAAGGCGCAATAGGTTTAAAAATGGAGATATAGTTGAGATCGAGATAACAAAACAACGAACATTTATGAGGAAAAGACCGAGGCCAAGTTAAAAATGGATGAAAAAGCTCAGAGAGAGATAATGAAGTAAAGTGGTGGAATAGGGAAGTCGAATAATTTTAGGAAGAAAGGAAAATCTACGAGTTAGACGTAAATGAAGAAAGCTACTTGTATGTAAGTCAAGAAATTGATAGGAACGTCTGCAAATACGTTAATCACTTTTTAATTTTAACATGCATTTTGTTCTCCTTTTCCTTACGTCCACCAAATTGCCTTTCTTTTCTTCTTCTGCCTCCCATCTTTTCATTGTCTGAGCTTTTCCTAAAATTTGATATGAGGAGCAAATGACATTTTGAAATTGAAGTGTGTTATGTGCATTTTACCAATGAAGAGACAATATACACATATATACATAAATACATACATATATATACATACATATATATATATATATTACTATTGGCTAAATGTTTCACTGGGATTAGTCAAGTGATGTAGACATCTCTGATGTGTCTCCAATAAGGATCGAAAATCGATTAAAGGTATTCACAATTTCACCATTTTCTCAGCTATGGAGAAATCGGTAAATTTGGACATGTTTGTATGTCTGCTAAGCGCATATATGTATAATATAAAGAGAGAGAGAGAGAGAGAGAGAGAGAGAGAGAGAGAGAGAGAGAGGAGAGAGAGAGAGAGAGGAGAGGAGGAGAGAGAGAGAGAAACAGAGAGAGAGGTAGACCTAAGTTCTAGACATACAAACATATATATATATATATATATATATATATATATATGCACACATATATATTTGTATGCATATATATATATATATATTATATACATATATATATATATATATGTGTGTGTGTATATACATGTATGTATGATGTGTGTGTTATATCTATATATATATATGTGTGTGTGTGTGTTTGTGTATACATGTATGTATGTGTGTATATATATATATATATATATATATATGTATGTTCTATTTTTTGATTATTTTAAATCTTCCACTGAGAAGGGAGCCGGTTTCCATGGTCTTATTTTGTATGCTGAGAGCTTTCCATCCAGGTCTCCTCTGAGGTAATAGTGCCCAGGTGTTTTGGGGCTGTATAGATCATCAGGAAGAGAGTGTTTCTTGAGGAGTTCACTGCCAACTCGTACAATGTCGCTCACTTCACTTTTCAGGAGTGCATTAATATATTTATTTTTGCTGCTGTTGTTTAGCAGGTGCTGCCTCAGTGATACCAAACGGCATTCGAAGGCCGCCTGCACAGATCTCAGGCCTCTACCACTTTCATTTCTTCTTAGGTGGAGCCTGTCAACATCACTGTTTCTGTGGGACTTCCCCGTTGTCAGGATTTTGCGGATTTTGATATCTATGGAGTGGATCAGGCCAATCAAATATCCCAAATGTTGGAATCAGCACTGGTACAGCAAATGCATTGTAGGATATTGTTTTGTTGTAAGAGGAGAGTTCCGACTGCCATATTTTCCCAAGTCTGGTGTAATATTCTCGGGTCACTATCTTTATTCACAGTACCTCCATATGGCACATTTTCGTCTATGCCAAGGTACTTGTAACATTATTTGTGTGGAATGGGGGAGATAGAGAAACCGTTGATGCACAGGTTTGTGGTTTGGAGGACTGAGTTTACTCGTTCTATAACAAAATATGAACATTCCTTTTGGCCAAATTCCATGCTTATATCGGCTGAAAATGTTGTTATTAATTCCAGTTGTATGTATGCATGTATTCCAGTTGTGTGTATGTATACATATATTTCTTTACTACCCACAGGGGGCTAAACATAGAGGGGACAAACAAGGACAGACAAAGGTATTAAGTCGATTACATCGATCCCAGTGCGAAACTTGTACTTAATTTATCGACCCCGAAAGGATGAAAGGCAAAGTCGACCTCGGGGGAATTTGAACTCAGAACGTAACGACAGACGAAATACCGCTAAGCATTTCGCCCGGTGTGCTAACGTTTCTGCCAGCTCGCCGCCTTTGTATGTATATATATATGAAACATGTAAAATTTCATATATCACAGCAAAACGCAAGGTGTAAGGGCGATGCATTGGAAATAAAGGGACGAAACTAAAAAGCGGAAATGGACGAAAGGTAAATTGAAGTAGAATATAATATAGAATAAACCTTTACATAAATAAATAACGTGAAATACACGAAGGGACGAACATAAGAGACAGACGGGTCATTCAAAGCCTTCGTTCTTCAGTCAGAAGTGTTCGTTGTTGTTTAGGGAAGATACACTCAGATGTGAACATACGCGCACACAACACACATTCATCACTGTTTAAAATAAATTGTCAGAAGTTGACGTAGATTGGTGATATATGTATGAATGCTCGTGTGGTAGATTTGCAACGTTATGTCTAGATGTGTATAATAATGAAATGAAAGGAAATTCCAAGCAGAATAAACAGTCCAGCGTCTTATTGTTAGACTAGCAGTATCGCCCGGCGTTGCTCAGGTTTGTAAGGGAAATAACTATAAAGCATTTTTAGAGAGTTATAGCCAAAAAATGGAAAAAAATATGGTAAATTTTTTTGAGAGTTAAAAAAGGATGGAGTTGCGTCCCCTAGACAGTTTGTGGTTCGTGTTTCTGATTCTCGACCCCATGTCGAATTTATCGATTTTTTTCAGAACTGGGGGAACTTTTCAAAATTTTGGCTGCGTTAGTTTTGAATTATGACATTGGGCTATGTGTGTGTCAAGTTTCATCAGAATCGGTTGAAAGCCGTGGTCAGGGTGAGGGTACAAGCAAACAGACACACAGAAACACGCACAGACAAACTGCCGTTTATATATAGAGAGATATACAACTCTATACTGAAATGTAAAAGTAAAAATGGAATGAAAAGTCGTCAAAATATTACACGTAAAATTCCGACGCGTGATTTTGTGACAGAATGTATTATTATTTATTCGGTTGGTAAAGTTAATATCCACAGAAGATATATTCTCTCACGAGAACACGAAAAGAAGGATGTCTAATTTAGTGATAAATAAATCTGGTGACTGCCTCAGAATAAAATATCCCTCTGAAAAACAGAGGCGACGTTTGAATACGTTGATGTATGAAGGGCGTAGCTTCGAAGATTCACAAGTTGATATTGAAATTATTAACGCCTTCCAACCTTCTGATTCCAGACATATTTTGAGAGGGTTGCGGTATTTCTGTTATGATCGCAACAGAAAAGAACATGTACTGATTACATTTTGATTAAAAGGTATCTTCACTCAGGCTTGTGTAATGACTTGCGTAGCTATCGTTCCTAATTAAGATCTTTGCTCAGAACACCACATTTATTTCAAGGTATTTAGCCTCTCAGAAGAGGCATTTATGTCAGTGTGTATAAGGCTGTATACACTTATACATGAATGGGTATATTTGTACCTCTCATATATATTTATCTATAAGCGCGTACCAGTATTGTTTATGTTTGTATATGAGTATATACATAAGCGCAGGTTTTATTCAATCATTTTGAGCGTGTACGCATACACGGATCTATCCACCCTTTTTATCAAGGACCTCTTTCAAAAATATATTCAGCTCCCTGCCATTACGTTTATCAGTTAACCCTATTTATAGGATTTCTTACCAGAATTATGTTATCAGGTGTCTGACACTGTTTTTGAGACTGCTCAAGAATATTCCATCTATGCATTGTGTAGAGATCTCCTTGGGAAATACAGAATTTGGTTTTACAGGATCCATGTAAGAAGCTCGAAACACCGAAGTAATACTCAGGTGTTTTCAACTTCAAATACATATCTGCACACACACACACACACACACACACGTTTATATATATAATATATATATATAATATATATATTATATATATATATATATAGTATATATATATAGGGAAGCTTTATGAAAATAGACAAAAGACGAAGGCAGGTTTACGGAAATAAACAAAAGACGAAGGTAGGTGGAATACAAACAAACAATTGTATTAGTATGGCGCTCAGGAATATAAATAAAACAAGTCTTTAACGTTTCGAGCCTACGCTCTTCAACAGAAAGATACACAGAGAAGAAACACAGAAAGAAGGAGAGAAAAAAAATGCGTGCAGAGGCTAGCGAATCAACATGGCGATCTGATTTCGGCCAGAAGTCAAAGATCAAACGTGAGACGCAAGAGCGAAATTAGGGGAGATATATATATATAAACGTGTGTGATATATATATATATATATATATATATAAATATATAACTTATAAACAAGGGCAAAAGAAAAATTATTTCTATGCCAATATGTTGCATATTGGCATAGAAATCATTTTTCTTTTGCTCTTGTTTATAAGTTGTTTATAATTTTAGCCATTAAAGGTATTTTAATATGCTGCCACTTGATGAAATCTTTTCTGAAAAATAATAATTATTATTATTATTATTATTAGTAGTAGTGTATGTATGTGTATATATATATATATATATATATATAGGACTCTTCCGTCGAAGACGACGTTTGAGCGATCAGCGTTTCTGTCGAATAACCTGCACACAATTGATTTGTTTATAGTGATCAAACGTATTTGCAGTACATTAACTCACTCTCTCCGCCATTAAATCGATGTTGCGTAAACAGGGGAACGGTGTGCCACGCGTCAAGTGTCGAAAGGGATCGGTGAATAATGTGAGATAAAGGGGGCTTTGCTCAAGAACATTTACATGTGTGTATACGTATGTGTGTATGTATACATGTTTATATGTATATATATTATATATATATATATATATATATATATATATATAGGCGTAGGTGTGGCTGTGTGGTAAGTAGCTTGCTTACAAACCACATGATTCCGGGTTCATTCCCACTGCAGTGCACCTTGGGCAAGTGTCTTCTATAGCCTCAGGCCAACTAAAGCCTTGTGAGTAGATTTGGTAGACGGAAACTGAAAGAAGCCCGTCGTATATATATGTATATATGTATGTATGTGTGTGTGCATATGTTTGTTTGTCTCTCCAACATCGCTTGACAACCGATGCTAATGTAAGATAGCGGTTCGACAAAAGAGACCGATAGAATAAGTATTAGGCTTACAAAGAATTCGGCTGAAGGCGGTGCTCCAGCATGGCCGCAGTCAAATGACTGAAACAAGTAAAAGAGTAAAGAGGGCACCTGGTCAAGGAATTGAAATCACGGTCTCGCAATCGTGACTGCAACACCCTAACCACCAGGCCATGCGTCCTCAATATATATATATATATATATATATATATATATATACTAACGTGTATAACCATCAGACTTAGATACTCATACACACACACACAGTACATATACATACATACGTACACACACACACACACACACATATATATATACCACATTTATAACCATCAAACTTAGATACCTATACACAAATGCACAGTACACATACATATATATATACATACGTGTGTGTATGTGTGTGTGTGTGTACTCTGCATACGCATGATTCTGTATGCGTGAGTGAGTATGTGTGTATGTGATTGAAACCTTTCCTCACCAGCCAGAAGCCTGAAGTTGACTCGCAGCCAGCTCCATTGAAACCAAGTGTCTGTTTAGATAAGAAAATACGATAAGAGTTTTTCTCGAGAAAAGTATTGCCACTAAAACTGATGCATTTATGTATAAGGTCAGCTTAAAGTAATATTCTAATTTGTTCTACATTGTTAGATACTTCGCTTCGGTTTTTCCTTCTCATCCTGTTTATTTCATTAAATATCATTTCCTTTTTGCACCATAGCAGCATAAATCTAATAGAAAACTTTCCAAGCATGAGGGAAATAAAATTGATAAAATAAACAGTCTTGCAATCTTACGATCGAATCAAGCTCTTATTTTATATATGTATATGTATGTACGTTTGTATGTGTATGTGTATGTATACATGTATTGTAACATATGTATGTATGTATGTATTGTAACATGTGTATGTATGTATGTATGTATGTTTAGGGATTTTTAAAAAAAACACCGAATTTGAAGTATTTATTTTCTTAAAGTTCTTTCCTGTGATCCTTGTATAACTTAATTTTCGGACATCATGTAATTCTTTCGCGGGTTGAAATACAGCAAGGATACAAAGAAAAAACTCTGCTTTCTCATATATCAGGCAAATATCTAATAATAATAATAATAATAATAATAGTAATAATAATCCTTTCTACTCTAGGCAGAAGGCCCGAAATTTTGGGGGAAGGTGGGGCAGTCGATGAAATCAACTCCAGTACGCAACTGGTACTTAATTTGTTGATTCCGAAAGGATGAAAGGTAAAGTCGAACTCGGTGGAATTTGAACTCAAAACGTAGCCATGGACGAAATACCACTCAGCATTTCGTCCAGCGTGCTAACGATTCTGCCAGCTCGCCGCAATAATAATAATAATAATAATAATAATAATAATAATAACAAAATACTTTCTATGTAATCTCAAGTTTTAAAACAAACATAATTTTCTTATGGTTTCTTAGTACAAAACCAAGTATATGGCACCCTAGGCATAACACCAACATGAACTTCCAACTTGTTGTCTCTTGAGGTCTCTGGGTGAGACTTGGAGCCAACTTGTACAAATGTAAAGCAAAAGTCAAACATATAATAATAATAATAATAATAATAATAAAGATCAGACAAAAAGAACGTGTTTATTAATTGACATGAGTATTCCCTGTGATCACAATATGGCGGCGAAAGAATTTGACAAGATTAGTAAATATAAAGACCTGCTAATAGAAATTGAAAAAATGTGGCAATTCAAGGCGACTACAGTACCAGTGATTGTAGGATCTCTAGGAATGATTAAAAAATGTACTGAAACCTATTTGAAAATGATTCCAGGCTTACCATCCCTACAGGAAGTGCAAAAAATCGTGTTAACTGGAACGGCTCATGTACTGAGAAGAGCATTATCGTTGTGAAAATAACATCCATCCCTGAATTTATTTATTTATTAATTTTTAAATACATATTTTATCTGTGAATTTGCGCGTGTAATCTGGGAATGCATACAATGCCCTTCTCTGCCCTAGGTGTATGGAAAACACTCGGCGAGAAACGGAAGAAAATTTGAAGAAAGAAGGAAAAAACATAATAATAATAATAATAATAGTGACAGGAACGAGAGAGTACTGAAAGCAGAGAAAAAAGGAAAAACAAAAGAAAAAATGCAAAAAGGACATGAAGAATTACGCAAGAAGGGACTACACAATCAGTTCCATGCAGCCACAACAGAAGTTGTTGAAAAAAATAGGTGGGACTGTCTGATGAAAGGAACACTGGAAAAAGAGACCGAAGCACTATACTGGCAGCGCAAGGCCAAGCTTTGGCCACGAACTGCAGGGTCAGCCTTAGGAATGAGCATGTGTCTTTGCTGTGCCACATCTGCGACAGAGTGGATGAAACCATTGCCCATATGACGAGCGAATGCCCTAGACTTGACCCAAATCACTACAACTTGTGGCGACACGACCAGGTAGCGAAAGTGCTACATTGGAAACTGTGCGAAAAGTGAGGGTTAGAAAGAGGCAAGACGTGGTATGAACACAAACCGCAGAGAATGGTGGAGTCGGAGACTAGCAAAATCCTCTGGGATTTCCCAATTTAAACAGATCAGGTGCTAGAGCATAACATACTGGACCTAGTGGTGGTGGACAAGGTACACCACATATGCTATATAGTTGACGTTGCAGGCCTTTTGACCAACGAATTGTCAAGAAGGAAGACGAAAAGATACGTACAAGCCTCTTAAGTACGAAATAACCCGGCTATGTAAAATGAAGAAGGTGAAGATAGTGCCAATTATTGTTGGGTCCTTGGGAACAGTATCAAAAGGCATCAAGAGGAATATCAAGGAAACTGGAATAGAGTGCCCAGTAGAACTGTTACAAAAGGTTTGCCTCTTTGGCACAGCCAGAATAATCAGGAAAGTATTAGATAGCTGAAACGAACGGATAACATGGTACCGTAAGCTGCAGCTAATAAGCCCTCTACCCATTCAAGACTCCAAGAGCTTTCACAAAAAACGTGATATAATAATAATAATAATAATAATAATAATAATTCTTTTTACTAGAAGCACAAGGCCTCAAAATTTTGGAGGAAGAGATTAAGTCAATTATATCGACCCCAGTACGTAACTGGCACTAATTTTTATCGATCCCAAATGGATGAAAGGCAAAGTCGACCTCGGTGGAATTTGAACTCAGAATGTAGCGACAAATGAAATACCGCTAAGAATTTCGTCCGGCGTGCTAGCAATTCTGCCAGTTCGCCGCCATAATAATAATATAATAATAATAATAATAATAATAATAAAATCATAATGATAATAATATAATAATGATAATAATAATATATAATAATAATAATGATAATAATAATATAATAATATAATAATGAGTAATAATAATAATAAATGCCCTGATGCAGTACCAAGCAGTGGCTCTCATGGCTTCTGATCTTAACTGATGGAAGTGTTATCATGTACATTGTTTTGTCTGGTATAAAAATGGGCTACAGCAAATATTCTGCTCAATACCACAGATTTGCTTGTCAGTTGTTTGACCTTAACTAGTTGAGCATGTCCCTTAGTGGCGACGATATGTGCATCTCTGATCACGAGCAGAAGCAGTGGAGGAGCATCATAGCCATGTGTTGAGAGGGATTCTTTGGGGTTTGAATAGTTCACCTCTGGAAACATGGTGGTTCTTTCACATCCTTAAACAACCCTTATTCAGGGACCGTTGAGCGGGATGGGCTACTCAACCTGAAGAAGAAGAAAACTCTAACTGGGCCCCACCTGCAAGGTCATGTGCTGTTTATCTTGATATGAGATCACCATGTCGCGCACATATGGTTGTGATGCATGTGCCTGGTGTACCTTATCAGACGGGTAGTCATGATGGGTATATTGGGCTTCGTATATTTTACCCCAGTGTCACTTTGATGGCATGAACTGCTCTCTCACTCAATAATAATAATAATAATAATAATAATAATAATAATAATATGGTACCAACATACACCGCAAAAGGTAATAGACGAAAAGGGGAAGGCAAAAATCCTCTGGGACCTTTACATTCAGACTAGGTGTTAGAGCATCGAAGGCCGGATATAGTAACCTTTACGAGGGACAAACAAGAGGGCCTAATAATTGACGTGGCAGTGCCTGGAGATCGACATATTATCATGAAAGAAAGAGAAAAGGTTGATAAATATGGAGACCCGAGAATTGAGATCGCTAAGATGTGGCAGCTACGAGAGTCAAATATAAAGGTTATCCCTATTTTCATCGGAGCATTGGGTTCAATACCACCTAGTCTGTAAAAACATCTGAAAGCCTAAGCGATACCCTACAGTCTAGGTGTATTGCAAAAGTCGGCATTACTTGGAACTGCAAGCATATTGCGTAAAGTAGTGTCTGCCTGAGATACTTGTTATGACCTGAGATACTTGTTGTGACACAATATCTTCAATCAACATCCTCACGATATTGTATACTGTGCGACGTCTTAAATAGTAACAACAACAACAACAACGACAGCAGCAGCAAGAAGAAGAAGAAAAAGAAGGAGGAAGAAGAAGAAGAAGAGGAAGAAGAAGAAGAAAAAGAAGAAAAAGAAGAAGAAAAAGAAGAAGAAGGAGAAGAAGAAGGAGTAGAAGAAGAGGAAGAAGATAAAAAGAAGAAAAAGAAGAGGAAGAAGAAAAAGAAGAAAAAGAAGAAAAAGAAGAAAAAGAAGAAGAGGAAGAAGAAGAAGAAGAGGAAGGAGAAGAAGAAGAGGACGAAGAAAAAGAAGAAGAAGAAGAGGAAGGAGAAGAGA
>NC_042998.1:22410989-22440989 GCF_006345805.1 Octopus sinensis
ACTTTCTTAAAGTTCGATATGCAGGAATTACGTTGACTTTATCCAAATTCCATTGATAGAACTCTTGTTTCGTGGCTACAAACCAGCTTCCACTTTTAAGGAAAAATACTAATTATTAAAAGAAAAAAAACATACATACATACATACATACATACATACGCACACCCATCCGCCCGTCTGTCCGTCCATCCACCCATCAAGTCGTTCAAGAATTTGGACCTGGAGATCTCCATTTCCAGCGACTTCGAGGGCCACCTCCCAGTGGTGTCGGGCGTCAACGAAGAGCCCTCGACTACAACAAGACGGCCAAAGTTTTTTTTTTCCCCCCAAGGTCTGGGTTCTCCCGCCCCTAAGCCCTAGATCATTACCTGAACACCCTTACCCGTCTTGTTGCTTAACAACAACAACAATCCACCCATCCATCCATCCATCCGTCCGTCCACCCATCCCCCATCCATCCGTCCACCCTTTCCCCCATCCATCCATCCACCCGTCCGTTCATCAATCCATTCATTCATCTACCCGTCCCTCCGTCAAACCATACATACATACACGCATTCGTACGGAGACGTCTAAATCCAGGTGCGTGCGTTAGTAAACATTTCAATTATTAATTCTTCTTCCGTTTCTGTTAAATACATCCCTTTCATCCGCCATGAAGCTCGTCTGTATGATTCATTGATAGAATGCTCTTTTTGTTGCTTTATATCTTCTGTGTGTGTATACAGCACCAAACACACACACACACATTCATATATATATACACACATATACATCCATATATATATATATATATACATATACATCCATATATATATACATATCCATATATATATCCATATACATCCATATATATATATCCATATATATATATATATCCACATATATATATATATCCACATATATATATATCCATAACATATATATCCATATACATATATATATATCCATATACATATATATAATATATATATATCAATATTATATCCATATACATATATATATATTCCATATATATATATCCATATACATATATATCTATATCCATATACATATATATATATATTATATATATATCCACCCATATACAATATATATATATATATATATATATATATACACCCATACATATATACATATATATATTATATATATATAACACCATATACAATATATATATATATATATACACCCAGATACATATATATATATATATATATACACCCATATACATATATATATATATATATATATACACCCATATACATATATATATATATACACACATATACATACATATATATATACATCCATATACATCCATATATATATATATTATATATATATACATACATATATATATACATATATATACACATTCATATATATACATATATACATACATATATATATACATATATACATATATATATATATACAAATATATACACATACATATATACACACACACACATACGTAAATATGTGTGTACACTAACGTATATCGAAGCTAACGTATGTATACCATGCATTTGATATTTTCATTGCATGGAGAATGAAAAATGTCCTATCAAGATATGCTGTATTCAGGAATGTTATTTTTGTAACGTATATAAATGTTTGAGACATGGTTTGTTGCTGTTGTTGTTCTTCTTGTTCTTGTTCTTGTTGTTGTGCTGTCGATGTTGTATGAATTTATGCGTGAATCTGTGTGTTCATATATATTTACGCGTGCTTTCCTGTGCGCAGACGTGAACGTGTTGCGCGCGCGTGTTTGTGTGTGTGTTGTATCATCATCGCGTGTACTCACCGAACATTCCCTAATGTCCCGTTTGGCAGTTTCTCAATTTCCTTTCCGGTACATCAGAATGCTATATTGGATTGGTATATCGATCACTAAAGCCTCAACATCCTTAATCATAATATACAGACACAGTTAACCATGATTTATATGACTGTTAGTTTGCACAGGCACGGAGCAGACTATTATAACACGGCCATTTTTAGGGGGGAAATATTTTGCGCTGATTTCTTAATGTTTGTATAGTATCGAATGAATACAAACAACCTACTCAATTATGCATCGTATAATATATTCCAGCCTAGCCTAGCCTAACCTAAAGTGTTATAGTTGAAATGGGAATCTCACTTTGCGTTTAACAGGCTATCTCATATATTCCGTTGAATATTCTGACTAGTTTGTATGGTCTAATTCTGTACAGATTTACAATAGGGCTTTGTTGTATATTTTACGATTGCGGCATCAGGTTATATTATTGGTAAGAGGTGAGGGTTCTATCTACGTAGTCACTCGGTCTGCTAGAAATAGCAGCCAAGTTTCCTTCAAAGGAAATCGTAGTCTTTGATGTACAAAGACATGGCATAAATATAAAAAGATGCTATAGAAGCAAGCAATAAATAAAGCTGAGATGGGCTCGGCTGGAATGCCTTTTGTTCAAAAGGTTTGCTTGATCAGAGTTAGTCCGGAGTAAACGATGTCAACAACAATAGCAAGTGGAGGCGCAATGGCCCAGTGGTTAGGGCAGCGGACTCGCGGTTGTAGGAACGCGGTTTCGATTCCCAGATCGGGCATTGTGAGTGTTTATTGAGCAAAAACACCTAAGCTCCACGAGGCTCTGGCGGGGAGGGGTGGTGAACCCCACTGTGCTCTCTCACCACAACTTTCTCTCACTCTTTCTTCCTATTTCTGCCATAAAGCAGAGGAACCATGGTGTGGTAAACTTTCAGACCCTAGTCTAGATTGCAAATCCGCTGTACCCTAGGATGGTTCCACTCTCTACCCGTTAAAAAAGCCACCGTTTACGGAATGAGGATAACAACGCAGCTTTCGCGCCCGTGCAACCGCCAGCCTATCGTGTGTTACGGGGACGTAAACACACCAGCATCGGTTGTCAAGCGATGTTGGGGGGACAAACACAGATACACAAACACACACCACACACACACACACATATATATGTATATATATATATATACATACATATATATACGACGGGCTTCTTTCACTTTCCGTCTACCAAATCCACTCACAAGGCTTTGGTCGGCCCGAGGCTATAGTAGAAGATACTTGCCCAAGATGCCGCTGAACCTTGGGACTGAACCAGGAACCATGTGGTTGGTAAGCAAGCTACTTACCACACTGCCACTCCTCATATGTGCTTCACTTTTAAATGTTCGATTTAAAAGTATACATATGGACCATTTTGATACCAAGTTGCCCGAGACCGACCCTTGGTTTCTTGAGAAAAAAACTTCCTGTTTATAATGATGTAAATTAAAATCTTCAATCAACATTTTGTATTAATTTATGTTCCAAACACTAATTTAATAACAAAAACGTTATTTTACTAAATTCTTCATGATTTTCAAAATTAATGAAAAGAAACAACAAAAAAACCCCAAAAAAACAAAGGCAATACATTTTAACAACAAAAGCAGTGTATTTCACATAAAATATAGTAATGAAAGTTTTATATCACTTAAGGATTGTCAAGGTAATCTCGGATCTGTTCGCCAGATATGAATCGCCATTAATTTTAATGTCAATTCATAGACACGTGTGCATGATTATTAAAAGAATATTAATGTACGACAAGATGAACAGCAAAATGTGAATAACAGTTTAGAACACATGTGTGTCAGTAAATGCAAAACACAAGTTCACATCTGGATGGTATACGTTTCGCAAGAAGCTAAAAACAAAATAAAAACCCAAAAAAAGAAAACAAACAAAAAACCGAGACATTCTGAAAGAAACCGTGGTGCATTATATATATATATATGTGTGTGTGTTAGTGTGTGTATATATAGGGAGAGTTTACAAAAAAAACCAACAAAAGACCAAGACAGGTGGTGTACAAAACAAACAGATGTACTAGTATAACGCTCAGGAATAGAAAAGTCTTTTAAGTTTCGAGCCTACGCTCTTCTACAGAAAGGGACACAGAAAAAACAAGGAGAGAAATAAGGAGAGAAATAAGGAGAGAAAAAAATGTGTGTAGTGGCTAACGTTCGGTTTGAACGGTAGTTTTTAACATAATTTCTAGGTACTAAAAAATTTTAAACTTCGTATACTGGTAGAATGTGTTTATAAAACATCTTTTTCTCTTGGCTTTATTGAGAAAATTCTATGGTTTGTAAGATATTTGTTGTTTTTTTTCTTCAATTTCTGCAATTTCAACCAATCACTGGCGTCTATTGAGGTAAAAAACATTCTGTGCCGTATGAATGTGTCCCTCGTTTAAGAAACAGATTGGGTTTATTTACATTTGTGAAGAAAAAAAGATACCCTTCTCCCCACCCCTAACCCTAAAACAGATTGAAATGCAATAGATCGATACTAGGTTCATAATTATAGGTGACAATTTCATATGACACCGCTAGAAAAAACTGCCGTTCAAACCGAAAAGATCCAAAAATTATGACAAAGATGTTATTGTTTTGTTACGGACGACTGATAAAAATAATACATACATACATGCATGGATACTTGCATAAATACATACATACATACATGTGTACATGATTCCAGTGGGATTCTACGTAGTTTCTGCGTACCAAATTTACTCAAAGACATTGGCTAGGCCTGGGACTATTGCAGAAAGCACTTGCCCAAGGTGCTGTACAGTGGGACTGAACCCAAGACCACGTAGTTACGATGCAAACTTCTTCACAAAACAGCCATGTTTGCACCCATCGATTATTATCTTTTTTTCCTTTTAAAATAATTTCAGAAATAGAATACAAATGCAAGTCTCTTTCACATCAGACCCGAGCGTATTTAATTTTAATAGAAGAAGGACATTTTAGTAGCCTAGAATTATTTGTTGGAAGCACTCCGTCGGTTACGACGACGAGGGTTCCGGTTGATCCGAATCAAAGGAACAGCCTGCTCGTGAAATTAACGTGTAAGTGGCTGAGCACTCCACAGACACGTGCACCCTTAACGTAGTTCTCGGGGATATTCAGCGTGACACAAGAGAGTGACAAGGCCGGTCCTTTGAAATACAGGAAGTAAGAGTGAGAGAAAGTTGTGCTGAAAGAGTACAGCAGGGATCACCACCATCCCCTGCCGGAGCCTCGTGAAGCTTTTTAGGTGTTTTCGCTCAATAAACACTCACAACGCCCGGTCTGGGAATCAAAAAAAAATATGAGTATACATATATATTTTAATATTTAGCAGAACAGAGTGACTCTAGGTCAGAGAGTTTCGTGCGTTGGCACTTATCAAACTTTGATAAGTGTTAACGCACGAAATTCTCCAGCCCCGACTCACTTTGTTACTTCTGCTAAACGTTAATATGTATATAAATATGTATGCATGCAAATATCATGTAAACACTCACAACGCCCGGTCTGGGAATCGAAACCGCGATCCTATAACCGCGAGTCCGCTGCCCTAACCACTGGGCCATTGCGCCTCCACAGCCTAGGATAAACCATGTCTGAAAAGAAGAAATGGTTACAGCCTGAATACCTTTGATCATAGGTCTGCTCGATGAAGACTGACCTGGTACTAAAGAAACAACGACGTCGTATAATGATAATACTAATCGTAATAATGGATTAGAATTGAATTGCTACCAGTTCTGATGCTCCTTTGAAAAATGTAAGGCGACACAAATTTGCTGAAGACTCGTTGTAATTAGTTCTCGAAAGATAGTAACAATCGATTATGTAAAAAGATCAAAGACAATATTCAGAGAAATATAGGCAATATTTTAATTAACATTTGAGAGTCATCAAATAGATGGAAAAAAATAATCAGGGTGTGGTAAATGGCTTGAAATGGGCTGTTGCGATGGTGAAGGGGAGGACGATAATAACAACAACATCAACGATATAAATCTTGAAACAAACAAATAAAACAATTATGAATAAAAAAAAAATAGATTAATAAATAAATTAAGAAAAAAAAATGGAATCTAACATCCGGGAACATCTTTAAGATGCGAAAATAATGTGGAAATGAGGACATCTTAGTTGTTCCATAAATAACTTTAAAATTCTTCATGGAACCACCCATAAAACTAATTCACTTCTAATAAGCATTGACTTTTTCTCAATAACGGCCTTAACATCCACACAGGCAGCAACCTCTCTTCCGACTTCTATAGACAGTTATTCAAATTAATTATAGAACACAGAAGAAAAAAAGAAAAGACGAAAAGAGAAAAACGAAAGAAAAAAAAATTTTATTCTCTAAATATGAGTGATAATTTTTCTTAATCTTAATTTTTATTTCTATTTTATTTTTTTTATATTTTGTTGTTAATTTTTTTAATGTTTTCTTGCTCTTTTTGTATTATTATTATTATTGTTAATATTATTATTATTATTATTATTGTTAATATTATTATTATTGTTAATATTATTATTATTGTTATTATTGTTAATATTATTATTATTATTATTGTTAATATTATTATTATTATTATTGTTAATATTATTATTGTTAATATTATTGTTATTATTGTTAATATTATTATTATTATTGTTAATATTATTATTATTGTTAACATTATTATTATTGTTAACATTATTATTATTGTTAATATTATTATTATTGTTATTATTATTATTGTTATTATTATTATTGTTAATATTATTATTATTATTATTATCATTATTATTGTTAATATTATTATTATTATTATTGTTATTATTATTGTTAATATTATTATTATTATTATTATTATTTTCTTTTTTTAAATGCAATTGCTGTGCAGAAATAATTTAAAGTTTCTCTTACACTCCCTTCGCCCTTGATGTCTTCGCTGCCGCCCGAACAGCCTAAATAACTTTGAAAGACATACTGAATAAGAGAGCTCGGAGAGCAAGATGCAGAAGAGAGAGCAAGTAGGAGGAGAGCAAGCAATGGAGAGCGAGCGAGAAAGAGCGATAGCTACAGAGAAAGATCCAGAATTAGATCGCCTCATCGAAAATAAAAGCGAGAAAATAAAAATAAAATGGAAGAAAAACCAAAGCGAAGCAATAACATCTGCTTCACGAACCACTTCATTTTGACTGTCAAGATTCATTTGATTGACTTAATATTTGGTATCGACCAATTTGTCTTATTGCTTTCTTCAATTTTTCAATACGGCCATGATCAGCTATTCTCTCTCTCTCTCTCTCTCTCTCTCTCTCCCTCTATCTATATATGTATCTATCTCATTATCTAGCTACGTATGTACGGGCGTGCGTGTATGTGTGGTGTGTAGTGTGTGAGTTGTAAAGCTGCTTTCTTAGAACAAGTTATAAAGATAAAGCTTAGATGTAAATGCGTAGGGGGGGGGCGCAAGAAATCACACACATACACACACACACACATACATGCACACATGCAAACACACTACACATATGTGTGTGTGTACGTGCATGAGAGAGAGGCAGTGGGTGCTGATCACTCAATCATTATCTCTTTATTCCTTTCAATCGCATGAATTTTTCATCAATTTCTTTTTCTCTTTCTCGTTCTCTCATAAATCCTTCGTCTCTCTCTTCTCCGGCCACAACTCTCCCTCTCTCTCTCTCTTCCCATTCTCTTTCTCTGAGTCTTTCTATACATCTATTTCCATCATACTCCTTTCCATCTACTTGTCCTTGTATGTCAATCAGTCTCTCCATCTCTCCAATCTCTCCTTATTTACTCCACGTTTCTCATTCATCAAGGATTTCGTTCTACTCCTTTCACACACACACACACACACACATCCACACACACACACACTCACACACACACACGCACACATCCACACACACACACACACACTCACACACACACACACACACTTGCACGCACACACACACACATACACACGCGCACACTTCCACGCACACACACACACACACACACACATCCACACACACACACACACACGCACACACGCGTTACACACAACTGTTTGATTCTTGCGCATGTCATTCATTTATTTCTATATTTACTTATTTATTAATCTACTTTTGCAGGAATTAAGGCGATGAATGAATTAAGTACCACGGCTTAATCTGGAAAGAAGGCGAGATGAAAACACACCAAAACAAAGTAAAAATAGATGGAAGCAGTTAAGTAGCAGCAGCAGCAGCAGCAGCAGTAGGAGTAGTAGCAGAGGAAAGCCTGTGACAAGAATAACATGTATTATATAGAAAAGAACCCTGTTTTCGTAATACATCCAGCTTGTGTAGCTGAAATAGAGAATAAGATCAGAAGTGACTAAGAATTGGTAGGTTAGAAATGGTCGTTATAGTCATGAACCAGGCTGAAGATCAAACGAATGTGAATGAAGTGTATGGTGATGTTTAGCAAGTGGTGAGCAGTATGTAATGGTACAGAGTATAGTAAAGGGAAATAGTGATATGAGACGTTCGTTGTTGTGATGTTAGCAATAATGTGGAGAATACAGTAGAGGTTTTAACGTTATATTAGCGAAGGGCGGCGAGCTAGCAGAATCGTTAGCACGCCGGGCGAAATGCCGAACGGTATTTTGTCTGCCATTACGTTCTGGGTTCAAATTCCGCCGAGGTCGACTTTGCCTTTCATCCTTTCGGGGTCGATAAATTAAGTACCAGTTACGCACTGGGGTCGATGTAATCGACTTAATCCGTTTGTCTATCCTTGTTTGTCCCCTCTGTGAGTAGCCCCTTGTGGGTAGTAAAAGAAATAGGTATTTTGTCTGCCGTTACGTTCTGGGTTCAAATTCCGCCGAGGTCGACTTTGCCTTTCATCCTTTCGGGGTCGATAAATTAAGGACCAGTTACGCACTGGGGGTCGATATAATCGACTTAATCCGTTTGTCCTCTCTGTGTTTAGCCCCTTGTGGGCAATAAAGAAATAGGTATGTCGTCTGTCTTAATGTTCTGAGTTCAAATTCCGCCGTGGTCGACTTTGCCTTTCATCCTTTCGGGGTCGATAAATTAAGAACCAGTTACGCACTGGGGTCAATGTAATCGACTTAATCCGTTTGTCTGTTCCTGTTTGTCCCCTCTGTGTTTAGCCCCTTGTGGGTAGTAAAGAAAAAAGTATTTTGTCTGCCGTTACGTTCTGAGTCGACTTTGCCTTTCATCCTTTCAGGGTCGATTAAATAAGTAACAGTTAATCACTGGGGTCGATGTAATCAACGTAATCCACTTGTCTGTCCTTGTCCGTCCCCTCTATGTTTATCCCCCTGTGGGTAATAAAGAAATAAATGTTATATTGGTGGCGAGATGGACGAAACCTTATCGCGTAGGAGAAACAAAATTTTTTAACAACATTTCTTCCGGTTCTTTAATGTTCTGAGTTCAAATTCCGTCGAGGTCAACTTTGCCTTTTCATTCTTTCGGAGTCGATGAAATAAGTACCAGCTGAACACTGGGGTCGTTGTAATCGACTAGCACTCTTCTCCCAAATGGCCTTAGAAAGGATATTTCTGGTCCTGTTGGCGTCGAGCTAGCTGAATCGTTAGCGCGTTGGAGGAGAAATTTTTCGACAGCATTTCTTTCGGCTCTTTTCGATTTGAGTTCAAATTCCACCGAGGTCAACTTCGCCTTTTATCCTTTCGGGATCGAGAACATATGTACCAGTCAAGTACTGGAGTCGATGTAAACGACTACGCCCTTCTTGCATCAAGGTTTCAGGCCTTATGCCTAAAGCAGAAAGGATTTTAAGCAAAATACTTATAGTAAGGTGTTAAGTTATCGGAGCCCTTATATGCATAAGTTTTTGTGCGTGTGTGCATGCTGTTGTTGAATATATATATATGTATATATACAAAGGGTTAAGACATCCTTCGGTCATGAATGACCATGGGATTGCAGCAAGAAAGTTACCCTCCGAGGCACAAGTCCGGGCAAGGTTGTTTTATGAAAGACCAGCAGTCGCCCTCTCCTGTCCACGCCTCCGATGTTAACCAAAGGAACGGCAAAGGTTGATATAGCTTGGTACCAGTGATGTCGCAACTCATTCCTACAGCTGAGTGAACTGGATCAATGTGAAATAAGTATCTTGCTCAAGAACACAACACACAGCCCGGTCTGGGACTCGAACTCACTACCTCGTGTTTGTGAGTCCGACACTTTAACCACTGAGTCATGTACCTTCAATATATATATATGAAGTTAAACGCAGGTGTTATTCAAATTCTTTTACTTCCGACACATGTTTCGAAGATATCACTGGTATTATTCCAAAGGAATAAAATGGTGTAAAATAATGTAATCTTCTCTTCATGAGTTACAAGCTTTTTACTACTCTGGTAACTATTTATATATTGCCGTGTTAATTGTTAACAAGGGAAACACACACACACACACACACACAACACACACACACCACACACACACACACCACACACACACACATATATATATATATATAAGGTGAGTTATAAGCATTTATAGAACGTGTATCCTATAGAAACTCAACAAACAATTAAAGACGGAGAAGAGAAAGTGTTAAAAATTTTATAAAATTTTAATCCATGCATACGATCGTTTCGAACGATAAAACTAACATGTGAGACACATGGTTAGTATTAAAAATTTATTTGATTATAATTAAATTAATTACATATTACCGTTCTCCTCAGTGCGAAAGAAGAATACATCAAAAAGAATAATACATCAGAAGAATATTATGTTGTTATAGAACACTAGATGGAGTGAGTGTCATATAACATGTTCGGATATTCATAATATGATTATGAAAGATAAGAACCTTCTTCGGTAGTGTTGAGTCTAGTTGTGTACGAACTATACCTGATGCGGCTAACGGATATTTGGAAATATAAGTGAAAAATTGTTTACGAAACATTCTCTCTATATGAAGATAGGAAATTAAGTGATATACATTCATATAAAGCATTTATCATAAGAAGTAAAATATAATATATATATATATATTATATATATATATATATATATATTATATATATATATATATATAAGGTGAGTTATAAGCATTTATAGAACGTGTATCCTATAGAAACTCAACAAACAATTAAAGACGGAGAAGAGAAAGTGTTAAAAATTTTATAAAATTTTAATCCATGCATACGATCGTTCGAACGATAAAACTAACATGTGAGACACATGGTTAGTATTAAAAATTTATTTGATTATAATTAAATTAATTACATATTACCGTTCTCCTCAGTGCGAAAGAAGAATACATCAAAAAGAATAATACATCAGAAGAATATTATGTTGTTATAGAACACTAGATGGAGTGAGTGTCATATAACATGTTCGGATATTCATAATATGATTATGAAAGATAAGAACCTTCTTCGGTAGTGTTGAGTCTAGTTGTGTACGAACTATACCTGATGCGGCTAACGGATATTTGGAAATATAAGTGAAAAATTGTTTACGAAACATTCTCTCTATATGAAGATAGGAAATTAAGTGATATACATTCCATATAAAGCATTTATCATAAGAAGTAAAATATAATATTATATATATATATATATGTGTGTGTGTGTGTATAGATATGCATATATATGTGCTTACATATATAAATGAATAAGCGTCCAATTGGACAGCATAGCTATATCTAAATTTTTATATGGTTTGACAGTTTATGACTGGTATGCAATGGAAATAATGAAAATAAATTATTGTTGTTTGTTCCTTCTCGAGCCACGCCACGCCTCATAAGGACCGGTTTCCCGGTTTCCTTGGCGTATAGGTTCCCCACCTGGACGGGACGCCGGTCCGTCGCAGGTGAGCTGCAAGATGCAGGAAGAAAGATTGAGAGAAAGTTATGGCGAAAGAGTCTGCAGAAGTTCGCCATTACCTTCTGCCGGAACCGCGTGGAGCTTAGGTGTCTCGCTCATAAACACACACATCGCCCAGTCTGAGATTCGAACCCGCGATCTCTCGACCGCGAGTCCGCTGCTCTAACCACTAGGCCATGTGCCTCCACGAAAATAAATTATGGTGTATATTAAAAAAATTGCTTTAAAACTTCCTAGAATAAGAAATACAAGTAGTTAGTATAATTTTATACAAGTTACTTGAAATTCAAATGAAAAAAATTTAAGGATTGTGAGGAGTAACTTAGGTTAATGTAATAAGTCTAAGAGGAAAGACAAAAAAAAAATAAAAGAAGAATAGTTGTTAATATTACAGAATCGAGAAAGAAAATACTTACTATGGTTTAACATATTGAAAAAAAAAAGAAAAAAAAAAGAAACACGGTCGGTGATAAAAGAGTTATTTTTTGAGATATTGAATAAGGTAACAATATAGGGGAGATAGGGCTAAGGTAAATTCGTGAGAATGATTTTTCGAAGAAATACACGTTTCTATCTTTTAATGTTAACTATGTAAGATATTAAAAAATTACAATATGAATTGAGAATCTAGTTATGGATAAAAGAGATAGAAAACGGTAGTGATATTTATAAATAATTTTCTAGCTTCTATAACTTTAATGGTGAAAGTGGATGTAACAAAAAGTGTTTTTTATTATTATGGAGCGAAAAAATAAGTATAATAAAGATACGAGAAGTAATTCAAATACATAAATTTCCAATATAAGAGAGGAATATTATTTCAAAATATCTATACATATTTTGCATACTGATGCATTTAAAAGGAACAGAAACTACGAAATAAGATAATACGATATGTGCATATCTTTATATATAAAAGAGAAGTTGTGTGTCTGTCTCCTACGATTTAGATTCCTAACTACTCCCACATTTTGCGGTGCAGTTTAACCAAAACCGGGTATCTTATAGTCGTGATTCATATCGAGCCCGTCTGGGTATTAGCGCGCGTCTACGATGAGTCTACGATTTAAAAAAAATTTACCATAACTTTTTTCCATTTTAATGCATTTTTTCGCTATTATATAAGGGAAGTAACTCTAAAAATGTCTACGATGAGTCAACGATTTAAAAAAAAATTTACCATAATTTTTTTTCCATTTTTAATGCATTTTTTTGCTATTTTTTGGCTATAACTCTCTAAAAATGCTTATATAGTTATTTCCCTTACAAACCCGAGCAACGCCGGGCGATACTGCTAGTATATATATATATTTCTTCCACGTCCTCGCGTTGTTGTGTTTTTTTGTGTTTTCTTGTTTGGATTAACTTTATATATATATATATATGCATATATACATATCTACATGTATATATACATATATGGGTACAGGACATCAAAAAAAACGTTGAACGCAATGAGAAACGAAGATTAAAATTGTGCTACATACAAAATTATAAATTTTGTATGTAAAAAACTATATATATATATATATATATATATATATATATGTGTGTGTGGTGTGTGTATTCATACATATTCGTACACGCATACATACCTATATATATGCATAAACACACACATTATTGTCTTTGCAGGAGCATTGTGAGCCACATGTTGAAGTGATTGCAGAGCAACATGAGATGTAGTGTTTTCTTCAAGAACACAAGACCGCTCTATTCGGAAATCAAACTCACGGTCTTGCAATCGTGAGTGCAACACCACCGTAACCACTCGGCCACACACACACACTTATGTATACTTTGCTTTGGAATGGTCATTTTGCCAATAGTATCAACGCGCCAGTTATATTTTTCTTTATTTTTATAACCATTTAGATTAATCGATTAAATTTTAATTCTGTCAAAGTTCTTTTATCACGGCCTGTGATCTTATCGATAATGTTATGCTCCTCCTACACGTTCTTTGCACTAAACTCATTGCTCTTTGCCATGTTTTGTGGTAATTTTTATTTGTTCCGTTAGTATTTAGCGCATGTACGTACGTATTTGAGTATGAATGACTTTTATTTGTGTTGGTGGTGGTGATAGCGATCTATGTGTACTTTCGTATGTGGTGACGAATTGTGTGTATTTTCGTATGGGATGGTCAATAACTGTGTATGCATTACTCTCGCGTATATCTACGTATCTGTTTAAATATGTGTGTGTTTGAACGACCTGTTTGTGTGTTTTACTGCTTATCATGTTGTCTCCTCCGTTTTGTTTGAAGCTTGTCATTCATTTTTCTTTTTACTATTTTCTCCCTTCGCATGTGTTGCTAATAAAACGGAGTGGGATGACTCATATCAGATATTTATCGAGGCTTATATTCATACATACACATATGCGCCTGTACACAGATATGTATAAATGCATGCATGTACGCGTGCATGCATATAAATGCATCCAAGCACCGTAGTCATGCATATATTCATGTACGCATGCAAGTATGTATAATATGTTAATCGTTATTTTTGCATTGCGATATTGTACTGTTGTAGATATCTGTTATAGATAATTTTGGATTGGATTGTTGCTGCTGTTGTTGTTATTGTGGAGGCTTGTTATTATTCCGTTCACACTTTCTGCTATGGTGTGTGCAGTTTTAGATTATGTCTTCGAACACAAGTGTGTAGGTGATGTATGTGAATCGTACCTCGATATCGGAATCCCTCACCAACGTCCAATTATAAATTTTCACTTGAAATGCGCAGAGTTTTATAACAGACGAATGAATCCATTTTTCTATAGGGACAAACCTTAAAATTTTATGGTGTGGGGGAGGCCAGTCGATTACATAGATCCCAGTGTTCAACTGGTACTTATTTTATCGACCCCGAAAGTATGAAAGTAAAAGTCGACCAAGGCAGAATTTGAGCTCAGAAGACGGCTCAGTTGGCAGAAACGTTAGCACGCCGGGCGAAATGCTTAGCGGTATTTCGTCTGCGTTACGTTGTGAGTTCAAATTCCGCCGAGGTCGACTTTGCCTTTCATCCTTTCGGGGTCGATAAATTAAGTACCAGTTACGCACTGGAGTCGATGTAATCGACTTAATACCTATGTCTGTCCTTGTTTGTCCCCTCTATGTTTAGCCCCTTGTGGGTAATAAAGAAATAGGTATTTCGTCTGCCGTTACGTTCTGAGTTCAAATTCCGCTGAGGCCGACTTTGCCTTTCATCCTTTTGGGGTCGATAAATTAAGTACCAGTTACGCACTGGAGTCGATGTAATCGACTTAATCCGTTTGTCTGGCCTTGTTTGTCCCCTCTATGTTTAACTCCTTGTTGGCAATAAGGAAATAAGAATTTGAACTCAGAATGTAAGACCAGAAGAAATGCCGCTAAGCAATTTTTTCTGTGTTCGAACGATTCTGCCAGCTCACCGCCTTATAACAATTTCATATATAACACTGAAGCAAAATAAAAGACATTGATGACCAAATAATTTGTGCTGTATGTCGTACGTTACTAAAATTCTAGACCAAATGGCTCGGAGGGACGAAAATTTAGAACATTGCCAAATTCAAGACTAAGTACGAAACAATATGGATGAATAAAATGTCTTGCGTGGGATAACACCGTTTCGTATTAATATGTAAATGCTAAGGTACATTTGCTTTTGTGAGCAGGAAATAGCGTGAGGAATACAGCGTAATGTGTGTGGGAAACAGAGTTAGTGAGAAAAGATATAGTGAAGTCTACAATATAGAAACAAAGACCAGAATGAATCCGTTCAGAATTCATTCTGAACGGAATGACACTGCTTAAGTGTCTGATATGAAAGTATATGGTTAGTTACAGGTGTTGCACTAAAACATGTAGTCAAAAGAGAAGGTGCTACAATGTAGCATTCATATCTGACCTCCGTTTTCTGATCGCAGACGGCTAGACTCATTCTTTCATAAGCTATGATAGCTGCTAAGACGATACTGCGTAGGACTTCCGGTGTGTGAGCGTTCAGATCATAGACTGCTGCTGCTGCTACTAATACTAGACACACACACACACACACACACACACGTACATAATACATACATACATACATACATACATACATACATACATACACTGCATGTATTATGACTCGGGCAGATACCCGGGGCGCCATGTGTTACGTGATGCTAAGGAGTGCGTGATAAAAACAAGGAAATTTCCACAAACGTCAGCTTGTACACGCCAAAGTTCAACTTGTCCGGGACACCAGCAACCTTAGGAGCGGCTCTGCACGCACGCACACACACACACACACACACACACACATATTTATAGAAGTAAATGTAGGATAAGCAAGTTGGACAGATCAATATATAAAGTATATTAAATACATGAAACACCAAAAAAAATGAATATATATAGGCGCAGGAGTGGCTGTGTGGTAAGTAGCTTGCTAACCAACCACATGGTTCTGGGTTCAATCCCACTGCGTGGCATCTTGGGCAAGTGTCTTCTGCTATAGCCCCGGACCGACCAATGCCTTGTGAGTGGATTTGGTAGACGGAAACTGAAAGAAGCCTGTCGTATATATATATATATTATATATATATATATATATATATATAAATGTATGTGTGTGTGTGTTTGTGTGTCTGTGTTTGTCCCCTAACATTGCTTGACAACCGATGCTGGTGTGTGTTTATGTCCCCGTCACTTTGCGGTTCGGCAAAAGAGACCGATATAATAAGTACTGGGCTTACAAAAAATAAGTCTCGGGGTCGATTTGCTCGACTAAAGGCGGTGCTCCAGCATGGCCGCAGTCAAATGACTGAAAGAAGTAAAAGAGAGTAAAAGAGTATATGTTTACATACAAAAAGGTCTGACTTACACAGAATACAAATGATGCTGAGAATTAAAGAGGTTGAAGAAAACTATTGCGAATCCAACAGCTGTTTCAGGAGGGTTGGTGGTCCAAAATAATGTTTATAGACTGATTCCATCATAGGAAGAGACGAGTCTCCGTTTTCAGGGAAGAGTTCTTACATTTCAGATATTAAAGGAAAGAAGTTAAAAGATGAATCCCTGAAGACGAAGACTCGTCTCATCCTACGATAGAATCAATCTACAAACATCATTTAGGACCGCCGAGCTCCCAGAAACAGCTGTTGGGTTCGCAATACTTTTCTTCAACCCCTTTAATTTTCTATTCCATTTGTATTTTGTTTAAGTCGGACCTTTTTGTACGTAAACCCATTTACATTTATTGTATTTCGTGTATTTAATATACTTTATATATTGACTTGTCTACTTGCTTATCCCTACATTTACCTCTATACCCGTTCAAGTTTAAATCTTTTGAGCATGACGAAGTGTATTCTATACAGAGAATATTTGATTCTCATCTATGAACCATGCATACATACATGCATACATGCATACATACATACATATACAGGGGTTGGACAAAATGATAAAAATACCTTTCAAACAAATTTATTGTAATATGGGGTAGGACTGCCTTTGGCAGTAATTACAGCTTGGATTCTACGACGTATGGACTCGTACAAAGTTTGAATTGTTTTCAAATGAATTTTTGTCCATTCTTCAGCTAAATCATTGTCCAGTTCTTGTAGTGATGATAGTAGAGGATATCGACTCCTTACTTTTGTTTTTCGAAAATGCACCATAAGTGTTCAATAATATTGAGATCTGGGGACTGTGATGGCCAGATAGGATGTTCAACTTCACCAGAATGTTCCTCGTTCTATTCAGTAACAACTTTATCTGTGTGAATTGGTGCATTATCATCGTGAAAGATTGCGTTTTCCCCTGGAAGCAGTTCTGCAAACAAAGGATGAATCTAATCAGATAAAATGCTTAAATTGACTAGACTATTAATTGTACCATAAAGGGAAACCATTGGGCTGAAGGATTTCCAAGATATAGCTCTCCCCCCCTCCCCAGATCATCACAGATCTTCCTCCATGTTTAACAGTTGGAAGAAGGCAGTCTGGGTCAAATGCTTCTTTTGACTTTCTCCACACGTATACTCGGGTCGGTGGTCAGAAATAAGGTAAAGGATGACTCGTCCGAGAAAATAACATTCTTCCACTGCTCTAGTGATCAATTCTGTGGGTTTTTACTTCACTCTAAACGCTTTGCAACTTTTGTTTTTGAAAGTAGTGGTTTTCTGATTGTAGCCCTCCTGTGAAATCCGGCTTTGTGCAGCTGCCGGCGAACAATTTTTGTAGAAACTGGGTTCTCGAAGTGGCCATTAAGCTCTGCAGTAATTTTGGGAGCTGTACTTTTGTGATCTTTTCTAACAATTCGCGTAAGAGTCTGACGGTCCCTATCTGAAAGTTTTGGTTTTCTTCCGGAGTTTTGTTTCGACGAGGAAGTTTTTTCCTCTTTCTCAAAGGCTGGCATTACTTTCGAGATTGTAGTTCTTGATACACCAAACATTTTGGCTGTTTTCGTTACGCTAGCGCCTGCCATACGGGCACCAACAATTTGACATCTTTGAAAGTTAGATAGATCTGTCATTTTAATGAATTTTAATTACCTTTTTCTGATGAAATCTGAAAAGAAACAGCAATTTTAGCAAAACATATTAAGCAACACTAACAAGGAATCAAAAAACAAAAATAAACAAGCTTTTGACGGTTTCATAGACATTTCAAAATTATGATGGTATGATGCCAGGTGTTTCCATTATTTTGTCCAATCCCCTGTACATATATATATATATATATATATATATATATATATGTGTGTGTGTGTGTGTGTGTGTGTGTGTGTGTGTGTGTGTGTGTGTGTGTGTGCGTGTGTGTGTGTGTGAGTGTGTGTGTGCAGTGAGCTGGGGAAGAAAGAGACAGTTTATCGTTTTAGGCGGAGCTTATTCTTATTTTCCAGGTAGATCCCACAGTCAGGAAAAGAGGCTCTTCTGTATTTTTTCCATATCCTAAAATAGATTCCAGAGACCACCTTCCAACTAAATTATGCAAACGAAGTGGGACAGAAAAATAAACAGAAGCAAAAAAAAAAATTTTTTTAAATGCATACTTGAAAGAATATTTATTCCTCTGCAATTTAATGGTAGCTTGGTTGAACTCATTTCTGTATTTGATTGATAGATTTGGCGTATGCATGTATGCGTGTCTGTGTGGGGTTGTCAGTAGGCTCAAATAAATAAAAACATCCCTCCATATATCCACCGTTGATTAATGGCGAACATCAATTGCGCTTCGTTTTATTTTATGACAATTATTTTACTGTTGATTATATTTGGCTTTTATTTTTTTTTGCGTAAAGAAACCTTTAAAACTCTCTCTGTTACGTTTTGTTTTCATTCTACATTTTATGTAAGTCGGTTTAGTGGGATTTTTTTTCCTGTGCATATGTGCGTGTATTTATGCGTGTGTTTTTACGGCTGAATGGTAATGCCTTTAAATGGCAATTCGTTTGCAATGAACCTTTTCAGCTTATCAGAATGACGTTCCAAATTTATTCGTTTACTAAGATTTATCAACGCTAAAGCAATGGCGGACGATAAAAACGATTTTGCTGCAGAGTGAACTGTTTCTTGGCTTCGTTTAAAGAAGAAAAAAAGCGCTACTTGCATTATCTCTGATCCCTCCTTCCAGAAACAGTTGGAAAGGGTTAATGCAGCTTCGGCTCCTTTAAATTATGATCTCCCATTGGACCTAGGTCAAATTTGTCTTTCTTCTATCAAGAGGGGATGAAATATCTAAAAGTAATGTAATGGAATCAATCCAATCTACTACATTCCTATAAGGATTTTATGCTTATTTTTCAAAATTCTTTAGTCTGAAGACGAATAGGGAACTCAGCTGTTGAAGGTTTTCTTGGCATGCTGAGGTTGTAACTGCTTGATCCCAGGTCAAACCTAACCCAGCAGATTTATGATCAAAAGATTTCTAGCCGTGATCATCCTGTCATTTTATGGCGTTTCTCGAGTTACAATATCCAATATGTGTGAGGGTGCGTGGCTTAGTGGCTTGGAGGAATTTGGCTCACGATCGCAAAGTCGTGAGATCGATTCCCAAAGACGCGTTGTCTCCTTGAGCAAGACGCTATATTTTACGTTGCTCCAGTTCACATAGCTGGCGAAAGTGAGTTGTACCTGTAATTCAAAAGGCTGAATGGTAATTGTCACATTCTGAGTCATGCTGAAGCTCTCTGAGAACTACATTAACGGTACACATATCTGTGGAGTATTCAGCCATTTGCATGTTAATTTCACGAGCAGGCTGCACCATAGACCGGATCAACTGAAACACACATCGTTGTATCTGATGGAGCGCCAAATTTTTTATCCAACGTCTCCTGCAGTTTTTAAGACGGTGGATGGAAGCACTCCGTCGGTTACGACGACGAGGGTTCCGGTTGATCCGAATCAACGGAACAGCCTGCTCGTGAAATTAACGTGTAAGTGGCTGAGCACTCCACAGACACGTGTACCCTTAACGTAGTTCTCGGGGATATTCAGCGTGACACAGAGAGTGACAAGGCCGGCCCTTTGAAATACAGGTACAACAGAAACAGGAAGTAAGAGTGAGAGGAAGTTGTGGTGAAAGAGTACAGCAGGGATCACCACCATCCCCTGCCGGAGCCTCGTGGAGCTTTTAGGTGTTTTCGCTCAATAAACACTCACAACGCCCGGTCTGGGAATCGAAACCGCGATCCTACGACCGCGAGTCCACTGCCCTAACCACTGGGCCATTGCACCTCCACTTTTAAGACGGTAGGTTGTTATTCGAAGGAGATTTAGTAAATACTAGCAGTATCACCCGGCGTTGCTCGGGTTTGTAAGGGAAATAACTATATAAGCAATTTTAGAGATGTAAAGTATAATAAATATGGCTAACCATTAAGGGGGGGGGTGTTACTGTAGCTTTTTACGTTCTGAGATTTAATAATACATTTTTAGAGAGTTACTTCCCTTATATAAACCGAGCGAAAATGCATTAAAAATACGGAAAAATTATGGTAATTTTTTTTTTAAATCGTAGACTCATCGTAGACGCGCGCTAATACCCAGAAGGGCTCGATATGAATCACGACTATAAGATACCCGCTTTTGGTTAAACTGCACCGCAAAATGTGGGAGTAATTAGGAATCTAAATCGTAGGAGACAGACACACAACTTCACTTTTATATATAAAGATTTCTACCTGACAATAGATTTTTTCGCGTCGAGTTGATTGAATAAAGTACTTAGTTAATGTTTTCACGCGATTAATGAAGTTCAATATGACGAGAGGTTGGGATACATACGACATACAGCATTCTTGTTCACAGGAACAGAAATCCTTGTAATTGAAGTAGAAGGGACAGAAAAAAAGGAGCAGTGTATCGGAGAGATGGAAGTAAGTTGCTAAAGGATTAATTCTTTTGCTTGCTGTCAATGATATTCAGGTGTTTAACTTGTCCTACACACAAACATGCACACAGAGAGACACTTTATATATATATATACACGAGCAAAACGTCCCTCACCGTCCAATGGACGGTGCTGAGTTGTCAAACATTTAAATCAAATTTTCTCAAAACAACTTGTCCGACCGTCTCATAGGCCTCCCTTTTGAGAAACCCTGATTTAACCTAAATTTGAGACACCAGCAAAAGAAGAAATAAAGATAGACTTTTTTTCTGCTATTCCAAAGAAAAACGATTTTATTAACACAAATATGCAACCGAAGAGTTTAAAGTACCAGTAATGATAAGGCTGTTGACTGGGAGAACACAAACATGGTTTAAACAGTAAGCTTGGCAGGAAAGAAAAGTGCCTTTAAGCAGTACAAAAGCAGCAAAAAAATGGAAGGTGCAGTTATGTACAGGTTGACGGATGAAAAGCAGAACAAAAACGGCTTCATCGATCGCATTCTCACCTGGAATCGATTTTTGTAAATTTTTCACGACCTATACACGCCCTGATGAAGTCAGAATCTACATATCAACTTTGAGCACAATCGGATGGAGGATGCCCGAGATCCTGAAAGACACACACAGAGACAGAACGGATTTTATATAATAGATATATATATGAGAGAGAGAGAGAGAGAGAGAGAGAGAGAGAAAGAGAGAGAGATAGATAGAGAGAGAGAGAGAGAGGGAGAGAGAGATGGTCTTCAAAAGGTTGAATCAATAGACTGGACGGTGGACACTTGACCGTCGTGAATCCGTTGGTGTCAGTGGGCTGTTTCTCTCTGGTCTTTTTCATAGTGATAACCACTCCATCTGTCTTTTAATAAAACTTTCCGTTTCTTTGTAGTAATGTTTTGTAGTAGTGTTCTGATGCGCTAAAACGCACAACTTACCATACAAATTAGGGATCAATTTTTCACTTTGGATACACTCCATTTCTTCTATGATGTATTCTGTGTAATATCTCTGACTACAACATATTTATTTCTTTATTGCTCACAAGAGTCTATACATAGAGGGAACAAACAAGGACAGACAAACGGATTAAGTCGATTATATCGACCCCAGTGCGTAACTGGCACTTACTTAATCGACCCCGAAAGGATGAAAGGCAAAGTCGACCTCGGCGGAATTTGAACTCAGAACGTAGCGGCAGACGAAATACCGCTAAGCATTTCACCTGGTGTGCTAACGATTCTGCCAGCTTGGGTTTCAAATTTTGGCACAAGGTCAGCAATCTGGAAGAGGGTTAAGTCGATATCACCTACCGGCAGAGTTCAACTAGTACTTTATTTTACCTACTCCGAAAGCATGAAAGACAAAGTCGACTCCGCCGGTGTTTGAATTTAAAAGGTAAATTCGGAAGAAATACTGCTAAACATTTTTCCCGAAGCGGTAACGATTCTGCTAGCTCGTTGCCATTGACTACAACATAATAACAAGAGCCATATATAGTTGAAATGAACAGACCAACTACTTAATTTCCACGAACTTGATGGATTCGTCAATTGTTAAACCTCAAGGAATTCTGGGATTTAATTTTCGTTGAGCCTCACTTTCCTCGTTGCAATTTTATAGCCGTATATCCGAATTTCCATTTCCATCTAGGTGGCATTGAAGATAATTAAAGGTTCTTAAAAACCAATCTTATAAAAGAGCAGAATCTCTTAAGTGTCATGATTACTTTGGTGGCTTTCATTACTATATTTTTATTGGAAATCTAATCCTTTGTGAAACCTGGTCTCCAAGTAATGTATTCATTATGCAGGCGTGGTTTCACACAATTTTCGAGTAAAAGAAGGCTAACTTTCACATTTTCTTTATTTTTTAGAAAGGCGAGTTCTCCCGCATATTAAAGAGTTATAGAATTCTACAATAACGTATCCCTGATCATGCGTAAAATTTATGCATAAAACTTGGTTCGGTTGGTTAACGATTGTCGTACAGGCGTGTAAATTTGTAAACCTCATTAGCTTCATGTGCACAAATTTTATTATTGCTACAATTTTACAAGTTTTGATTTTAAGATTAAAAACAATTTTTTTTTTCTCTAAATCGTCGACAGAAAATATTTATCAGCATTTACCAGGCACGAACGTGGTTTTGTAATTAAGCCACAGATTTCCAGGTTCGGCCCCAACTCACGGTGCTTTGAGCAACTATCTTCTATTTATACACTTGATTTGAACATTACTTTAGGAGTGAAATTTGATAGGACGAAAATTAAGAAACGCACAGTCATTTGACTGCAGCCATGCTGGGGCACCGCCTTGAAGGGTTTTCAGTCGAATGAATCGACCCCAGTACTTCTTTTTTAAAGCCTGGTCCTTATTCTGTCTCTTTTGCCGAACTGTTAAGTTACCGTTTGTCAAGCGGTAGTGGGAGATAAACAGACACAAGATACACGCATATGCGTACGCACACACACACATATATATATATATATACGTCGGGCTTCTTTCAGTTTCCGTCTACAAATCTACTCACAAGGCTTTGACTATTGTAGTTGGAAAGCAAATTTCTTATATATTATATAGATATAGATACAAATAGATAGATAGATAAATAGATAAATAGATAGATAGACAGACAAATAGATAGATAGACAGACAAATAGATAGATAGGCAAAAAGATAGATATACAGGCAAATAGATAAACAGATTGATAGATAGACAGATAGATAGATGGATAGATACAACATACATACATACACACACACAGACATACATAAGTAAGTAAGCAAGCACATAGGAATGAAATAATGTGGAGAAACTAGTACTCGAATACCGAAGATGGAGTGAATACTGTTTGTTAAAGCCGAAAACAAATTCCCAAAACTGTTACTCAGAGTTTCACGCAACCGTTCATTACTGTTGTAATAATACAGATTAGTAAAGCAATTTTTATAAATTGTGAGTATATATAAACATTTATGAATACTAGTTCAACGAATAAGTCTTTAAATGTCTCTCTATATAAGATAGTGGTGATTGTGACGGTGGCTGTGGTTGTTGTTAAGGTAGTGCTGGTTGAAGTGGTGCTGGTAGCGATAGTGATACTAGTAGTGCTAATGGTTCTGGTAATGGGTCCTTGTAATCGAACGATGGGGATGCAGTTATTCGATTAGCTGACTTACCCGTTTCCGAATTAACGTGTTAGTGTTCGAGAATTCCCGAGAATTCCGCAGACATATATACTTTTAAAGTGATTTTCAAGCGGAATCTGCACTAAATTATTCCATACAAAAAGAAAACAACAACGCCAACAATAAAAAAACCCCTAAAAGTGTGGTCGCCCTAACCGAGGATGCTTCATCACCTTACAAACACGTCTTATAAATTTAAATCAGGATATATTTTCACTGTAAAAAAACCCACTTCACTAGCTCGTAAAAAGATTTAATTTAACTCCCAAATTCTAATGAAGTTTACATCGGACAGACAAAATTTACCATGAGAAACATACCCTGTATTCAAATGACGACAAATACAAGATCATAGTATTATGCAGATTCCACAAAGTTTTCATTTAGACATATATGCAACATATTACAAAATTCCTAGTCATTCACTTTGCCTTTGTTCTGACAAAACCACGGATCAAATACGGACACATAAAGGAAACAAGCTTATTAAAAAAAATCCTGACTACTACTGAATAATATATAAGATATCAGAGACATTACATTATTGTAGTTCACATTCTTACACCCAGACACGTAGACAACCACTTAAATATGAAAAGGAAGTTATTTCTCTATTTTTAGCTATTTGAACTGTCTGCTGTTCATACAATCACACAATATCCTCTAGAGAAATATAACCTTAACTTGTTATGGACGCAACTAACGCCCAAATTGTTATACAACTTAATATAAGGACATAGCACGTAGTTGCTATCGGTGCTGTCAAAAGACATGTTTACTGATCGAATACAGGTTTACTGATCGAAAATAGCCGCGGGAGTGGCTGTGTGGTAAGTAGCTTGCTTACCGACCACATGGTCTCGGGTTCAGTCCCCATTGCGTGGTACCTTGGGCAAGTGTCTTCTACTATAGCTACGGGCCGACCAAGGCCTTGTGAGTGGATTTGGTAGACGGAAATTGGAAGAAGCCCGTCGTATATGTATGTATGTATGTATGTATGTATGTATGTATGTGTATATATTTGTGTGTCTGTTTGTCCCTCCAGCATCGCTTGACAACCAACGCTGGTGTGTTTCCGTCCCCGTAACTTAGCGGTTCGGCAAAAGAGACCGATAGAATAAGTACTTGGCTTACAAAGAATAAGCTCTGGGGTCGAAATGCTCGACTATAAAAGCAGTGCTCCAGCATGGCCGCAATCAAATGACTGAAACAAATATAAGAGTAAAAGAGAGTAAGAGATTCAGATTTTGATGCATCTACCACATGGCCCTCTGACTTCGTGACCACCTTCGACCAACCAAACTGCACCTCAGCTTATGACAGTTTGAGATGTAATATCACCTTAGTAAGAAGCGAATTTTCACAGTCCAATCAGAGCCGAGACAAATAAGGTAGAGTTCTAGGTCCTTTCATCTAACATTATTTTTGAAAATAATGAAATTATGAAACCGGTTGATAATGTTTATAACTCATTTTAAAAGCCCACGCGTATGGCTAGCTTTTCTTTTCTTGATACTTATATTCGTGAGAAAAGAATCTTATTTTCTTTATATGTGCGCATATGTTTGTGCGTGTATGTGCACTAGTGTGTTATCCATCATTTGAAGGTTAACAGTTGGAATATGCAGTTGTCACTCCGTCAATATCAATTAATGCTACATAAATACAATAATTATAATTTCGTTTTTTCAAATTTCACGATGAATGACTATCAATGAATTGAAAACTAATTTTCGAGAAATAGATATTCATTAAATTAGAATGAAATAAAAATTAAACAAAATTCTCGTTTGTATATTTGCGATAAATATGTGTTATCAATAACAATAATGCTGCTTTAATTATCAATTAATTAGAAATGCAACATAGGCAACAGTACGTTCACAAATTTACCTGACTTATGAATGTCAAAAGAGATAAGACCAGTTAACTCTTTTGAAACGGACAGTGAGAGAATTGAGAAACACTGCCAAATACAAATACATATGATATCTAATATATGCGTGCATCCGTGTGTGTGTGTATGTGTGTGTAAGAATATATATATAAATATATACATATGTCAGTTATTCAGTTTTATTTCTAGATTCTTGCCAATAAAGAAAGATCCGATTTCTAATCTAGATCCAAAGCACCTTCACTGGAATTTTAAACAACATTAACAAAATATTCGTGTTTGGTTGTCTGAATATGTGCTGTGCTGTATTTGGAGTCAGTGCATGTAAAGATTTGTATTTATGTATTATCACTCTTGCCTAGACGTGCGCATATATACTTAAATGCTAATCTTCTGGAAAGTTTTACAGATTTTGACAGTTCTCTGGATGACTTGAATCCGTTATCTAATTAGCTTTCTCCTTTTTGGTTTTGAGACGCCTAATTTCTCAAAATTGGTGCTTAGGCAGTTTGTTATATATCCCAGTGCCCCAATAATTACAGGTATAAACCTGAACTTGTAATCCCGGTAGAGCATCTGCGAACTTCTCAATAGTTCAGTGTAAGTATTTCCTTTTTCGCTGATCTTTAGCTTTATGTTGACATCTGCTGGGCAACTAGTTTCCACTACTGTACATAGTTTCTTTCCTCTGTCCCAAATCACTATGTTTGGTCTATTGTTTTTACATTTTGTTGGGGTTTTCACTGCGACATCCCACCAGTACTCTTTCATATTATGAGTGGTTATGGCCTCTACCATCATGTATGTGTGTATGTATGTATGTATGCATGCATGCATGCATGTCTGTCTCTTCTATTTTTTAATTATTATAAATCTTCCACTGAGGAGGAAGCCGGTTTCCAACAAAGATACAAGGCTCCATCTTTGGGATGTAGCTAGTACAGACAAATTCACATTTGGAACTTGAGAACAGTCTCGTATATTTTTACCGTTCCACTTACAGATTGCACTTGTAATGTACCAATTAGCTGGTCGATTTCTCTTCCTGAAAATCCCAGTTTATCCAGATTCTCTTTTAAACATTTACTAAGAAAACTTAGTGCTCCAATTATTATTGGTATGATGTATGTATGTATATTACGTTGGTAAGAAAGTCCAGCTGCACATTTGACAAGTATTTTGAGGGGACTTTTTCAATACCTATGGTGAACAAAAAAACATTAATTTTTGCATTATTTCGCTTCCTTTGCAGCTTATTTGATACCATAGTTGCTGTCAATTCGTAGCAAGTTTGCCTTTTAAAATAAGTTTAGCTCAAGCACTGCATGCTATATAAATTCCAAAAGAGGATCTTCAGCAATGGGGGTGACAATAAGTATTTGTTCGGTTTACGGAAATTAAGTGCCCGGATATGCCAACGATTGTTTATGCAGTTTCTTTCAGGGACGTTTTCTCTCGCAGATTATTTGACGACTAACCGTAATTGAAGGGTAATTCAAAGAAAGCTTCACTAATATAAGCCAAAAAGCTTAATTCAAGTGCCACTTCGGTCATAAAACACTTATATAAACAAGGAAAATTAATCAAAGTGCAACCCTCCGATCATCATTGAAGATTTGTAGTTTGTATTTTTTTAAATAAAGCTTGCTTACCAACCACATGGTTCTGGGTTCAGTTCCACTGCGTGGCATCTGGAGCAAGTGTCTTCTACTATAGCTTCAGGCCGACCAAAGCCTTGTGAATGGATTTGGTAGACGGAAACTGAAAGAAGCCCGTCGTATATATATATATATATATACATATATATATATATGTGTGTGTGTGTGTGTGTGTGTGTGTGTATTTGTGTGTCTGTGTTTGTCCCCCCAACATCCCTTGACAACCGATGCTGGTGTGTTTACGTCCCCGTAACTTATCGGTTCGGCAAAAGACACCGATAGAATAAGTACTAGGCTTACAAAGAATAAGTCCTGGGGTCGATTTGCTCGACTAAAAGGTGGTGCTCCAGCATGGATGCAGTCAAATGACTGAAACAAGTAAAAAAGTAAAAGAGGAAAGAGTCTTTGTTCGTATGTGATCTGTGGTTTTGTCAGAACAAAGGCGAAGTGATCAGACTAGGATTTTTTGTAATTTGTTCTACATATGTCTAAATCAGTGGTCCTCAACCATTTTTTACCTCTGAATCCCATTGATTCACACTGTACTCGGATAAACACACCTAGTCATTTAACATTTAAAAGTTTTATATTTCTAAAATTAAATATTGCTAGCAGTATCGCCCGGCGTTGTTCGGGTTTGTTTCGACCCTTTAGAATTCGAATTTTTGAAAAGTAAAAATTTTGCATTATGCAGCTTGTTATTCTCTTTAAGTTAACATTTTTCTGATTGAAATACACCGTAAAATGGCGACACAGCAGTCAAAAGATCGTAAAAAAATAGGGATTTTCATAGAAAAAAAGCACCTTTTTGATGTAAATAATTTTTGGTGTTAACATGGTCCGATTTGAATTTTTTTCTTCTACGGAAAGAAGAGCAAGCCTTCTTCTATCATACTCTCAATTTTGGTCAACTTGTGCTGCAGGGTCTCGGAGGAGATAGTGTTAGTTGAAGGCTACCAAACCTGCCATACACAAACAACTTCAGCTTTATATATAGAGAGATTAAGAATTGTATATATTTGAGAAAAATATTTTGTGCATTGTAAAGATATAAACAATTTATTGTAGATATATTTTAAGAACAAAAATCTTATATTGACCCCAAACTGAAATTCGTACTACTGTCCTAAACTATTAATTATCCGCTGTCCATTTGCTGAAGCCAGTCAAAGAGAAAAACATTTAACACACGTTCATGCATATAATATACACGGGGCTATTTCTTTACTACTCACAAGGGGCTAAACACAGAGCTATTTCTTTACTACCCACAAGGGGCTAAACACAGAGAGGACAAACAAGGACAGACAAAGGGATTAAGTCGATTACATCGATCCCAGTGCGTAACTGGTTCTTATTTAATCGACCCCGAAAGGATGAAAAGCAAAGTCGACCTCGGCGGAATTTGAACTCACAACGTAGCGGCAGACGAAATACCGCTAAGCATTTCGCCCGGCGTGCTAACGTTTCTGCCAGCTCACCGCCTCATACACACTTATGTATCATGTACATATACATTTGTATTCATGTATGTATGTGGGGAGATAGCAGGAAAGAGAGAAAGAAAGAGACACACATGTTTGCCTGCTTTTATGTTTGACCTTATAATTTGTACTTTCAAAGAAAACATTTACTTCGCTGTTTCTTGTCTTTTTAAAGACAATTTTCTTTTTCTTATATTTTTCTTTGGTTGCTGCATATACCACATCTACAGAACTTTTAAAAAAACATGTTAAGTAGTCTTAGAAACGTATTTTCATCACAGGTGAATTATCAGCATTGGCCTAATCATACATCAATTGAACTTAAAAATATGCTATATATTTAGCTTCTTGGTGTAGTATGCTTGATATATAATTTAGATCTTTGATGTGATATTATATAAGAGCTGTTATCGATGTGTGTCTTAAAAAGTTTGTATATACACCTCGTAATTGTGGGTTCGGTTGCTTGGGCAATTGTTTTCTACTATGATATCGGTTCATTTTCAATATAAATGTTGATATTTATAAAGTTATTAATAAGCATGGTAAATATTCCAATGAATAATTTATAGCAATAACAATACGACGTTTTTAAAAACTCTATTTAAAAATTTTTTATAACGAAAGCTTTTAACACCAACAGTATCTTTGACCT
>NC_042998.1:22443489-22445989 GCF_006345805.1 Octopus sinensis
TACATTATAAGGCACAAAAACAAAATGACTTTCCCCAGACACAACAGAATATGCTTCAATACACGAACTCATATAAAGAATCTTGTAAACTAAATCCAAAAACGAAATATATATTGAAAATTAAAGAGAAAGGGAGTGACTTAAATTCTCATTTAGAATTTTTATGTCTAACCTCTAGACCGTCAAACTAACTGAACAGTGCTCCCATCTTCAATGTTCTGAGATCAAACTCCTGTAAGAGTAGACTTTACTTTTCGTACTTCGAAGTTTATTAAAAAAAACACCAGTTGTTGTGGTTGTGTAGCTCACCGTTAGCTAGTTTTCAACGATCGTATGTCAAAGGCGTACGATTAAAGATTATAGACATTTAAGTCAGATTTGGTTGCTATTTTCAGCAGTCCGAGCCACCATTTGAAGATGCCATCGTTTGCTCGCATTTCAACAACTGTGGTTAATTTAATCTACTGTTCTCTAACTTCAAATTTATACCATTGTGCCTATCTTGAGTTAGTGCAGAACGAGCAAGCAATGCCTTGGATTATCTTAGCAGAACTAGAAACAAATTAGAAAAATGAGCAGTTGTTTTCAGGCCATATAGAATTTTGGTATTGGAGATAAGGCGGCGAGCTGGCAGAAACGTTAGCACTCCGGGCGAAATGCGTAGCCGTATTTCGTCTGCCGTTACGTTCTGAGTTCAAATTCCGCCGAGGTCGACTTTGCCTTTCATCCTTTCGGGGTCGATTAAATAAGTACCAGTTACACACTGGGATCAACTTAATCCGTTTGTCTGTCCTTGTTTGTCCTCTCTATGTTTAGCCCCTTGTGGGTAGTAAAGAAATAGGTATTGGAGATGACGGGGAGAGTCTTGCCTCAGGTAATTTATCGACTAAAAAAAAAAAGTAGCGAAGTGTTTGAAAGCTTCCACCATTAAATTGTAAACTCATAGATCCACTGTCCTGGTTTTATTATTCCGTGATGAAATTTGCCATTTGATTGGTTGGGCAGTTGTTGCAAGATCCGGTCGATCTGCTGTAGAGATTATATGTGATAGCCTCAATCCTGTTAGGAACTGTGCTGAGTATCACTTAGCAAATAGTAATATAAGTAGTTTCTCTCTAATATGATAAGTAATTCCTCCTTCATAATTTATTCCCGTATAACACTGATATATAATGCCAGTAGGATATGCTTTAGTTGAGCTTTTTGAGAGCTTACACGTGCAGTGAAACATTAGGAAGTATCTGAAGGGTTTTGCTAGAGATATCCAAGTATAACGGAAGAGGCATTTCTGTTGATCGAACAATTGCAAAAGTCATTGTCGAACCAGCTGGGAGAAACGTTAAAGCATCGTTAGAATACTTTTCTGTATTTGTTTCGGCTGTTTATGTGGAGTTCAAATCCTGCCGAGGTCAAATTTTCCCTACATTCTTTCAAAGTTGACAGAATAAGTACCAGTAAGGCGGTGAGATGGCAGAAACGTTAGCGCGCTGGACGAAATGCTTAGCGGTATTTCGTCTGCCGCTACGTTCTGAGTTCAAATTCCGACGAGGTCGACTTTGCCTTTCATCCTTTCGGGGTCGATAATTTAAGTACCAGTTACGCACTGGGGTCGATGTAATCGACTTAGCCCCTTTGTCTGTCCTTGTTTGTCCACTCTATGTTTAGCTCACTGAGGGCAATAAAGAAATAAGAATAAGTACCAGTGATGAACTGGTGTCGATGTAGTTGCTTTTCCTTGTCTTTTGTTGTTATAACCGCTTAATTGTTTTATGTTTTATCTATTGAAATTAGAAAATGCCATAAAATCTTGCATTTGTCTGTCTTAGATACGCTGTCAACTCGATAATTATAAATTTTTTAGTGAGTGGGAGAGTAGTGCACGCCATCAGAGTGACACTGGGGAACAAATATACAAAGCCCAGTATACCCATCATGACTACCCATCTGATAAGGGTATACCAGGCACATGCATCACAACCATATGTGCGCGACATGGTGATCTCATATAAGAGAAACAGCGCATGACCTTGCAGGTGGGACCCGTTAGATTTTTCTTCAGGTCAAGTAGCCCATCCTGCTCAAAAGGTCCCTGAATAAGGGTCGTTTAAGGATGATGAACAACACACCCATGTTTCCAAAGAATTCCTCTCAACATATGGCGATGATGCTCTCCCACTAATACTGCTGCTCGTGATCAGAGATGCACATATCGTCAGCCACTAAGGGAATTGCTCAACTGGTTAAGGTCAAACAACTGACAAGCAAATCTGTGGTATTGAGCAGAATATTTGCTGTAGTTCATCTTTTATACCAAGACAAAACAATGTACATCATAATAATTCCAATCATTTAAGATCAAAAGCCATGAAACTCACTGCCTGGTATCCTGACTGGGATGCCATCAGCGATCAGGATGACCAGGATGTGTGGGCTTACTTGGTTGTCCCTGAGAGGAAACTATGCCCTTTTGGGAACTTTTATTGTTCAATTTTTGTTGTTA
>NC_042998.1:22453489-22503489 GCF_006345805.1 Octopus sinensis
AAGGAAATTGTTCTTTGCATTTGAAAACTATGGAAATATTAAAAAAAAAACATTTCATTTAATTTTTTCCACAATTTAATTGTTTTTCTTCTTTTACTCTAAGTTGAAAAAGTCGCAAAGACTGAAACCGGTACTAAAATGTTTTTCAGGATAAAATTATTTTAGCATTTTCTACCTTGTCTTATTTTCCTTTTACATATCAACTCGTATATTCCTTTTCAACATTCTCTCTCTTTCTAAAAAGAATAAATGGTATTATTGAAATGCCATTACGTGTGGCAAGCGAGTTATCATCCGTACAGGCAAATTAATAAAATATATACATACAATACAAGATATATATATATATATATATCTTCTTTGCATTAACTTATATATATATATAAGTTAATTCAAACATGAAAGCACAAAAAAAAACACAACAACGCGAGGACGTGGAACAAATATAGTATTATTGGACGCTCAGTAGTATTATTGGACGAAAGAAGGAGGGTTCAACGTTTCGAGCAGAGCTCTTCGTCGGAAACATAGAAGGAAAGATCCAGAGAAGGGAAGACAGAGGGAAAAAAATCGCCAACGTTACACACGCGGTCACACTTTATATATATATATATACCGGCGAGCTGGCAGAAACGTTAGCGCGCCGGGTGAAATGCTTAACTGTATTTCGCCTGTCTTTACTCTGTAGGCGCAGGAGTGGCTGTGTGGTAAGTAGCTTGCTTACCAACCACATGGTCCCACTGCATGGCACTTTGGGTAAGTGTCTTCTATTATAGCTTCGGTCCGACCAAAGCCTTGAGTGGATTTGGTAGATGGAAACTGCAAGAAGCCCGTTGTATATGTATATGTATGTGTGTGTATGTGTCTGTTTGTCCTCCAACATCGCTTGACAATCGATACTGGTGTGTTTATGTTCCCGTAATGTAGCGGTTCGGTAAAAGACACCGATAGAGTAAGTACTAGGCTTACAAAGAATAAGCTCTGGGGACGATTTGCTCGACTAAAGGCGGTGCTCCAGCATGGCCGCAGTCAAATGACTGAAACAAGTAAAAGAGTAAAAGAATAATCCATTATCTTTTAGCTTTTACTTGTTTCAGTTATTAGAATGCGACCATGCTGGGGCACCACCGTGAAGAATTTGTGGTCGAATGAATCGATCCTAGTGTTTACTTTTTAATATGTGGTACTCGTTCTATTGGTCATATTTAGCGAACAACTAGGTTACAGGTAAGAAAGCACACCAACACCGGTTGTCAAGCGGTGGTGGGGGACAAACATACAGATAGACAGACAGACACAAACACACACATATATGTATATATAAAATCACATTCGTTTTGACTGCTCTTTTAGCGTGTAAAAATTACTTGTCAAAGGTAGTTTTCTCTTGTGTTTAAATGTACACTATTTTTTATATATATATATATTATATATATATATATATATATATATATATATAGATAAGAAAGTTTGTTTGGCAAAGCACGTGGGTGAATATATAAGAAAATAGTAAAGTGTGAAAAAACGACAGAAGGCTTAAATGTTAAAAAATATATATATTTGTGTCAAAATGTCTGGAGAATATTGGAAAAAATTTTTTTCCCTTTCCTTAAAATGACAAATTTAAAATTTTTAAAGAAATTACCGGTTTCGCGTGTAGCTTTTCGAATTTCTTGTGACGTTATGTTTATATTGCATGGAGTTATCGTTGTTTTTATTTCCAGGAGATTTCTAAATAAGGGGAGGTAGTGAGTGATTTCTTCCGGTGTAAGGGAGATAATCGCTTAAAATTTTTTTTTCCCTTTTCCTTGTTAATTTCTCTGTGTCAGTATGTTCGGATGGTTGAGTCTGGGTTTGTACTTTTCAATGAAGAATGTTTCCTTGTTCAGTCTCATATATATATATATATATATATACACACACACACACACGCACAACAAGTTTCTTTCAGTTTCCGTCTACTGATTCCACTAATAAGGCTTTGGTTAGCTCGAGGCTAGAGTAGAAAGAACTTGCCCAAGGTACCACGCAGTGGTATTGAATCCGGAACCATCTGGTTTGGAGGCAAGCTTCTTAGCACAGAGTCACGCTTGAACCTAACTCTGCACCTAACTCTTCGTAACGATTACAAATTTTGGTGTAAAGCCAACAGTTTGGGGATGAACGGGTTAGTCAACTGCTTCTTATTTCATCGACCCCCAAAAGAATGAGAACAAACTCAACTTTGACGGTATTTGAACTCACAACAGATACAATTTGAAGAAATGTCGCTTGTCCGCCGTCATAACGAGTCATCCAGCTCACCGCCTTAATCATAATCTCTATAATTTCTTTTTACTGTGGGCACATGACCTGAAATGTTGGAGGAAGAGGCTAGTCGAATATGTTAACCCAGAGCTCAACTGATATTTATTTTATCGACTTCAAAAGATGAAAGGCAAGTCGATCCCGACGAAATTTCGACTCGGTACGTAACGAGTCGTATGAAATGCCGCTAAGCGTTTCTCTCTTACATACTAACGATTCTACCAGTTCACCCCCTTACTGATATCGCAAGGTGAGATAGTTAATCAACCACGATGCCCAGAACTGTGAAATCCTTTCAGATTTCAAGATACCAAGTCTTGTTGCTTACTCTCTGCTTCTGCCTAAGTTGTATATCACTTAAAGAAACGAGCCATAGAAAGCATGTAGATGGATCTCCAACAGTCCCGAAGACGAATATCCAGTCGTTCGACTGAGCATTCTGGTTTTTGGTATGACATATAGAGCATATGTATGTGTATAAAGTTTGGTGTTATGAAAACATTTTCTCTCATGTTGGCAAGATCGAAAAATTTCGCTCTTGTATTTTAGATAGGTGTTCGGGCAAAAAGAGATTTTAAGAGAATTCTTTTCTCGGTAAGGTATTAACTGCTCTTTCCGCTACTGCTGGAGTAAAGCTTGACGTTGTAATCTGTGACATTGAGGACTCTCCACTTGATGTAATCCTTCAACGATTACACATGTATAGCCAGGGCTATGACATTACGTCTCTCCTGGATATTAAGTGGGGATTAATGGTTGTTAAATCTAGTCCTGAAAAGACCTTCTGTCTTTCACTCATCCGTATATCTGAATGCCCCAGAAAAGAATTATCTTAAAATACTTTCTTCACTCGGACACCTACTCAAACTGCAATACTGAAATTTTTCGCTGCTGGTCGCATAAAGCAAAAAAATCTGATCGCTCATCTACGGGTTCCACCATCATTATTAACACTAAGACCTCCACCATCTGTCGTTCTACCAACACAACTGAAAGTCCAGTAAAATTTTGACCACACCAAACCAATCACACGCATATGAACCCAGACATGAAGTTAAATGCTTTGGTACGCACTCGATCCTCGCTCCAAAACCCCTACGCACATATCAACTCACCTCACCCCGCTTTAGCTGGTTTATCATTCGAATTCTTTGAGGCAACAGAAATAACTCCTTGCGGGTTCGATTCTATCTCTTAATTACCGCTCACGACTTCGTTTCGTGTTTTTTTTTTATGTCGCAGCACAAATAAACAAGATTTGATACTTCCACACCTCCATAAACAGAGTAGTCGCCGCTTTTTCTATGCCGTACAACGTTGTGTTCTAATTTTTAAGATTCTAGGTTGATTAAGTTTTTGTTGCTATATCTTACAAAGCAATTGACTGCAAGGAAGCTTCCACAATGCCTCAAGGGAGAGTGTGCATGTGTTTAATGTAAGTAGAAGAATTGTGTCTGTTACCTACTTTGAATTCTGAGTGACAAGTTTTTAAAATGCTATATTGTACAAGACAGCATATCACTAGGTTTACAAAAACTAGGTCTGATTCGGTTAATACGAAACACCTTGCCTATATATACAATATATGCATGAACAGAAAAATTATTTAGCCGGACAGGTTTTAATTGTGTTGGAATGTTATCAACTTCTGAAAATCCTTTTTAACTACCTTTTGACCTACAGATTAAAAAAATTTTTTTTTGTAACTAAAAACTTTCAAACTTCGGGAACTGGTAGAATGTGTCATATAAAACATCTTTTACTTTTAGCGCTTCGAGAAAAATTTATGTTTACGAAGTTATTTCACGTTAAAGTTGTCGTATTTCAGTAATTTCAACCAATCAATGACGTGTAATTCAGCAGTATAAAATTACTGCTGTTGTTTGTCAACAAGAACTTCCGGCGGTGTATATTTCGTTTTTGCCACTGTTATTTATGACAACCCTAACCCTAAAACCTTAAAACCAGTACAAACGCACGAACGATGTCATAAATAACAGTGACGAACGAAAACTACACCGCCGATAGTTGTTGTTGACAAACAACGGCAGTAATTTTATTCAGCTGAATACACGTCACTGATTGGTTGAAATTACCGAAATACGAGAACTTTAACATGAAATTACTTCGTAAATATAAGTTTTTCTCAAAAATGCTAAGAGTAAAAGATGTTTTGTATGATCATTCTACCAGTGTCCGAAGTTTGAAAGTGTTTAGTTACAAAAAAATTATTTCTTAAATCTGTAGGTCAAAAGGTAAAGATCCTACCCAAGAAAACGTTGTTTACGAACCCACTATTGTTGAAATGAAGGTATGTGAGCTTGGTGCAAAGATGTTACGCTCACGGCCGTAAGGTCATCGTTTCGATTCCAGACCGCGTTCTTGATCAAAACATTGATTTCACATTGTTCTGCGATCGCTTTGACATCAGACAGGCGACATAATATGCACCTGAACAGGTAATGCCAATTTAATGAATTTAATGAAGGGAGTGATCTTGTATAGCACAAACATTTGTTCGCTATAAATAAATTATCTGCGCAGATTGTTCAGCAAGAATTTTCAAAATGCTCATCTGTCGTCTACAACAAGAAACTCCATAAAAAGCTACGGAAATTATATAACCTGAGATAATGCTGGTGCCATTTTTTTTGTCTGGTCATGAAGTTATTCGTATATAAAGACAATGTTGTCAAAACATACGGAGTTGGCTAGAATCTATCGAGATTATATTCTATAATACAATATAACAGTGAGATAAAACACTGTTGATGCACCAGTAATGTGTTTAAACAATCGCGAAAACAATAGAAAAAGAAGCCTTGATCTCTCCAATATACTTTACCTATATCACATTGATATCGAGAAGTTATTCTCTTTGAAAGATAACGTGAAAAAAAAGGAACTTGTTACGCACTTTTCTCGTCTTGGATTACTGTTTCTTGATTCGTATATATATATATATGTGTGTGTGAATATATACATATATACATACATACATATATATATATATGTGTGTGTGAATATATACATATATACATACATACATACATATATATATATGTGTGTATTTATGTATGCATATATATATATGTGTGTGTGTGTATATATGCATATATATGTGTATTTATGTATGCATATATATATATATATGTGTGTATATATGCATATATGTGTATTTATGTATGCATATATATATATATATATGTGCCTGTGTATATATGCATATGTATATGTATTTATGTAATCATATATACATATATACATACATACATACATACATACATATATATATATGTATATATATATATGCATATATATATGTGTGTATGTGTGTGTGTGTGTGTGTGTGTGTGTGTGTGTGTGTGTGTGTGTGTGTGTGTGTTTAACGCACTTGAGATTTTATTCACGATCTTTTTTTTCAATTTGTCAAGATATCCAGCAAGTATTATGAATGAATTTTGTTGAAAAGCTTCTAACTTTTGGCGGAAATATCATTTTTTTTTCTTGTTCTTTTTGTTTTGTGAATCTGTTCCTGCTTCGTGCAGAATGTTCGACAAAATGACTACCACGAAGATAAAAGAGACGACTCCGATCATAATGGTAACCGCCTCCGTTCTTCGGAGGAGAAGAAGAAGAATATTTTAGACAATCGTGAAAAAACAAAAAGGACAAAAGCACAAATGTATTACGCCAGGACAACAATACAATAAACATAACAGAAAACAACACTTATGGACTTGCGCAATAGTACGTCTTTCAATAAAGATTACATAAAAACCAAAATGAAGGCGTCTATGTGGTCAATCAGTCTATTAGAAATAGCAACCAAATAACCTTTCCATTTAGACTCCCCACCACCACCACAGTTTGAAGCGGTATTGAACCTACAGTTCTATATTTAAGAGATGAGGAATTATGTACATTATTTACAATTGACGGATATTTGTCCTCATCTTCTTTGTTGTTAACACAACGTTTCGGCTGATATACCCTCCACCCTTCATAAAGTATCTTGGGGAAATTTCGAACCTGGGTTCTCATTCCTAAGGTATTTTTCGACGTTATTATTATTGTTATTATTCAGGTCATAATAATAATAATAATTATTATTATTATGATAATAATAATAACAACAACAACAATAACAATAATAACAACAACAACAACATCGAAAAATATCTTGGGAATGAGAACCCAGGTTCGAAATTTCCCCAAGACACCTGATGAAGGCTGGAGAGTATATCAGCCGAAACGTGTTAACAACAAGCAAGATGAGGATAAATATCTGTCAAATGTAAATAATGTAAATAATGAACCTGTTGGATAATACACTACTATACACTACTAAATAGATGGATTTATTATTGATGAAATACGTGTAATGCAGGACCGGATTAAGACCAATAGAACCCTTAAGCACTTAAAAGATTTTGGTGTCATTTTGCATGTGTAATTCAAAATTTTAATAATAATAAACCATAAGATAAATTTATATTTTTCAAAATGAAACAAAACTAACGGTAAGATAGGAAGTAAGGCTTATTTTTATATATTTCCATTTTATTCATATTTGAAAAGTTTTGTCTTTGGTCAGACACCCAAAATTTATCTTACGTAACACATCTGCATTTATACTTAGTAGAAATTAGACATCCAGCCTCAGTGCATAGTTGTTCTGGTGGGATTCTTAATATACTTCAACCAGGGACTTGCCTCTTTGGTAGGCATGGTAGGCAGTGCCTACCCTGAATGAAATAGATCGATAGTAATATTTTCTTTTCATGGTAAAATATGCACCTAATTCAATAAAATTATGAAAGTTACTCTGATTATTATGCATAAAATGCAATATATATGTGTGTGTGTGTGTGTGACTGCGTGTCCCCTTCCGTCTTCCCTTCCTTGGATCTTTCCTTTTTCTATGTTTCTGACGAAGAGCTTCGCTCGAAACGTTAAATCCTCCTTCTTTCTTTCCTGAGCATCCAATAACACTATACTTGTTCCACGTCTTCGCGTTGTTGTGTTTTCTCTGTGTTTTCATGTTTGAATTAACTATATATATTGTAGATTATGTAGGCATAATTTGCCCCAGCCTTTCAAATCTCAGTATTAAAACTACGTACAGTACTGATGCAGTACACATGCTGCGTACATTCAACAACATTTTCTTTACGCGCTACAAAGGCAGAAATAAATCTGTCACGCCTGTGTTTCGTTTATTTTTTTAATGAATTTCACATAAACGTCACCCGCTGCCTACTTTGAATACTTACTCACTGCACGTGCTTCATTTCAACAGATAAAATAAACGCCAAGTTGAGTAATTTGTGACCATTAACATTAAAAATGCACGAAAGGCAATGTCTCCGCGTGGAAGAGTACACTCAATAATGTTTATTTTAACAAGATAAAATTACATAAAAGCCAAAATGAAGGCGTCTATGTGGTCAATCAGTCTATTAGAAATAGAAACTAAATAAACTTTTCATTTAGACCCCCACCACCACAGTTTGAAGCAATAATGAGCTTACAGTTCTATATTTAAGAGATGAGGAATTAAGTACATTGTTTACATTTGACGGATATTTCTTTTTTGCCGTAAACCATTTACCATTACTGTGGTGGTCGCCACTTCTTTTGATTTCCTAAGTACGTGCATATTTTTCTAAATGGTTAATCCAACACTGGTTTAATCACAGTTTTGGTTATCAAAGTTAATCTGGGAATAAATAACAACGAAGTCGATAGTGTCTCGATAAAGCAGAAGATAATACTTGAAACTCACAATCGAAGACAACTGAGGCGTAACAATCAAAAGCATAATGAAAAACAACAGAAACGAAAATGTACATCATGTGATGTAATAAATAAATAAATAAACATTTTTTAATTCAAATTTTCTCGTATAATTAGATTTATAATTAATAGTATTAAATTTTGGTACAAGGCCAACAATTTTGTAGGGAGGGGAAAAACAATTACATCGATCCCAGTGCGCAACTGGTACATATTTTATCGACCCCGAAAGGATGAAAAGCAAAGTCGACTTCGACGGAATTTTAACTCAGATCGTAAGGACGGACCAAAAGCTGCTAAGCATTTCGCCTGGCGTGCTAACGATTCTGCCAGCCTACCGCCTTGGGAATTATAAATAATATGATGTAATGAGAATCATACAATACAATGAGAAGCATACAGTCTCTCTTGTGAGATTAAAGGTTATTATAACGTCGTGGTCGATATGTTATAAAATTACGAACAAGACAGAGCGGAGAAATATTCTTTCTGTAAACAAACCTCTCTCTGATTTGTGTGTGTGTGTGTGTGTGCGCGCGTATATATTTGTGTGTCTGAGTTTGTCCCCTCAACATCGTTTGACCACCGATGCTGGTGTGTTTACGTTCCCGTAACTTAGCGATGGAATAAGTACTAGGCTTACAAAGAATAAGTCCTTGGATCGATTTGCTCGACTAAAGGCGATGCACCAGCATGGTCGCAGTCAAATAATTGAAACAAGTAAAAAGAGTATATATATATATATATATATATATATATATATAAATGGGATACTTACTCATACCCATGGGTATGAGTAAGTATCTCATTTACTTCTTTGCCACATGTATCACTGACGAAGGGAGGGTTCTTTTTGAACTAACCCTGAAATCGGTCCGATATAGTAATAATGAAAATTTTAGAAATTTCTGTCGGCCTTTTTTCGAGTAGCGTGCGTGCTGGGAAAAAATTATATGGTAAATGGACAATATGTCCAATTTTTCGGCATATTTGGCATTAGAAATTTTTCGTTTGCCCTTATTTGTAAGTTGTATGTATATATATATATATATATATATAGAGAGAGAGAGAGAGAGAGAGAGAGAGGGGGCGAGCACTCCGTCGGTTATGACGACGAGGGTCCCAGCTGATATGATCAACGAAACAGCCTGCTCGTAAAATTAACGTGTAAGTGACTGAGCAATCCATAGACACGCGTACCGATAACGTAGTTCTCAGGGAAATTCAGTGTGTCACAGAGTGTGACAAGGCCGGCCCTTTGAAATACAGGTACTACTCATTTTTGTCAGCTGAGTGGACTGGAGCAACGTGAAATAAAGTGCCTTACCCAAGGACACAACGCGTCGCCGGGAATCGAACTCACGATCTTGCAATCGTGAGCCGAATGCCCTAACCACTAAGCCATGCGCCTTCACGCGTATATATATACATATATATACACACACACACACACACACACACGCACACTAACCTATGTTTCCAATTATACGTATGTATACGCTCAACAAAGACAATATGTCGATCAGTTTGTCGTGTCGTTATTTTAAAACGTGTGAACATCATTATTTTCTTTACAACTATAAATGTCAAAAATGTGAAAATCCTATTCAAACAACAAAATATATTATCTTTTTTATTTGAAACTGTTTACAGTTTTAAGTGTTTCAAAACAAAACGAAACAAAACGGGCTATGAACAACTGTTTATAATTGCATGTTTGTACTTAAGTTTTAACTCTTAATTAAATATTTATAAAACTTAGTTTGGCTAAAACAGTTAGACACTCTTAAAGAAAATTAAAAGGCAGGTATTTCCGTCCATGTACCGAAGTAAAGTAAATTTTCTTTACAATATTTGATTAAACACCCAATAATTATTTGTTCTACTTTGGTCTCTAACAATATATACCGGAGTATTACCGTAGGGTAAGTCGAAAAGTAAAATTTAGTTGTGTTTAACCTAATTCTAGAAAGCAGATATTGTTGCTGTTGTTGTTGTTGTTTCCTAACGCTAGGCGAACTCAGATCCACCAGACGTATATTCTAAGGTGTTCTTCAGTTCCTCGTTTTGTTCTTTTAGAGTTGTCTTGGATAAATCTTATGTCTACCTGTTCCACTGTCTTTTAACACTATTACACTTTTACATGTTTCAGTCATTTGACCGTGGCCATGCTGGAGCACCGCCTTTAGTCGAGCAAATCGACCCCAGGACTTATTCTTTGTAAGCCAAGTACTTATTCTATTGGTGTCTTTTGCCGAACCGCTAAGTTACGGGGAGGTAAACACACCAGCATCGGTTGTCAAGCGATGTTGGAGGGGGGACAAACACAGACACACAAACATATACACACACACTCATACATGCATATATACGACGAGCTTCTTTCAGTTTCCATTTACTAAATCCACTCACAAGGCTTTGGTCGGCCCGGGGCTATAGTAGAAGACACTTGCCCAAGGTGCCACGCAATGAGTCTAAACCCGGAACCATGTGGTTCGTAAGCAAGCTACTTACCACACAGCCAAGGAGTTTTAGTTGCTATTACTTGCAGACTAAATGCCCCATGTAGAACGCTCTCCTCTGCACACCCCGAACATACAAATACACATACTTACGCACACACATATACAGACAACGTGCACAACCACGCGTGCTCACACACACATACATACACAGGTATGTATATGCATATACACCACAGTTGTGATTGTACTTCAGGTAAAGCAAAAGTGGGTATAACTATAAAAATAACCATTTTATTAACCAAAACACGTCGTTCAATCTGCAAAGATTAGTGGAGTTACTCTTTCTCTGTGCAAAAGTACAACTCCTCAACACAGTCTCCATCGTAACCCATGCATTTGTGCCATCGCTGAACCCAACTCAAGAATTCTCTTTAAAAAAGTTAAATGTGTGCACTGTTGTATCCATTTCTCCCCTGCCACTTTAATCTCGTCTGTGCCATCAAATCTTCGTCTCAGAAGACTATTTGTCAGGAACCAAGCAGATGGAAGCTGGAGAACTCCAGATCTGGGCTGTGCAGTGGATAGAAGACCACATGCCAAACTCAGTTATTCGATTGACTGACTTCTAGCCCAAGATGAGTGTGGTCGAACATTGTTATGATAAAATAGGATCGTTTTCATATCCTTGTTCGGTTTCTTTCTCTTGATGGTTTCATTAAATTTATTGAATGTCTCAATGTACCGTGCGCTGTTCATTGTACATTGAAGTTCCAGAAAATCAAAGAAAATGATGCCGTCCCCATCCAGAAAGATAGTTACTATGACGTTCTGTGTCTTTCACCTTTCCAGGTGCTGATACAAGAAAATGATGCTGTTCCCGTCCAAAAAGATAGTTACAATGACTTTCTGTGTCTTTCACTTTTCCAGGTGCTGATACGTTCCTAAAAATCAAAGGGAATGACATCCTTATCACCATAAACTGCATTTAACATAATTTTTGTGACGATCATTAGCTCTTGAACATCTTACACCTTGGAGAAGAGATGTTATGTCATTCCATGAACTGAGTTTCGTTTCATTATCATAGGATTATGGTCATATTTCATTTTCTATCATGAGATCGGAAAAAATAACGTGTTTCTGTTGGCTTCAAACACTTCCTGTATAGCAGAGCAGACTGCCATATTACTCTCCTATAAATCTAAGTTGCTGTGGTAACCACTTTGTACATAATTTCCAATATCCAGAGACTTTTGCCATCTTCTGTAATACATTGTGGCCAAATTTTCGTCGTGTAACCAGCTCGCGGATTGTGACTTAGACAATGCGAATTAATTCATTCACACGCTGGCGATTAATGTTAGCGATTGCAGTTGATGGCCTCCAACTGCTTTGTTAATCTTGAATATTTCTCCTCCTTTAAACTTTTTCATTCATCTGTGCATATTTCTTTTGTCAATGGCATCGCCTCCATAAGCAGCCTATAACCTATGGTTATCCAACGGCTTTTACTCCTCTTTGGTTAAGAATTCGATAACGCCACGTTGCTTCTGCTCGGAGCGATTATTTGCCAGCAATGGAAAAATGGAACAGGTAAAAGAGTTAATTTGAAAGTAATGATACTCAACTACATGTGCAATTTGAACGAACCGCATCAGTTAATAAAAAAGTGATACCCATTTTGACATTACTTTCACTACGGCCCTCTTGTCTGCGTGAGTGCGTATGTTTTTTGTATGAACTACATCTGTTAGAAATATCATACATGTGCGGTAGTGATATTGGCTTCAAATTTTAACACAAGACCATTTGTTTCAAGGGTGGGGGGGGGTAAGTCGATTAAATCAATCCAACTGCTCAGCTGGTACTTATTTTATCGACTCCGAAAGGATGAAATGCAAAGTCGACTCCGGTGACATTTGAAATCAGAGCGCAAAGTTGGAAGAAATGCTTGCTAAGCATTTTGCCCTTCACGGTAACTGTTTTGTCAGCCCGCCGCCATCAACGACTCTTTAATATAACAATTTCAGAAACGCGGTGACTTGCAGAATGATTTTGCCTTTCACCCTTTCGGGGTTGGTAAAACAGGTAGCAGTTGAACATTAGGGGTCGATTTAATCGTCTTACCACCTCCTCAGAATGCTTCCAAAATTTGAAACTAATATTAAGGGTTCGTTATTTTCTCAGCACAATTGTACCCCACAAATGCTTAGGTACTTACAATTCAGAATTGTGTAAAAAAAAATATTAAGTTGGCTCGATTTAAATTCTCCCTAACCGGTTTCCTCTCTACTTTTAATCGCATTAAAAGAAAACCGTCCATGGAAATGTGATTATCCTTAAACGATGAACGTAAATAATGTTTCACTTTATCTTATATGAATCATGTCTTTCAAACATCCATATAAATGTATTCATGCTAGAAGATTTACTCTAGCGTACTGCGAGAACTATCATAAAAGTAATATCTCTTCACCAAGTACTACAGCAAATGCATGTCAATCTTTACTACATATATCAATACCTCTTCTCTTTTTTTGCAAAGTTATATTGCTTCAGGCTAGAAATAGAAATTAATAGCTCTATGCCTGTATGTATAACACATACACACACACATACACACACACACACATATATATAATATATATATTATATATATAATATATTATAATACAATATAACATTATATATATAATGTGTATATATATATATATATAATGTAATATAATATATTATATTATAATACAATATAACATTATATATATAATATATATATATATATAATGTAATATAATATATTATATTATATATAATATATAATATATATATATATATATATATATATATATATATATAATGTAATATAATATATTATATTATAATACAATATAACATTATATATATAATGTGTATATATATATATATATAATGTAATATAATATATTATATTATATATATAATATAATATATATATTATATTATATATATATAATATAATATATATATAATATAATATATTATATTATATATAATACAATATAACATTATATATATAATATATATATATATATATATATATATAATGTAATATAATATATTATATTATAATACAATATAACATTATATATATATATATATATATATATATATATATAATGTAATATATATATTATATTATAATACAATATAACATTATATATATATAATATATATATTATATATATATATATTTAAAGATTTAATGGTATTAACGAAATTATATATATATATCTTTATATATGTAATGGTATTAACGAAACATATAGCTGAAAAATATTCACATCATGGAATAATGTTCCTTCTACCCTGTCACATCAAAGACCATAATTATTGAAAGTTTCAAAAAATATATGAAGAAATGAATATACAAACAAATAAATAGATAAATATGAAAGAAAAAGGAGGATGGTTAAAACAAGGAAGAAAAGAGATGCTGATATTTAGATCCCATATTTTTTAGTAACTTAAAAATAAGATTGTTAGAGTCGTTGACTGCACAGACAATAGATATGAGATTTTGTAAACGTTTGATGCACTCCTTGTATAAGTAACCTAACGGTTCGTTTCTTACATATACATATGCACACACACCTGTATGTATATATATGTGTGTGTGTGTGTGTATATATATATATATATATATATATATATATATACAAGCACACACATATACATACGTATGCACATACACATACATGCATACACATACATACATACATGCATACACATACATACATGCACACACATACACACACACATGCATACACACACACATGCATACACATACATGCATGCATACACATACATGCATGCATACACATACATGCATGCATACACATACATGCATACACACACACATACATACATACATACATGCATACACACACACACACATGCATACACACACACACACACACACACATACCCACACACACATACCCACACACACATACACACACACACATACATACATTCACTCACACACATATCTAATGTGGAATTAAATCTGACAATCTGAGCTTCAATGCCGAAGGAAACAAAAATGTATAATTTACTAAATACATCAAGGTTTATATATTTTACTTGTTTTGTATTTCTTTACCTATCTTTTTTTCTCCATATTCTTCAGTTTTCATCATTAAAATTTATGTTCAAGGAATTTTATCTTATGCTAGGATTATCTCTTGAATAATCTCATACTTATCAGAAGTTATACCCATTTCTACTCTTTTGTTCCAAAATATGCTAAGAAAAAAATCCTTAATTGTAGTATTAATTTATTGTTTTTTATGGCGTAGGAACAAAAGATTAAAATTTTGAGGGAAGTGTACAATCGAATGGATCGAATTCCGTACTCTGCTGCAATGTATAATCCTCGACACTGGAGACCCTCGAGTTAAGTGGAGTCTGCTAGGGTTTGAACTCACTGTCGTAAAGGGATATGACAAAGCATTTTATCTAACACTGTCCGACCGTCTCATCTCTCTTCTCCCCTTGCTGCTCGTGTAACAAGGGACAAAGCTGGACCTCAGCATATTCTATCACTACTGTAGTCTTTCTGCTTCTGTCCCATCAAGTCGCCTATAAAAGGGGGATAGCATCAGATCTGTTCATATCCAATATACTTTATCATCACCGCTTACCGCAGTGCTAGACGTTGCTCCCTTCCCTTAGCTCTTGGTTATTGACGTTCAAAGCTCGTTCTTACTGTCAACAATTTCTATTCCTTTTCTTTCCCAGATGCAAACATCTAAATGTTTTTACTGTTTCTTTCCATCAATCTGTTTTCGGTATTAATTTTCTACAGACACAAAGAAGAGAAATTGCTGGAAATTGTAACATTCAAATCAATTGCATTGAAATTAAAAGTGAATTAAATTACACAGGTGAATTGCGATAGATTTTACAAAGAATCGAAAGTAGCACACAAGACAAGCTTACTAATGGAGTAATAAAAGAGTAGATGTCGGAATGTGATGTGTAACATCGTTTCAGTGTCAAACTCTGTTTTCCTTTTTATTTCGTTTCTTGTGAATCTCTTTCATTTTGTGTCTCTTCTTCTCTCTGTGCCTCACACTGATTCTATATATTCCACGCTTTCACACACACATTTTATCTCTCATTTTTCTTATATGACACTGTATACTCAGTATATCTTGGAATATTGGTTTCAAATTTTACCACAAAGTTAGCAATTTTCGGTAAAAGTTTAAGTTAGTTACATCGCCATCTGTGCTCAAATGATACTTATTTTATCGGCACTGAAAGGACAAAAGACAAAGTCGGCCCCCAACGGTATTTAAACACAGGCGGCGAGCTGGCAGAAACGTTAGCACGCCGGATGAAATGCTTAGCGGTATTTCGTCTGTCGTTACGTTCTGAGTTCAAATTCCGCCGAGGTCGACTTTGCCTTTCATCCTTTCGGGGTCGATAAATTAAGTACCAGTTCCGCACTGGGGTCGATATAATCGACTTAATACCTATGTCTGTCCTTGTTTGTCCCCTCTGTGTTTAGCCCCTTGTGGGTAATAAAGAAATAGGTATTTAAACACAGGCGGCGAGCTGGCAGAAACGTTAGCACGCCAGGCGAAATGCCTAGCGGTATTTCGTCTGCCGTTACGTTGTGAGTTCAAATTCCGCCGAGGTCGACTTTGCCTTTCATCCTTTCGGGGTCGATAAATTAAGTACCAGTTACGCACTGGGGTCGATGTAATCGACTTAATACCTATGTCTGTCCTTGTTTGTCCCCTCTATGTTTAGCCCCTTGTGGTTAATAAAGAAATAAGTATATCTTGGATATTGGTTTCAAATTTTACCACAAAGTTAGCAATTTTCGGTAAAAGTTTAAGTTAGTTACATCGCCATCTGTGCTCAAATGATACTTATTTTATCGGCACTGAAAGGACAAAAGACAAAGTCGGCCCCCAACGGTATTTAAACACAGGCGGCGAGCTGGCAGAAACGTTAGCACGCCAGGCGAAATGCCTAGCGGTATTTCGTCTGCCGTTACGTTGTGAGTTCAAATTCCGCCGAGGTCGACTTTGCCTTTCATCCTTTCGGGGTCGATAAATTAAGTACCAGTTACGCACTGGGGTCGATGTAATCGACTTAATACCTATGTCTGTCCTTGTTTGTCCCCTCTATGTTTAGCCCCTTGTGGTTAATAAAGAAATAAGTATATCTTGGAATATTGGTTTCAAATTTTACCACAAAGTTAGCAATTTTCGGTAAAAGTTTAAGTTAGTTACATCGCCATCTGTGCTCAAATGATACTTATTTTATCGGCACTGAAAGGACAAAAGACAAAGTCGGCCCCCAACGGTATTTAAACACAGGCGGCGAGCTGGCAGAAACGTTAGCACGCCAGGCGAAATGCCTAGCGGTATTTCGTCTGCCGTTACGTTGTGAGTTCAAATTCCGCCGAGGTCGACTTTGCCTTTCATCATTTCGGGGTCGATAAATTAAGTACCAGTTACGCACTGGGGTCGATGTAATCGACTTAATACCTATGTCTGTCCTTGTTTGTCCCCTCTATGTTTAGCCCCTTGTGGTTAATAAAGAAATAAGTATATCTTGGAATATTGGTTTCAAATTTTACCACAAAGTTAGCAATTTTCGGTAAAAGTTTAAGTTAGTTACATCGCCATCTGTGCTCAAATGATACTTATTTTATCGGCACTGAAAGGACAAAAGACAAAGTCGGCCCCCAACGGTATTTAAACACAGAACGAAAGTTAGAAATACCCACTAATCATTTTGCCCGGCACGGTAACGATTCCAGCAGCTTGCTGTCTTGTATATCTTGGACTATTGTTTGGTTTAAAATACCTCATTTAAAATCAATATATGTGAAAAGTTAGTATGCATTTTCAAATATCATGTTTTGAATTTCGGCTTGTTTATAAATATGAAATATTCAAGAATGATACTCTATGAATCAGACTGAATTTTTATAATGATCGAAATGAATAAATAAAAATTTTTGGACATTTATTGTTGGTCTCTTTGCACTGAAACAGCCCCATATATATACGAAAATGTGGAACGATGAAAATGAGTGCTCAGCACCGCATTGGTGGATATAATTTCTTTGTATGTGAATTAAGGCTGCTATTAGTTTCATGTTAAGGAAAGTAGGAAAATATCCTAGTGTCTTAAAAAATTTGCAAGACGATCACATGAAGTAAAGTGTTCACTTCATATACCAACATTCATGCATTTGTGTGTGCGTGTGTCTGTGTGTATGGGGTGCTGTGTGTGTGCGTGTGTGTGTATGTGTGTGTACATATGAGAAGGTAATGAAAAGTTATTGGTTTAAAGGTATCACTAAAGGTCTAGCTGGATGCTCAATCTTCCGAGTGATTTTAGAAAGCTTAGAAAAACTGAAGGACCGTTGCAATAAGTGTGTGAATCTGCTAGAGGTATATGTTGAATAAAACCATAATTAACTGATACTCCTGTATTTTCTTTTACCCAAAACCAGGAACTTTCCAGCATCCATCTCGTGTGTGTGTGTGTGTTTGTGCGTGTGTGTATGTGTGTGTACACACACACACGAGTTAGGGATGGAGTGGATAAGATCTGGACTACATATGTTTCATAGCCAGCGGAATCTCAGAAATGGTAAATATCCAGGCGAGGTGTATACCGCAGACTATTCTTCTGGCCAAGGATGTCCTGGTTAAATGAAAGTTTACATTGTCACAAGGAGGCACATGTTGATGCATGGAAGATTCAATCAGAATGTGTAGAGAGCACAACAGGTGTGGAGAATATAAATGTAGAGAGAAATAAGGATTAAAGGAAGGAAAAAAGAAAAGAACAAGATAAGGGAATGAGAAGAAGGAGGAATTTAAGCAAGATCATTTGACTGGTAATATTCAATGGAGCCGTTTTGGTCGAATCATAGAAGTAAGCGAGGGGAGTGGTAGTTGAAAAAAAAGATAATGTGGAGGGGAGAGGGTGAGGAAATATTTTTGATCAAGTGGGAGAAAAAAGTGTGCATGAAGAAAGCAAGAGAGAATGAAGAACTTAAGCAAGGTCATCTGACCGGTAGTATTCAATAGGGGTGTTTCGGTTGAATCACAAAAATAAGCAAGGTGAGTGGTATTAGAAAAAATAATGTGAAGGGAAGAAGATGGGGAAGTGACAATGTAAACTTTCATTTAAGCAAGGTATCCTTGGCCCGAAGAGTGGCCTGGGGTATACACTTCGCTTAGATATTTACCACTTCCGAGGTTCCGCTCGCTATGAAACATATATAACCCAGATCTTATCTACTCCGGTCCTTAACTCTTGTATTCTTATTCGCACACCCGGAAACCTTAGTCGCCTACCGTGAAATATAAAAAGAGCCTTTTTCGGGTTATCGTACTTCGATACGAAAACAATCTACAACCTTCCGGTAAACCACTTTTGTTCCTGAAAGTTATTTTTTAATATTTACTACGGATTGCTTGAAGCTAACTTTCTTCCTACACCTCGATCTCTGGATCACTTGTTCCTAATCTAGCGAACGCTAACTGTGTGGAAGTCACGGAAATGGAGAAAATATAATTAAACTTGTCGTTAATCTCACTTACTAACAAAACCGAGTCCATGAAACTCATTATTCATGTTACAAACGAAGTAATTCGATAGATGTGATGGAAAGCTTTCTCCATAGTATCCGAGAAACAGTAGCTTTCGCGTTTATATAAAGGCACACAACCAGCTGTAAAGCTATTGAACACAAACCACGTGGCGGCCATTCGTAAAATACTCTACGACCGGGGTACGTAAGGAATCGTCTGTAGTTTATATATCCGAAAAAAGAAACAAACTCTAAAACATATATATTTCTTTACTACCCACAAGGAGCTAAACACAGAGGGGACAAACAAGGACTGACAAACGGATTAAGTCGATTACATCGACCCCAGTGCGTAACTGGTTCTTAATTTATCGACCCCGAAAGGATGAAAAGCAAAGTCGACCTCGGCGGAATTTGAACTCGGAACGTAACGACAGATGAAATACGGCTACGCATTTCGCCCGGCGCGCTAACGTTTCTGCCAGCTCGCCGCCTAAAATATATACGTGTGTGTGCGTGTGTGTGTGTGTGTGTGTGTGTGTGTGTGTGTGTGTGTGTGTGTGTGTGTGTGTGGGAAAAGAGTAACAAAACAGCATAAAAGTGTAAATCTCACAGATGATTAATAATTTAATTGATTTCTACAGCTGTTTCAGTAGTTAGTGTAAAAACATGATTAATATAATTAATAAATTAATTTAGATATGATGGGTTATCAACTTCATCAAGTAGAAAACTTGAAAGGCGGAAACTGAAACAGCATTAGTTTTAAACATGTCAACTACATTTGGAAAAGAGAAAATATAACAGAGTGGAAAAAAAACTAATAAGTTATATAAGGAAATTTTGAAGAGATGTCTTTTCGAATTATAACTACAATTTAGTGTCCTCCTACCACGGTTTCCTTTCCTTATAATTTAACTAAATGATACATATTTTTTTAAGTAATAGTTTTCCAGGGACACAGTTCAGAAGATGTAGATCAGGATTATGTTAATGAAGTTAAAATTAAATTGTTTGTTTCTTTTATAAATTCAAGAAGAAAAGAATTACTTAGAATTCTTAACCGTTATCGTTACAATTTTTTTTTTATTCAGAAAATTTTTCAGATTTTACGAACTGTGAGTATGATAATGAAGATATTAACGAACAATAGTGTAGAATATTGAAAGCAATATATTCCCTCCTTCACTTCCAAGTAATTTTCATTCACTAAAAATTTTTTAAAAATTATTTCATCAACATAATCATAGATTTTCTTTTCTATAGTAACGAAATTAAGATTAACAATAAACATAATATCGAAAACTTCACATAACATAAACGATTGGAAAACATTCAAGTTTTCTGCATTAAGAATTGCATTATCTACATTAAAATGAAAAATTTATTCACATATTTTTACATATAAAGTACCTCCACAATGATTTGGTATACTTAAAGTCGTTTAAGTTTAACATAAAAGAATAAGAAAAAAAAACGTTTTAGAGTATTTTGACACACTGGCATCGCTGAATAGCTCAGCTTGTTTATTATAGAACTTCATTGAGGTTGAAGATAACCTAGATCTTTCTGAGGAGAGCCAAAGCGACGATTGTATTTAATCGCTAAATATTATTTCGATGTATAGGAATACTCTTTTCTCTTTTACTTGTTTCAGTCGTGTGATTGTGGCCATGCTAGAGCACCGCCTTTAGTCGAGCAAATCGACACCAGGACTTATTCTTTGTAAGCCTAGGACTTATTCTATCGGTCTCTTTTTGTCGAACCGCTAAGTTACGGGGACGTAAACACTCCATCATCGGTTGTCAAGCGATGTTAGGGGACAAATACACACACACACACACACACACACCACACACACACACATATATATATATGCATACATACGACGGGCTTCTTTCAGTTTCCGTCTACCAAATCCTTTCACAAGGCTTTGGTCGGCCCGAGGCTACAGTAGGAGACACTTGCCCAAGATGTCACGCAGTGGGACTGAACCCGGAACCATGTAGTTGGTAAGCAAGCTACTTACCATACACCCACCCCTACGCCTATGGTATGATGGAATGGTAAGCTTCCTTGATCGGGTTTCGAGGACCGGTTATTATTTTTTTTTTGTTGCATTTTAATTAAATCACTACCAGTTCTTGGAAAGATATGAATGTCCCAGCATCCCATTTCCTTTCCCTCGACAGTAGATGAGAGAATTATTTAGTAATATGTAATATTACTTATTACAAAAAAAAAATCAAACATTGATACTTGGGAGAGGCTATATCTCAGTTATGAAGCTTGTAAAAAAATGTCAGAAATATGTCTGTAGCTATTTCTTTGCACACACCAGAAAAATGAAAAGATAATATTGGTTATCGACCAACATATCTTTTCTCGCTGTTTATTTCTTCTTGTTTAGATTTTAAAAATCTCTCTACATTAAATTTGCCAACACCTAGTTCCTATTATTTTCCATGCAGATGGCGTGTCGACATTATTTGATTTCTGAAGAATTCTATGTTTCCACGCCAACTAATGTACGTTTCTGTATGTATATATTTCGTGATTCGTTCTCTTCTAATTTTGTCTCCTACAGAGAAGCAATACTTTGCTGATGGAAAAAAAAACAACAAAAAGACAAAACAAAACACGAAACATGTCAAGGTAATAAGCAGTGGCTGAGTGAAATGTCAGCTTCCAATTAAGAAATAAACTAAACTTTACATGTTTCAGTACTTTTTCTCTCATTTGTATGTCTAAGCGTCTATCTGACTGTCTGTCGTTAGTTTTACTTCTTTCACGTTTGACTATAAACCACGTCTAAGTTTTACTTAATGGTTGGGCATTTTATGTGAATATCACTTCGTTTGCATGAGTAAAGACGCGCTTTGGGAGTTTCTCTCTCACATACACACACAAATGTATATATATATGTGACCAAGATCCATATATGTACGTGTACGTGTATATATATTATATATATATATATATATATATATATATTATATATATAATATATATATATATATATATATATATATATATATATATATATATATATATATATATATATATATATGCGAGCTGGCAGAAACGTTAGCACGCCGGGCGAAATGCTCAGCAGTATTTCGTCTGTCGTTACGTTTTGGGTTCAAACACCGCCGAGGTCGACTTTGCCTTTCATCCTTTCGGGGTCGATAAATAAAGTACCAGTTGCGCACTGGGGTCGATGTAGTTGACTTAATCCCTTTGTCTGTCTTTGTTTATCCCCTCTATGTTTAGCCCCTTGTGGGCAATAAAGAAATACATATATATATATATATAGAAGTTCTAAGTCTGTAGGGTAAAAACAGTATGTTAGAAAACTATGGGAGAATGGAGGGGAGACCTCCTTCGGTCATGAATGACCATGGGATTGCACCTAGAAAATTACCCTACGAGGTACAAGTCCTGGCAAGGTTGTTTATGGAAGGCCTGCAGTTGCCAATGCATATCAGTCTCCCCTCTCCGCACCACTGATGTTATCCAAGGGAACGGCAAAGGCTGATACAACTTGGCACCAGAGACATCGCAACTCATTTCTACAGCTGAGTTAACTGGAGCAACGTGAAATAAAGTGTCTTGCTCAAGAACACAATACGCAGCCCGGTCCGGCAATCGAACTGACAACCCCACGATCGTAAGCTCGACGCTCTAACCACTGAGCCATGCGCCTTCACAGGTTAGAAAACTATAGGAGCACAAGTTAAAAAGGACGCTTTCTCGATCACCTTTGGTTAGTAGCCAAATCGCTGCTGTTACATTCTAGCGTTTAAAAAGAGAAATAAAATGTGTGTAGCTGGAATATATGATAATCCTAAAACACCGAGGAATCGAAACTGGACTGCTATGTTTCAACAGTCATGATTTTTTGCTACAGACCAATCAGATATTTGGCACAGAACACTGTATTAACACGAACGCGATTCGTTCAATTATTGATGATTTCAGTTACTGACCACTCAGACATCTCTAAAACAGGATCTCATCTTCAAATTGTTTTTATGCGTTTCTTTTTCATTGATAAAAAAACCCAACAATATACAGAATTCTTTTGCCACTAGCAAGCAGTGATGACATACGCGTGTTGCTGCTAAACTGACCCCTTTCACTACTGTCATTCTCGACCGCAGCAGCATCTCACAAACTGTTGGTTTAACTGGTGTAACCATCTTTTTTATGGTTGACAGTAAGGACAGTACATACTTTTGTTGACGATGAAAATAAATATTTTTGCATTTGAAATATCAAACAGAATTTCTGTTGCATTCATCGACATCAAGTCAAGTCTACCAAATCGATGCACTGGGGATAAACCAAAAACAGAAGTATTCATATCGTTACATGTGTGAATCTAGGATACGCAGTTACTGATTTATTATATCTCAAACGAAGGCGGCGAGCTGGCAGAATCGTTAGCACGCCGGGCGAAATGCTCAGCGGTACTTCATCTGCCATTACGTTCTGAGTTCAAATTCCGCCGAGGTCCACTTTGCCTTTCATCCTTTCGGGGTCGATTAAATAAGTACCAGTTACGCACTGGGGTCGATGTAATCGACTTAATCCGTTTGTCTGTCCTTGTTTGTCCCCTCTGTGTTTAGTCCCTTGTGGGTAGTAAAGAAATAGGTATTTCGTCTGCCGTTACGTTCTGAGTTCAAATTCCGCCGAGGTCGACTTTGCCTTTCATCTTTACGGGGTCTATAAATTAAGTACCAGTTACGCACTGGGGTCGATATAATCGACTTAATCCTTTTGTCCATCCTTGTTTGTCCTCTCTGTGTTTAGCCCCTTGTGGGTAGTAAAGAAATAGGTATTTCATTCTGAGTTCAAATTCCGCCGCGGGATCGACTTTGCCTTTTATACTTTCGGGGTTGATAAATTAAGTATCAGTTATGCACTGAGGTCGATGAAATCAACAAGACCCCTCCCCCAACATTTCAGGCCTTGTACCTTTAGTAGAAAATCGAAAGATTATATCTGAAACAGAAGAGATGTTCACAGCTTTTTCAGCACTAAGAGATAATGAATTCAAATTTTGACAAAGGACCATCAGTTTTTTTTGAGGAGAGGGAATGTCAATTACATCGATCTCGGTACTTGATTAGCTCTTATTTCATCGAACCCGAAAAGAGGAAAAGTAAAATCGACTTCGGCGGAATTTGAATTTAGAACGTAAATATGGACAAAATACCTGTTTCTTTATTGCCCACAAGGGGCTAAACATAGAGGGGACAAACAAGGACAGACATAGGTATTAAGTCGATTACATCGACCCCAGTGCGTAACTGGTTCTTAATTTATCGACCCCGAAAGGATGAAAGGCAAAGTCGACCTCGGCGGAATTTGAACTCGGAACGTAACGGCAGACGAAATACCGCTAAGCATTTCGCCTGGCGTGCTAACGTTTCTGCCAGCTCGCCGCCTTGGACGAAATACCGCGATGCATTTTGTCTGGTATGCTAACGGTTCAGAGAGCTCGCCGCCTCAGCACAACGATTTAATAGCTAAGCGTAAGCGATCACCCAACTTCACATCATTTTTGGCATTTGTTTGACTTCAATGGAATCCACTCTGTTGTAGGCTTTCAGGTCAGCTCTACAATCTGCTGATAATTTCTCTCTTCCCACTAATCTTAGAGATCCTGAGAAAGAGCAAGAACACTCTCTCCTGAATAAATCATTAAAAAAAAAAGAGTCAGAGAAATATATAAGAGTTATGACAGTCATTGACTAGTACTATTTCTTCTCGTCCTATACATGTGTGTGTGTGGAGGCGAAATGGTCTAGGGGTTAGGGCAGCGAACTCGCAGTCGGAGGTTCGCGGTTTCGATTCCCAGACCGGGCGCTGTGTGTGTTTATTGAGCGAAAACACCTAAAGCTCCTCGAGGCTCCAGCAGGGGGTGGTGGCTACCCCTGTTGTACTCTTTCGCTAAAACTTTATCTCACTCTTTCCTTGAGTATAGATATATATATATATATAAAGGGGTTTGTATGATTGTGTATAGGGGAATATATTTATTATTCAAAGAAATTCCAACTCTGTTTTTTATGTTTTATTTATATTCTTAATAATATTAATGTAGAATATATAGTATAAATAATATATATATATATATATTATATATATATATATATATATATATATATATATTATATATATATAGTATAATGAAATGAAGTATTGATTGTCTTATTGAATAGATGAAATACTGAATATAAAATATTAAGGGGCTAGTATACTTTCTTGCGTTATAACAGTCTTCAAGGTCCCAGGTTGTGACAGGAGTGTTTCAACTGTGTGAGTGTGTGTGTGTATATATATATATATATATATATATACATACATATATATATATATAAATATATAAAGGCACGCTGGCAAAATGTTGCTCCTCTAAACCTTACATGTCATTCTGATTTTGTGGCATGAAGCAAAGCAGACCTAGCCCTTCACTCAAGAAAACACATAGTAAATGATGCGCAAGCACTCAAGCAAACCGAGTCCTCAACTTGTTCCATTTACCAAAAGATTTGCAAGGCACCAGCAGGCCCCAAGAGACACACTCGTGTCTATAGAACATGATTAATGCTTTATTTTACTGTTTTACTGAACCCTCATTTGTCATTCCCAAGAGAATCCAATATATATATATACGTGTATGTATATATATATATATAGATAAGTCTAGATTTTCCTGTACAATATTTACTGATTGACTGCTACATATGTATAGGAAGTAAATAGTTATCGATTTTTAATATCTTACATATTATATCTTGTTTATTGGTATATAGAGACTTTTTTTTATGTTAGATTAGATTAACCAAATTTATTTGAGGTGTGTATATTTATCAGTTCCTGGTTCATTAAAAAGCAACAAAACGAATAATAACAATACTATATATAGGTAGGTAGACATAAATATACATATTAACATATACATATCAACATTTAGATATATATATACATATACATACACACCTACATAGATGCATACACACACATATATATTTGCATTAATGTGTGCATATATATATATATATATATAAGTAACTTGCTTACCAACCACATGGTTCCGGGTTCAATCCCACTGCGTGGCACCTTGGGCAAGTGTCTTCTACTATAGCCTCGGGGTGACCAACGCCTTGTGAGTGGATTTGGTAGGCGGAAACTGAAAGAAGCCTGTCATATATATATGTATGCATATATATATATATGTGTGTGTGTGTTTTGTGTGTGTTTTGAAACAACATCGCTTGACAACCGATGCTGGTGTGTTTACGTCCCCGTAACCTAGCGGTTCGGCATAAGAGACCCATAGAATAAGTACTAGGCTTATTCTATGAAGGCGACAAGATGGCAGAATCGTTAGCACGCCGGGCGAAATGCTTAGCGGTAGTTCGTCTTTCGTTACGTTCTGAGTTCAAATCCCGCCGAGGTCGACTTTGCCTTTCATCCTTTCGGGTTCGATAAATTAAGTACCGGTTACGCACTGGGGTCGATGTAATTGACTTAAACCCTTTGTCTCTCCTTGTTTGTCCCCTCTATGTTTAGCCCCTTGTGGGCAATAAAGAAATAAGAATAAATACTAGGCTTACAATGAATAAGTCCTGGGGTCGATTTGCTCGACAAGAGGTGGTGCTCTAGCATGGCCACAGTCAAATGACTGAAACAAGTAAAAGAATGTGTGTGTGTGTGCGTCTGCTCAGAAAAAAATCGTTACCTTTAGTAATTGAAATGGAAAAAAAAAAAGAAAAGTAGGTAACTCCAAATTCTGAATAAATTCTAAGTTGAATGAAAGCATACAGTAGCAGGTGACATTGATGTTTGTCAACTACAGTGACATCTCTGGATGTGTTTCAGTATTTTAAGACTTCTTCATCGAAACATAATCTACTAATTTATCGGCTGCTTAAATACACATGAGAAAATTGCCCTATTTTTACTGGAGAAAAAGGCATTACGTTGATAGAAGTTAAAGTGTGATTGTGCAACTTTTATGCTCTTTTGAAACGGCATTAGCAACGTATATGAATTGTAAGGTTTTGAAAGAAGCTATTAGGGAAGCTTGACTCTGTTTTTGACCATTGGATAGAGAAGAAAGGAAAGAGGGAAACGACACAAAGTCAAGAACGAAAAAGTCAGCAAGGCTGGAAAACAAACACATAGATAAATAGAGATAGATAGATAGATAGATAGAGATAGATAGAAAGGTAGATAGATAGAGATAGGCAGATAGAGATAGGTAGATAGATAGAAATAGATAGAGATAGATAGATAGATAGATAGATAGAAATAGATAGATAGAAATAGATAGAGATAGATAGATAGATAGATAGATAGATAGATAGATAGATAGATAGATAGATAGATAGATAGAGATAGATAGATAGAGATAGATAGATAGATAGAAATAGATAGAGATAGATAGAAATAGATAGATAGATAGAAATAGATTAGAGATAGAGATAGATAGATAGATAGATAGATAGATAGATAGATAGAGATAGGTATAGATAGATAGATAGATAGATAGATAGATAGATAGATAGATAGATAGATAGATAGATAGATAGATAGATAGATATATAGATAGATAGAGATAGATAGAGATAGATAGAAAGAGATAGATAACGACAGAGAGACAGACAGACAGATATATAGATGAATAGATGGATAGATAGATAGATAGGAGACAACATACGTGAGTTTAGTGAGAAAAGAAAGTATGTGGACGCTTTTAGGAGAAGTCCTAATTTTAATAAACCTACTTGCAAATAGGAACTGGGTTTTCTGACAGCTGAAGCTTTTTATTAACTAAATCTGGAAATAGGAATCGAACGTTGGTTATTGATTGATTAGAAATTCTTAGATATTAGCATGAAAGCATGATAAAAAGATTTGTTTCTTGTCATGATGCAAAGTGTCTTATAAGATTATTTGTAGAACACAATGTATTGCAATAACAACCTTAATAATAATAATATAATAATAATAATAATAATAATATAAAGGAGATAGGGAAAAGAGGAAAGGAGAAAAAAAGCTATATTACATTATTATAGGAAATGGTAAGTATAAAATCATCACCAGAGCTGACAAGAATCTCTTATTCGCGAAAGTGGCATTACCAAACAGCATACGACATAACATTTTGACACAACTGTGTTTGGAACGCAAAAGCTAATGTAGTTTATGATGAATATCGATTTTTAAAAAAATAACTTAAACACAATTCCGCAAGTTCGAAGAGGTAAGTAAGGAAGAAATAAGATTTTGTGATATTCATGGCTTTCTCAAGATTTATTAGCGGAGTAATTGAAATGAAATAGCTACAAGTGCATATTGAAACTGGCAGAAACATCTTACTCTATATCGCTAGCTGTCTGCTAGCGATATTGATTTCTTACATAAGGGCCAAAGCCACATGTTTTTATAGAAAGGGCATGAGAGGTGTAAGTGAAGTGAATGATATACCGTTGTAGATACGGCTTAACGGTACGTTATTGTATTTAACAGCGATCGCAAGCTGAAATAAACGAAAGGTTTCTTATATATTTGTCTACTCACAAATACACAAATTTATTTGTGGCTGGAGATGGAATGTGGCAGCGTATATGTATTTCCTAAAATGGCCATCTTGACAAAATTGAAATCAGATTATATATTGTCTATTTGGCAACCAGGTATGGCCGTGTAGTTAACAATAAAAGTTCTCTCATTATGACAGGATCCAATTCCGTCCAGAGGCATCAAGACCAAATCTTTTTTGTACCGTTACCTCGGATTGTCCAAGGCCTTGTGAGTGAAATTTGGTTGATAGAAACAGTGGGCATAACCATCATATATATGCATATGTGTGTGTATGTATGGCTGTGTGGTAGGAAGATTGCTTCTCAACCATATGGCGCTGGGTTCAGTCCCACCGCGCGGCACCTTGGGCAAATGTCTTCTATTATAGCTTCGAGCCGACCAAATCCTTGTGAGTGGATTTGGTAGACGGAAACTGAAAGAAGCTCGTTGTATGTGTGCTGTGTGTGTGTGTGTTGCCTGTATTAGTCCCCCAGTCATCGCTTGACAACCGATGCTGGTCTGTTTGTATCCCCGTAACTTAGCGGTTCGGCAAAAGAACGGATAGAATAAGTACTAGACTTACAAAGAATACGTCCCGGGAGTTCGATTTTTTCCACTAAAACCCTTTCCACAGAAAGAAACAAGGAGAGAAAATAAAGACTATGTAGTGGCTAGCGACCTATCATGGCGAATGCCGGACATACATGCGCGCACGCACGCACACACACGCGCACATAACGGAGTACCAGTAGTTGTACCGATAAACAGGGACTTTGAAAAATACTTTGTAAGACTAAATCCAGTTTCCTGTATGGCGGAGGTGGGGACTCTACTCAAATATTAAGGGAGTTCTGAAATGTTTTAATGGAATTCCTGTCTGATATTCAACCCTACTCTTTTGTTCAGGCTCTTAACCGATGTGTCTTGACCGTTCCCTCCCCCTGTTGGCCCAGCAGACAAGAATGGATGAAACTCTCTTTACTCTTACTCTTTTACTTGTTTCAGTCATTTGACTGCGGCCATGCTGGAGCACCGCCTTTAGTCGAGCAAATCGACCCCGGGACTTATTCTTTGTAAGCCCAGTACTTATTCTATCGGTCTCTTTTGCCGAACCGCTAAGTGACGGGGACGTAAACACACCAGCATCGGTTGTCAAGCAATGCTAGGGAGACAAACACAGACACACAAACACATAAACACACATACATACACATAAATATATATATATATATATATATATATATATATATATACATATATACGATAGGCTTCTTTCAGTTTCCGTCTACCAAATCCACTCACAAGGCATTGGTCGGCCCGGGGCTATAGCAGAAGACACTTGCCCAAGATGCCACGCAGTGGGACTGAACCCGGAACCATGTGGTTGGTTAGCAAGCTACTTACCACACAGCCACTCCTGCTTTAATATCTGTTCAAGATATTTAAATGTACGTAACTGAATTTCTTCAAAACTACCAATGGTTAAATTCGTTTTTGTAACTATTCGAGTAACCCCTTTCACCAAATGATGTTTCGCAAACTCCCTTGAATTTCATAATGTAAACACTTTTCTGGTTATTAATTTCCATGGGTGAAAAAACGAAAATAACTAAAATATATAAATAAATGAATGAATAGAGGTAAAAGCAAAATGAATTATTTTATATTTAATTACTGAGAAATCAATAATTATTAATACTAAAAGTATATAGTACAAAAAGAAAGAAATATTTTCTAGAGATGAAAATAAGCGTTGAACCAGTAAAACAACACATTTGGCTTTAATTTATCATTCCATTAATTTTATTAAAGAGCATTCATTTAAAAAACTGTATTTATGAATTTAGATCTAAAAGATCGTTGATATTCGACCTTGGTGCAATATCAGTAATGTTTTCTGTTCACTGACAAGACAACATTGTGTTTATACCTTAATACCGACAAAAATTGTTTTCGAAAATTTGTTTAAGATGTGAAGTATTGCACCTGGATTAAATTTTTTTATTCTTCTATTCTTTTTACTGGTTTCAGTCACTTGACTGCGTGCGGCCATGCTGGAGCACCACCTTTAGTCGAACAAATCGACCCCAGGAATTGTTCTTTGCAAGCCAAGTATTTATTCTATCAGTTTCCTTTTGCCGAACCGCTAAGCGACGGAAGCGTAAACACACCCACGTCAGTTGTCAAGCGATAATGGTGGGGGGCAGACAGACACAAATACATACATATATATGTGTGTATATATACGACGGGCTTCTTTCAGTTTCCGTCTACCAAATCCACTCACAAGGCTTTGGTCAGCCCAAGGCTATTGTAGAAGACACTTACCCAAGGTGCCACACAGTAGGACTGAACCCAGAACCACGTGGTTAGGAAGCAAGCTTCTTACCACACAGCCGCTCTTGTGCAAGAAAAACCACAACCTTCTAAATCCTCTAAATACCTAGTCATCCCCTTAGTACCCCTTTATATTTGTCACACCATTGTGAGAACTTAAACCCATATATACTCCTGGTTGCGTTTTCGCAAAGCAAAACCTGCTCCTACTTGTTTCGACATGAACTCCCCGGGTAGCATCTGACTGAGCATACGAAATGCTCAGTAGGTAGTCAACACCCGTAGCTAACAGTTTCATACTGTCCTCTTCCAGATTGTGAAAGCTCACCGTAACGTTTAATCTTTATATGGATTAACGCCTAGTGGACAGGAGCAATGAAATCTCCAGTCCACTGGATTAATGAAATCTTGCCATGTAGGGAGTAACGTGAAGATGCATGGCTTAGGGGTTATAGTGTTCGACTCATGATCATAAGTTTGTGGTTTCGATTCCTGGAACGAGTGATGCGTTGTGTCCTTGGGCAAAACACTTTATTTCACATTGCTCCAGTCCACTCAGCCGGTAAAAATGAGTTATCCTGTGACGGACCGGCGTCCCGTCCAAGGAGGAATATATAAGCCAGAAAAACTGCAAAACTAGCTCTGTGCTCCTAACGGAATAATGTAGACTAACCATGAAGGGGTGGAGGCACATGGCCTAGTGGTTAGAGCAGCGGACTGGCGGTCGAGGGATCGCGGGTTCAAATCTCAGACCGGGCGATGTGCTTGTTTATGAGCGAAACACCTAAGCTTCACGCGGCTCCGGCAGAAGGTAATGGCGAAATTCTGCTGACTCTTTCGCCACAACTTTCTTCCACTCTTTCCTCCTGCATCTAGCAGCTCACCGTCGAAGTGGGGAACCCATTCGCCAATGAAACAGGCCCTTATGATTCAGGCATGGATCGAGAAGGAACAAACAACAATCATTAAGGGAGTACTAGAATTCGGACTGTAAGATATTTATAAATTCATTCAAGGAATTCCATGGATCGAATTTCGAACAAGAAATTGTACCAGCTCGACAATATCCAGAGCTGTATCGATCTCTATATTAAGAACTATTCGGAACCAATCAGTCATCTGGATGTATCTAAGCTCTTTATCTTTTATCTGTTACTTGGTTCAGTCATTAGACGGTGGCCATGCTGGAGCACCGCCTTGAAATTTTTTTAGTCGAATGACTTAACCCCAGTAATTTTTTAAAGAGCTTGCAATTTATTCTATCGGTCTCTTTCGTCGAACTACTAAGTCACCGGGCCATAAACAAACCAACACTGGTTTTCAAGCGGTGGTGTGGGGCAAAGACGCAGAGACACACTTATGTATGTATATATGTGTGTATGCGTGAGTGTGTGTGTATGTAGGTGTATGTACATAAATGTGTGTGTATGTGTGTGTGTGTGTGTGTGTGTGTATGTGTATGTAGGTGTATGTACATAAATGTGTGTGTATATATGTGTGTGTGTGTGTGTGTGTGTATATGTGTGTACATGCATATATACAACATGTTTGTTTTTTGTTTGCGTCTATTAAATTCACTCCCAAAGTTTTGGCCGTCCCGAGTCTATATTAGAAGACACTTGCCCAAGGTGCTGCGTAGTGGGACTGAACTCGGAACAATGTGATTCAGAAGCAAGCTTCTTCCTGCACAGCCATACTTGCGCCTTAATTCACCGTCTTCGAAATCATTGGTTTTTATTTCTAAGAAAATTGGCATCGATAATAATTTACCAACGATGCACCGACAGAAAATCTTAAGAACTTCATAAGCATACAAAAATATTAGATATGTGAATTCTAATCTTGTTTTTCCTTATAAATCCTTAATTCAAATTTCTAATCCACATATGAAAACACGAATACCTCCCACGTAATAACTGCGTCCACCAGGGAAAATGTGTGTGTGTCCATTATTGTTCGTATCAAATGTAAAAGCAACACAAAATTGCATATCTTCTGATCCTAACATATAAATATTTTTTGTCAAGTTAATATATAACCAATATATTTAGCTTTTATTACATAAATGCTGGTTGTTGAATCTAATACTATTTAAGCAATGTCTAATATAAGAAAAAAACGTGAGAATGTTCGACAAAGTTGCAAACTGCTTGAATTTTTCTTTACACTCAGAGTTAACGTATTAATCAAGAGAATACGAACATGAGAGAACAGCGAATATATTTACTATGAAGCTCTTCATATTTTCTACTTCTTATAAAGAATTCTTATGTATGTATGTACGTACCTACATACGTACGTATGTATGTATGCATGTATATACATATCAACATTGCTTAACGTCCGCTTTCAAAGCTGGCATGGGTTGGACGGTTTGATTGAGGACTGGAAAGCCAGGCTCCAATCTGATCTGGCAAGGTTTCTTATTTCTTTACTGCGCACAAGGGGCTACACACAGAAGGGAGGGGACAAACAAAGACAGACAAACGGGTTAAGTTGATTATATCGACCCAGTGCGTAACTGGTACTTATTTAATCGATCCCGAAAGGATGCAAGGCAAAGTTGACCTCGGCGGAATTTGAACTCAGAACGTAACGGCAGACGAAATACCGCTGGCAAGATTTCTACAGCTTGCTGCCTTCCTAACGCCAACCACTCCGCGAGTGATGCGGGTGCTTTTTATCTTTAATTACAACATAAGATGCAATATATAAGTGTGTCTCTTTGTGGCTGTGTTGATCGCACCCATCATCGCTTGACAACTGCTGTTGGTGTGTTTATGTCCCTGTAACTTAGCGGTTCGACAAAAGAGGCCGATAGAATAAGTACTAGGCTTACATAGAATAAGTCCTAGAGTCGATCTTCGACTAGAACTCCTTAAAGCAGTGCTCCAGCATGACTGCGCCCAAATGACTGTAACAAGTAAAAGAATATACATTACACACACACACACACATATATATACACACACGTATATACACACACGTATATACACACATATATATACACACACACGTATACACACACACACACACACACATACATACATACATTGGGTTGTCCGGAAAATTCGTGCCGATTTTTAAAGGAAAGAAAAAGATCAATAAATATTTGCCATTACATTTTTAATCAACCAAATATGAACCATTTTGTTGCACAATGCATCTCCATCTTTCCTTTAACTCGAAAATACCCTCTTCCTAGAACTGAGGTGAATTCATGGCAAAGAATTCATCAAGGTATCTTTTTATGTCATCCAAGGAATTGAAATTTTTACCATTAAGACTATTCTGCAGAGACATGAATAAGTGGAAATCCGAAGGAGCAATATCTGGTGAATATGGAGGGTGGGGTAACACATCCCAGCCGATCTGCAGCAATTTTTGTCTGGTTCCCAAAGAAACGTACGGTCGTGTATTATCATGTTGGAAGACAACACCCTTCCTGTTGGCCAATTCTGGACGTTTCTTTCGAACTTTTGCTTTTAACTCGTCCAGTTGTGTGCAGTATTTCTCAGAATTAATTGTCTGGTTAGTTGGGAGAAGCTCATAGTACAAAATTCCTTTCCAATCCCACCAGACACAAAGCAAGACATTTTAGGTTGAAGTCCCGCTTTTGGGGTGGTTAAGGGTGGCTCATGTCGTTTACTCCAGGATCGCTTTCTCTGAATATTTCGGTAGATAATCCATTTCTCATCACCTGTCACAATTTGCTTTAAAAATGGCGCGTTTTCATTCCGTTTATAAAGCGAATCACAGACGGAAATGCGATCCAAAAGGTTCTTCTCACTCAACTCATATGGTACCCAAACATCGTAGCGATTTGTGTACCCAAGCTTTACCAGGTGCTCATGAACGACGGATTTTGATAGGTTGAGGCTTTCTGCCAATTCTCGAGTTGTGCAATGTGTGTTATTCTCAATTAATGACTTGATTTCGTCATCTTCTGTAGTGGATGGTCTGCCTGATCACTCTTTATCAATAAGGCTACAAGCTGGAACCTTGCGAACCACTATTTCTAAATGATTAAAATATTGTGTTTAATAAGAGTGAAGAAAGAAACATTTAACGTAAAAAGAAAAAGAAAACAAATAATATTTTTTCGTTGTTAAACCACTGTCTAATCGAAAGGTTAGAGTTTCTTCCCTTTCGGAATACTTTCCCACTATACACTGTTTCGGATATCTATACCCTCAAACCCAGAATATCTCAATAACTACTGCTCTGGTTTACGCGAAACTTGTTTCATTCTGCTCGTATTAACATTTCAGGGTTAACTTAATTCATAGTATTTTCCTATTATGTACCAGTTTGGCTGGGTAACATTACAAGCAAGCAAGCAAGATTCAAACTGGCTTTTAATGTATGTATATATATATATATATATATATATATATATATATATATATATATATATATATATATATATATAATTAATAAATAAATAAAACATATGCATATATACATACATATATGTACGTACCTACCTCTACATGTATATATATATGGGTACAGGACACCAAAAAAAAAAACGTCGAACACAATAAGAAACGAAAACAAACACAAAACCAAGGAAATGGACATTTTTCTTAAACAACGAAAAAAAGAGTACAGGACATACAAAACAAGGAAAATTCCCCTTCTTCAGTCGCCCTTGTTTCATCTACTCCATGTTTCGAAGGTCAAGGCGATACATGACTTTGATGAAACTTTCCTTCCCGCGAAAATCAAATTAAATAAAATTTGAGATTTTTTTGCGGAGGGGTAAAAATGGTAACAAAAACAGGACAGTAACGACAGTACAAAGTATAAACAGTAAAAGACAGGACAAGGAGAATAACAGTAACACAAACAAGAAGGGCTGTTACATATACATACATATATACATGTGTATGCGTGTGCTCGCATGTGTGAGAATCGAGTAAAACCCTTGTGGACTGCTATACGAAGTTCACCTGCGGTCATTCGTTACCTGATGTCATTATAAAGCAGTGAGAATGTTCCTGCTACCGGATATACATCGGAAATTCCACTGTATCCGTTGAGTTTATATAAATAGATAAATGATAGGAAATGGAATTAAAGAAAATGGAAAACTTTCTATTGTTTATCATTTACTTCCATGTGTGTGAGTGTATACACAGACACACGTATATATATATAGATATTACTAAAATAGTTTCAGAATTTCGAAGGATCCCTTTGGTACAATAGTAGAACGCCTATCATGTATAAAAGTGATGTGGGTTCAAGTTGTATATGCGGCCTTCGACTTTTTATGTCCAAAAGATGCTTTCATCCTAATATTTACATATTATTATTAAAATCTTTATATGTACATCGGGATCCAATCTGAAACGATATATATATATATTATATATATATATATATATATATATAATTAATAAATAAATAAAACATATGCATATATACATACATATATGTACGTACCTACCTCTACATGTATATATACATGCATATATGGGTACAGGACACCAAAAAAACGTCGAACACAATGAGAAACGAAAACAAACACAAAACCAAGGAAATGGACATTTTTCTTAAACAACGAAAAAATAGAGTACAGGACATACAAAACAAGGAAAATTCCCCTTCTTCAGTCGCCTTTGTTTCATCTATTCCATGTTTCGAAGGTCAAGGCGATACATGACTTTAATGAAACAATCCTTCCCGCGAAAATCAAATTAAATAAAATTTGAGATTTTTTTGCGGAGGGGTAAAAATGGTAACAAAAACAGGACAGTAACGACAGTACAAAGTATAAACAGTAAAAGACAGGACAAGGAGAATAACAGTAACACAAACAAGAAGGGCTGTTACATATACATACATATATACATGTGTATGCGTGTGCTCGCATGTGTGAGAATCGAGTAAAACCCTTGTGGACTGCTATACGAAGTTCACCTGCGGTCATTCGTTACCTGATGTCATTATAAAGCAGTGAGAATGTTCCTGCTACCGGATATACATCGAAATTCCACTGTATCCGTTGAGTTTATATAAATAGATAAATGATAGGAAATGGAATTAAAGAAAATGGAAAACTTTCTATTGTTTATCATTTACTTCCATGTGTGTGAGTGTATACACAGACACACGTATATATATATAGATATTACTAAAATAGTTTCAGAATTTCGAAGGATCCCTTTGGTACAATAGTAGAACGCCTATCATGTATAAAAGTGATGTGGGTTCAAGTTGTATATGCGGCCTTCGACTTTTTATGTCCAAAAGATGCTTTCATCCTAATATTTACATATTATTATTAAAATCTTTATATGTACATCGGGATCCAATCTGAAACGATATATATATATATATATATGTATGTATGTGTGTGTGTGTGTGTGTGTGTGTGGAGAGAGAGAGAGAAGTATAGAAATATATACATAATATAATATACTTTCTGTATTCACTGTGCTTTCAGACAAGATTTTCATTAGGATTAATCTGTGTTCTTTAAATCATTTAAGAATAGCACATTCTCTAATCCAGCACTAGATTAATTGTTGGAAACTTTGACAATTTCCAGAAACGATTGCTTTCAAGCAATAAGAAATTCTGTTTGAATTCCTACTTAAGTTGATATACGAAAATATATTATTCATCTTATAAATAAACCAAGGAAGAGCTTGTATGTCCGTATATATATATATATATATATAATATGCCTATTAGTATATGTACATATGTATGTATGTATGTATGTATATATATATATGTATATATACCTATTAGCATATGTATGTATGTATGTATGTGTGCGTGTGTATATAATATATATATATATACCTATTAGTATATGTACATATGTATGTATGTGTGCGTGTGTATATAATATATATATATAACCTATTAGTATATGTACATATGTATATATACCTATTAGTATATGTGCATATATATATATATATATATATATATATACACATACATATATATGCGAGTATGTAGAGAGAGGGAGAGGAAGACAGAGTGAGTGCGAGTGAGAGAGGGTGTATGTGTGTGGGGGTTGATCGAGTCAACACTTCAACTCTTAGTCATTGTCTATTATTAGATCAGCTGTGATTGAGTAAAGTTTATGATCAAAAGTATTTCATACATCACGACTATTTCCTGTTATATTTTTTTATACAGTATATATCTAGGATTGTAAGGGAGATAGATGCGCGACCCAGCGGTTAGAATGTTGCATTTACGATCTCAAGATCGTGATTTCGATTCTCAGACTGGCGGTGCGTTGTATTCTTGAGCTAACCACTTCAATTTTACGTTGGCCCAGTTCACTCGATTGTAAATGGGTAACCCCGCGACGAATCGGTGTTCTGTCCGGGGGTGGGGGGAAATATGGGCTTGCCAGTCTAGCCAGTGGGCTGGCATCATTCCAAAGCTACAATAATGCAAGCAAGTGCATTGTAACCGGCGGTGTATGACAACACCTGTTAGTCTGGTTGATATAGGAGGAGGTGGTGGTGAGCGAAATGTGTAAATGTTTTTCAACTAAGATTTTTTCTGTCCGTTACTTAGCCCGTCTGTAACACTTTCACGCGATTAGTTGAAGGGAGTGGTGAAGAGCAGAAGAGAAAGGAGAGGAAAAGAGGGTGAAGCGAAGAATGAGAGAGAGAGAGAGAGAGAGAGAGAGAGTGTGTGTGTGTGCTGTGTATTAAGTCTATAAAATTATGCATAAAATATATAAAGTGCATTAAGTAATCCTCGTATTCCAATTTCCTTCACTTTTCAATGGTTAGCAGATGAACGACTATCTTTTGAGACAGGCTCAACACAGACTACACTTTCAATAAGTTTACCATTGATTCCGTGAAATATTCACGGGTCCCGCTAGCAGATATAATTTGAATAGACTTGGCTGCTATTTCTAGTTGGACATGCCACCGCATAATTGTTTTCTAGTGGGCTTAACTCTTAGTTCTGCTCTATGATATGAAAAGCATGTCATTCTTCGTTACTCTCTATTTGTCACGTTTTCCCAACTCTGGGAATATGTTGCATGGTATTAATTAAACTGCGTTGAAAATCTTCCCAATATTTTGTCATCTTCCCAATATTTTGTCATCATTCCAAATGTTCTCTCACCTCCAAGGTATTGTAATCACGATTTCTTCATCAAGTACATGTTAACAACACCAGACAGGATCAATGGTCAGTATGTTTGACAACGCCAGGCTGAATTAACAGACCCAATATGGTCGCTGTAGCTGCTAGAAATAACAGTCATATTTTCTTAAACTACCTCCTCATACTTTTAAAAATATGTATCGGGGGATCTTTTCGGTTTGAACGGCAGTTTTTAACATAACTAAAAAATTTTAAACTTCGTATACTGGTAGAATGTGTCAATAAAATATCCTTTTCTCTTGGCTTTATTGAGAAAATTCATTAGTTTGTAAGATATTTGTTGTTTTTTTCTTCAATTTCTGCAATTTCAACCAATCAATAACGTCTATTGAGGTAAAAAAAAAACATTCTGTGCCGTATGAATATGTCCCTCGTTTAAGAAACAGATTGGGTTTATTTACATTTGTGAAGAAAAAAAGATACTCTTCCCCCACCCCTAACCCTAACCCTAAAACAGATTGAAATGCAATAGATCGATACTAGGGTTATAATTATGGGTGTTAATTTCATATGACACCGCAAGAATAAACTACCGTTCAAACCGAAAAGATCCGTATCGGATACTGCAGAGCTAGATACGAAAATAGATGGGATGGTCACGGCTGGAACGCTTTAGTAATGTATGTGTTCGATCAGAGCTGGTGTAGAGTAAAGAATGATTAATAAACAACTTGTACGCATTTTTTTTTTTTCCTTTTCGGAATTGCTTTGAGCAGGACAAAGTGCTACGCCCAAAGCCGACTCGGATATTGATAAAACTGATGTCGTTAACATCTCGCTTAAAATGCCATAAGTCGACAGATGCAGAAATAATAAAAGAGAAAAAAAAAACATCTGCAGGAAATATATTCTAAAAGAATTTTCGTGTCATCAATGTTGTAACCTTCAACCATACATTCACACTTTTTTTTTATTTTTTGACGTTTTCTCTCATTTTCATTTTCTATTCTATCTTGAACACATTCTTTTATCACTTGTAAATACTCACTATTCTCTTTGGTTCCTATTGGTAATTATGGTGCATTCTCTAGACGCAGAGATAATTTTGATAAATCAAGAATTTATGTTGAATGGTATTTGATAGAGCAGTATTCATCTATGTTGTTATACAGTTTTGTTTCAACTCCAAAATAAAATTAGGAAAATGTGCTGATGTTACAACTAAATGAAATACGAAAGAAAAAGAAAACTGTAAAATCATTTAATATTAAGAAAAATATACAATACGATTAATATAAAATAAAGCTGAAGCAAATGAACACCAAATATATAGTGCGTGTGTTTTTATTGGCTAAACTGGCAACATGACCGTCCTCAAATACAACAATATTTATTTATATTGCTTTGAATTAATCTTACATTATCTTGTAGCTTTAATATTTCAATAATGTGACAGTCTAGTTTGAATATAAAACATAGCAGATCTCGCCGGTTTGAATGTTATATAACATATATGTTATATATAACATATATGTTATATATAATGTTATATATAATCCATTCTTTCCCGAACATGGATTGCTGAAAATTCGGTGCATCTAACATGACGCAGTTATTTTCCCTTCTACGCCGCTGTCACTCGTGTTGGTTCCAGTGATTTGACCATCTGCTTTAATTTATGCCGTTGTCAATACCGCCTCATTCTTTCTCTTGCTAGTTTATATCGTCTGTCGTCCATATTTTATAAACAAATATCAACTTTCAAGGGAGTAGGCGATAAATAAGTGCACTTATTCGCCTGATGGGCGATATATATAAAATTTAGTTCAATAAAATAAACTACACTTTTCACTCACTCACTCACTCAACACCACCTCCTCACCACCACTACCTCCTCGCCATCACCACTACCACTTCATATATCTCTTTTTCTTTCTATTTCTTACTTCAAAAAAGTTTTTAACTATGTTATTTCCCTCCCCGCATCGTTATAATTTCTCTATTTCTCTTTCCCTTCACCGCACATTTTAATAACCACGTGACAGCATAATGCACCGGTTGGCAAAACGTCTCTACTCTCTGTCTTGCTCTCTCTCTCTCTCTCTCTCTTACCCTCTCGCTCTCTCTTTCGCTCTACATATATATAACTATCTCTTTTCCTTCAACCTCGCTACATCACCTTCCGCTAAAGATTGCATTTCTAACTTTCTCTGCATCTCTCCCTTGAACTAACATTTTAACCACATAATAACTATTACTTTCCTCCTACCGCATTTCTCTGCCTCTTTTTCCTCTTGTTCTGCGCCTTTCCCTTCAATTAACCACCTGACAACATAACGATTTCGGCCTTAGCATATTAAAATATAGATAATATCGATGATGATATTCATGATGACGATGACAGCAAAAGACCAACTGATCTTCCAATTGACATATACTTTTAAGTTTTAATACTAAGAAAATTAGTTAAGGTTGCGGCAAAAAGAAAGACGATCAATAATGAAAGTAGCTAATTTGTAGCAGTATCGAAGAAAAACTCGTGCAGTAAACGAGCTGACCTCCATTTGGTTGTACAACCTGGCTAAAAATAGTTAATTATCTCCCAAATCACACTATCACAGTAGCGTAGCTAGTGGGTGGAAAGTGCGGACTTATGCCCGGGCAAAATGTTTGTTTCATAAACCTGCATGTTAGGTTGAAATACAAAGTTGGGGTGTTGATGTAACACATAAACTTGAGAACTGCTCAGGGCACCACACATTCTAGCTAGATCACTGCTCTAACAAAATCAGACACAATTAAATACTTGTGCTTGTGGCAGCATTCACCTGGGAGGTCTGTGACGGGAAGATTGAGCTGGCTCCAACCAGCAAGTTCATCAGGTCCCTCAGGTATACTGACTAAACCTGACGGTCGACCCTTGCTTTCCAGTTGGCAAAGTAATGCTTCTGCCTGCAAACATCCAGCTTCCAAATTTTATAAATGCGCCACTGGGAGAGCAAGCGCGTCGGCTTAACCGTAGTCGTCATTCATTTTTGAGGTGTAGAATTTATGCTTGGAGTTTCAGAGGGAATCCAAGTTCACATTGGGTCCCCGGTCACATGCATAAACACTTTGCGACAGTGTGACTCACAGCAGATTATCTTGCCTTTGATTGTTGACCGTCGCAAAGGATTCGCTGACCAAGTCACTACCGATCATCGGAGCACTACTGTTCTGGGTCAGAGTAGACCGAGGAACAATAGTGGTTAAGCCTTTAGAACCCTGGAACTACTGGATGTAGTTTAAAGTCTTACACTTAGATTAAGTAGCCCTAGATAGCCCTATAAGGATGGGAAGGTCACTGTTAGAATACTTTTGAGCATAGTTTTGTTTCTTACGTGATTAGGATTGATCTGAGACTAAACAACAACTGCAATAACAAGTACATTATTTACAATTGACGGATATTTGTCCTCATCTTGTTTGTTAACAACGTTTCGGTTGATATACCCTTCAGCCTTCAAGTGAGTCGGAGATAACAATGGACAATTGTCGTCCTGATGGTGGCTATTTAGTCAGAAACACGTGTCCATGACTGTCCTCTTATCTCCAGGCAATAAGCCTCTCTTTCTAAATGGCATGTCAGGAATCTGTTCAGTTTGGCTCACAGATTTAATGAATTTTTTTAACTAAACTGTTTTAACTAAACACAGGCAGTAAACAAAAAATAAAATAGAACAGAGAGGTGGCATTTAGTATAGAGATGACCCGGAAGTTGTTCCTCTTCGATTACTATCGAAAACAGCAATAGCTTTCTTCAGCTGATTGGCTAAAATTAACAAATACGACGATATTAACACGAAATAACTTCTAAAATACGAAATTTTGTCAAAAATGTTCAAAGTAAACCGTGTTCAGCGTGAAAAATTACACCAGTATACGAAGTATCAAACTGTTTAGTTCAAAAAGGAATTTTAATCTGTGAGCCAAACTGAACAGATCCCATATCAGCTTTAGAGAATCCTTGATTCTCGAGATCATCTCCCCTTTTCATATAGTACTGGTCTTTATTACCATTTCGTAGTTATTTAGTACAGAGAAACAACAGAATAACGCCATTAGTGCGAGAGTTTGAAAAGGAAGAGTGAAGTGTAGTGTCGGAAAGAAACAGAGGACGCTAAGCTGAGAGAAAAGAGGTTAGTATGGGTATGAATTAAGGCACTTGTGAACGTGACAGGAGGATCGAATGGAGGAATGACAGGGGGAATGGACAGGTAGAAGAAAGTGACACTTGGGAAATTAGCAATTAGCATTTGAACCAGCACATTATTTGGTAATTATGGTGCATTCTCTAGACGCAGAGATAATTTTGATAAATCAAAAAGATATGTTGAATGGTGTTTGATAGAGCAGTATTCATCTATGTTGTTATACAGTTTTGTTTTAACTCCAAAATAAAATTAGGAAAATGTGCTGATGTTACAACTAAATGAAATACTAAAGAAAAATAGAACTGTAAAAGCATTTAATATTAAGAAAAATACACAATTGTATATACAAATAGAAAAAAATACTCACGGAAAGTAACGAAACAGACCGAAGACAAATATATAAACAAACAAATAAGGAAGCGAAGAATTGGGCTATAAACACTTTCTTTTAAGTGAAAGAAAATTAAAAAAAAAGAAAGAATTTTAACGGATAATCTTATAACGGTAAGATGGATTAGACGAGTCAACATAAACCGAATATTCAAAATAAAACAATTGACATTAACACGTAATAAACACACTCAAACACACACACACACAATGATACTCACACATTCACAGAAATACATATACACGCATACACACCTTGTCGTCTGCGATAAAGATAACCTATAGTAACGTTAATGTAATTACTGGAAATTAAAGCGAACTGCTTAATTGGATTGTAGGAATTTTAATCTCTGCACAAGATCATTTGCCTGTCCACTAAGAAATTAAATGCAAATTATTGCATTTGTTGTTTTGAAACGAATCTTCGATGTTTAATGAACCCCCACCACCACCAATTCCCAGACATCACCTTACAGAGATCGAAAGAAGGCGAAGCAGAAACTCTTAAGTGAAATTGTGATTGTGGTGGTGGTAGGTGCAATAATAATAATAATAGTGATGTTTGAGGTGGCGGCGACAGTTGTGGCGGCGGCGGTTGTGGTACTAGTAGTAGTGATAGCAACAGAGGCGGTAGTAGTAGTAGTAGTAGTAGTAGTAGTAGTAGTAGTAGTAGTAGTAGTAGTAGCGGCAGTAGTTCTAGTAAAAATGTTTGTGGTGATAGTCGCAACAGTCGAAGAAAAAATATTCTTTTATACTCTAAGCACAAGGCCTGACATTTTTTGGGGGTGAGAGAGCCAGACGATTAGATCGACCCCAGTACGCAACTGGTACTTAATTTATCGACCCCGAAAAAATGAAAGGCAAAGTCGACCTCGGCGGAATTTGAATTTAGAACGTAGCGGCAGATGAAATACCTATTTCTTTACTACCCACAAGGGGCTAAACACAGAGGACAGACAAACGGATTAAGTCGATTATATCGACCCCAGTGCGTAACTGGTACTTATTTAATCGACCCCGAAAGGATGAAAGGCAAAGTCGACCTCGGCGGAATTTGAACTCAGAACGTAACGGCAGACGAAATACCTATTTCTATTTCTTTACTACCCAGAAGGGGCTAAACACAGAGGGGACAAACAAGGACAGACAAACGGATTAAGTCGATTATATCGACCCTAATGCGTAACTGGTACTTATTTAATCGACCCCGAAAGGATGAAAGGCAAAGTCGACCTCGGCGGAATTTGAACTCAGAACGTAACGGCAGTCGAAATACGGCTACGCAGTTCGCCTGGCGTGCCAACGGTTCTGCCAGCTCGCCGCCATCGATGAAAAAATATTAACATCATTGATTTGTTACTTAGGTATTATTTCATACTATTGGTTTGTTCGAAGGCGGGGCTATACCCATTCTCCTCCCATGCCCTCTGATACTTGTGAGATCAAAAAGTTAATGTTGAACTAGAACAGAAACTGTGAGCTTGAAGGAAATATTCTATGCTTTATATTCAAACCAGCCAAATTAGGCCTCTCACACAATGTCATTTTAAGAATGACAGTCACATCATTGAAATATTGAAGCTACAAGATAACGTAAGATTTAATCAAATCAATATAAATAAATAAACGTCATATTCGACAGATTAATTTGGATGCTAAAGGTTTGGGTCCATCTTCGCAAAGTGGATTTTGAGACCTTTTTGGGGGTAAAAATTGTCTCTTGTATGTCATTAAACAGGGTAAGTGGCAACAAGGAGAGGTGTTTGAGTTAGGAAAGCCTGTGCTGAAGTATTACGTACTGTTTGTATTTAAAGGGCGAATACGATATTGTTTTAATAACTGCGTCATGTTAGATGCACCGAATTTTCAGCAATCCATGTTCAGGAAAGAATGGATTGCCCATTTAACACTCAAACCCGCGAGACCCGGCTAAAATATTCTATATTTTATATTCAAACTAGACTGTCACATCATTGAAATATTGAAGCTACAAGATAATGTAAGATTAATTCAAAGCAATATAAATAAATATTGTTGTATTTTGGGACGGTCATGTTGCCAATTTAGCCAATAGAAACACACGCACTGTATATTTGGTGTTCATTTACTTCAGCTTTATTTTATATTAATCGTATTTCGGCCGGAGTTCTTTCGAGACACTTCTGTCAACTTTTTTGTTGTAAGATTATGTAAGATTAATTCAAAGCAATATATATAAACGTTGTTGTATTTGGGGACGGTCATGTTGCCAGTTTAGCCAATAGAAACACACGCACTGTATATTTGGTGTTCATTTACTTCGGTTTTATTTTATATTAATCGTATTTCGGCTGGAATTCTTTCGAGACACTTCTGTCAACTTTTTTGACAGATTAATATGAATGCCAAAAGTTTGGTCCCATCTTTGCAAAGTGGATTTTGAGACATTTTTGAGGGTAAACATTGCCTATTGTATCTTTCTTGTATGTCATTCAAAGGAGAGAGAGTGTGAGTTAGAAGAGCCTGTGAAAAGTTATTACATACTGTTTGTATTTAAAGGGCGAATACAATATTGTTTTAGCAACTGCGTCTTTCTGCTAATAAAGGGCGATACATGAACCCTTTGAGGTGGGGCAACTGTTGGAGCGAGTGTCGCTGGCTATTTTCCACGGTAACGCCTTTGCAATCATGTCCACGAGGCGTGGCTGAACACCTCATCTGTTCTGGGGTGTACAACAAGTTACCCCCTTCTCGCCTTACCCGTCTTCTGCTGCTTAATCCACGCCTTTTTTTCTTCTTTGTTTCCATGGTGAAGTAGTTATGGGTTTTTTTTTCTTGGTAATTTGATCTTCATACTTTTAATTTTTTCTTTCGTTTCTTCCTGTGAAAACGTTGTTAATAAAATGGAATTTTAAGTCGAAAAAAGAATTGGAATGGTTCCCTGAAAGAAACAAGTGTAATTCTACATGGAGTTAGTGAAGGTTTGGCACAAGGTGCCCAGGTTTCCTGTTCAATATAGTCGATTCAAAGTAGGAGAAAGAGAGAAAGAAAGAGAGAGAGAGCGCGATACTATTTTACTCTCTCTTTTACTTGTTTCAGTCATTTGACTATGGCCATGCTGGAGCATCGCCTTAAATCGAGCATATCGACCCCAGGACTTATTCCTTGTAAGCCTAGTACTTATTCTATCGGTCTCTTTTGCTGAACTGCTAAGTTACGGGGACGTAAACACACCAGCATCGGTTGTCAAGCGATGTTGGGGGGACAAACACAGACACACAAACATATATACACAGGTATACCTATTTCTTTACTACCGACAAGGGGCTAAACACAGAGAGAACAAACAAGGACAGACAAACGGATTAAGTCGATTACATCAACCCCAGTGCATAACTGGTACTTATTTAATCGACCCCGAAAGGATGAAAGGCAGAGTCGAGCTCGGCTTAATTTGAACTCAGAACGTAACGGTTGACGAAATTCGGCTACGCATTTCGCCCGGCGTGCTAACGGTTCTGCTAGCTCATTGCCATTTCAAAATACTTAATAATGAAACTTTTGCCCCTGTCATGTCTTTTTCAGTGCAAGAAATCAATACTGAGAAATAAAAATAAATAAATAAATAAAAAGATGGTGGCTTGGTAGAAGCAGTAGACCAGTCTTACGTATACAGAAGGACAGACATAGCCATGGCTTCAATGGAATTCTTCTGATGCATAGTCATGTTTTGCAGTATTTGCTGGCGTCTCTTTACATTCGGAGTTAGAAGCCTTGGAAGGTCAACTTCGTCATTCATCTTTGAAGCGTCGATGAGTCTCTATAATCGATTTATTTTCTGCTTCACCCCAATCTATGCCAGTGTGCCTCTGTGAGAAACCAATCATGAAACACATGTGAAGATTTTTCATCTTCCTTTCTTTTCGCTTCCTTTTTTCGGTATTTTCCTTTCATTTGCTTTTCATCTACTCTCTAAATTATCTTTTCTTTCTTCCCTAGCTTTCTGTCTCTTAATCCTCTCTCCCTATCTTTCGCTCTCCATCTCAATATCTATCTATCTGCCTATCTATCTACCTACCTACCGATCTGCCTACCTATCTATCTATCTACCTACCTACCTACCGATCTGCCTATATATCTATTTATCTATCTATCTGCCTATCTATCTATCTGCCTATCTATCTATCTATCTATCTATCTGCCTATCTATCTATCTATATCTATCTATCTATCTATCTATCTGCCTATCTATCTATCTATCTATATCTATCTATCTATCTATCTGCCTATCTATCTATCTATCTATCTGCCTATCTATCTATCTGCCTATCTATCTATCTGCCTATCTATCTATCTGCCTATATATCTATCTATATCTATCTATCTGCCTATCTATCTTGATGTTCAATTTATGTAAAATTTAACGTTTGATAAATTAGCATTTGGAAACAAATGAAGATTATCACGATCAAATTTGTCCATTCACTCTAAAATAAATATTAACAACCCTGCCGTTGAATCCCTAATTTATTTAGCTAATTACCTTAATTGTGCTTCGCTCAACAAGTTACTGGCGTAATTCCTGAACAAAACATTTACAAAATTTGGAATTTTTTTTCTTCTATTAGAATTATCCTTTTCAAAAAGACTGTAAAGAAGAAAAAATAAAAATAGAAAGATAAAACAAGGGAAAATGAAAATTGTCATGTATAGTGTTAAATATGCAAATATTTGCCATAGAAACTACTTAAAATTACTTTTCTTGACATGAGCTGAAGTCCTTTGTGGTACTTAAAAATAAGATAATATCGGTTTATATTAAAGCTGTAAATAATCTCTAAAATATGCTATAACATTTTGAATTTTAAGTATTATACCGTGAAGAGGATTATAATATAATTTCATTTTTATATTCATAACACATGCTTATTGGCAGAAGGTTGTCATCATCCAAATTTCCTTCATGAATATATATATTTTTTAACATGGAAATTTAAATGATGACGTAAATAAACCGAGATTATTTTCTACTATAGGCACAAGGCCTGAAATTTTGGGGGAGGAAGCCAGACGATTAGATCGACACCAGTACGTAACTGGTACTTAATTTATCGACCCCGAAAGGATGAAAGGCAAAGTCGACCTCGGCGGAATTTGAACTCAGAACGTAACGGCAGACGAAATACCTATTTCTTTACTACCCACAAGGGGCTAAACACAGAGGGGACAAACAAGGACAAACGGATTAAGTCTATTACATCGACCCCAGTGCGTAACTGGTACTTAATTTATCGACCCCGAAAGGATGAAAGGGAAAGTCGACCTCGGTGGAATTTGAACTCAGAACGTAATGGCAGACGAAATACCTATTTCTTTACTACCCACAAGGGGCTAAACACAGAAGGGACAAACAAGGACGGACAAACGGATTAAGTCGATTATATCAACCCCAATGCATAACTGGTACTTATTTAATCGACCCCGAAATGATGAAAGGCAAAGTTGACCTCGGCGGAATTTGAACTCAGAACGTAACGGCAGACGAAATTCGGCTACGCATTTCGCCCGGCGTGCTAACGTTTCTGCCAGCTCGCCGCCTTTTGTAATAAACTAAGATTATTACTCGTTTACACAGTTTCATACGCTGTCCAGTTGACATGGGAGCCGCACATCCTACATACTTCTCAAAACAATTTTCTTAAGTACTTCTTATTTACAACTTTATCCTTCTTTGAACTCCATGCACAGCGTTCCAAAATTGTTCCTTTCATGAAACTCATCCTTTTAAAAACCGCATCCAATACATACGATACCTCTTCTCATTTCATCTAACTATAGTTTCCGTAAATGGCCTGCAGCATTCTGTGTCCTTTTTTGTTGCTGGGGCAGTACAAACTCTTCCTGGTATTTTATTGTATCAGTTTTTTTTTTGTTAAGTGGTTTGGTTGCAGTCTTTTGCTGTATTAGCGTTTATATTGTGTTGTGTAAGTAATGCGAGTGGCGTTCTTCTGTTGAATACATGTAGGCAGTACTCGTCAGTAAAATCTTTTGGATATCTCTTAAGACATGGTTCCCCTGGAATCTTATCTAGATGTTTGACATCCCTTTTTTTATCATACCTAGGGCACCTACAGTAACAGGAAAGGTTCTCTTTTACTGTTTTACTTGTTTCAGTCATTTGACTGCGGCCATGCTGGAGAACCGCCTTTAGTC
>NC_042998.1:22505989-22510989 GCF_006345805.1 Octopus sinensis
AAAAGTGGAACAAATGATTCTACAAATATTTTTGAGGATGGAAACTAGTATTCATCAGTTTGAGAACTGCTACCTTAACACGATTTTCAGAGCGAATCAGCTTTAGCCAATGTGGCAAGGGTGGACCTTTTGAATTACATGTGCATATGTTTCCGACGAAGAGCTCCGCTCGAAACGTTAAACCCTCCTCCTTTCCTTCTTTCCTGAGCGTCCAATAATACTATATTTGTTCCACGTCCTCGCGTTGTTGTGTTTTTTTGTGCTTTCTTGTTTGGATTAACTTTATATATATATATATATATATATAGAGAGAGAGAGAGATAGAGAGAGATATATAGATTGAGAGAGAGAGAGAGAGAGAGAGAGGAGAGAGAGAGAGAGAAGAGAGAGAGAGACTCGATCCTAGCATTGTTCTGATACTTTGTCTATTTCGAAAATATGACGAGGCAAATCTAATCTCAGCACGATTTGAATGCAGCGGGCTGAGCCGAGAAGAATACTTGTAAACACTCTATCCGAAGCTCGAACGATTCAGCCAATTCTAGGTCTTGTTATCTACAATTCCCCTACAAGAGTAAATCCTAAATTTATTTTGTTGTGGGGCTATTCTACGATTTCTCAAAATCACAGAACACCTGCCTGTATTTTACGGCTAATCCAATCACCCAAATTTTAATAAGACATTAAATGATATAAAAGTTGTTTTAGCGATAAAGTTTACTCGTGTAAAAAAAAAAAAGAAAAACATAAAATAACTATTCTAAAATGGTGAATAGGTTTTTTTATATAATAAATTTTAATTAAATTTCGTTTAAAAACAACACTATCTCACGGAACTCCAAAAATTTTACTCAGAATTTTTCAAATTCCGCCGTGGTCGACTTTGCCTTTCATCCTTTCGGGGTCGATTAAATAAGTACCAGTTACGCACTGGGGTAGATATACTCGACTTAATCTATTTGTCTGTCCTTGTTTGTCCCCACTGTGTGTAGCCCCGTGTGGGCAGTAAAGAAATAAGAAACGTTAGCACGTTTGTCCATCCTTGTTTGTCTCCTATGTGTAGCCCCTTGTGGGCAGCAAAGATATAAGAAATTTTACTCAGAATATTGATGTTCCTGAGAACCGATTTGAGAAACATAGATCCAAAATTCAAATTACGCTTACAAAACATAGCCGAGAGAGCCAAACTACACACAAACTCACCAGTCCTACAGTACACAAAGAAACGACAAAATTAACGTACAGGCAATGAGTAGATAGACAACCGACAACTGATGAAGGGTCGTTCTTTAAGTTACTTGTCCTGTTTTCCATTTGTTTCTCTCGTTTGCGTATTGAACTCATTTGTCGTATTTTATGTTTACTGTCGGTGACGTCCATTATTTATATTTTATCAGATCCGTCATGATTTCATTAATTAATTTCTTTAAAATTGATTACTTAAAATTTAATCAATTAATCGCATCGTAGTGAAGGCTCCGATGTCTTGCCAATATGGTTTACTTTGCATCAAACGTCAGTGATGGTCATTATGATTTATGCCAATCCTTACCGAAACGCTCAATCTCGTTCTCCACAGAAGTAAGAAAAACTTTCTAAATGTTTCAATAAGTCAATCAAAGCAGAAGCGATGCGTAATTCTAGCAGGTTTTCCCAGATTGGTAAAAATCGATATGCTTCGCAAAATCGCAGGCTGTTGACTGTATGTAAAGGAAAGCAACCTATCTTTTATCTTTTACTTGAGTTAGTCATTATGCTGTGGCCATGCTGGAACACCGCTTTGAAGGTTTTTTGTCAAACAAATCGACCCCGGGACTTATTTTTATGGACTGGTATTTAGTCTGTCGTTCTGTTTCATCGAACCAGCTGTTAAGTTACGGGGATGTAACCAAACCAACACCGGTTGTCAAGCGATGGTGGCGATGAACAAATACAAGGCACACACATACACAGGCGCAGGAGTGGCTGTGTGGTAAGTAGCTTGCTAACCAACCACATGGTTCCGGGTTCAGTCCCACTGTGTGGCATCTTGGGCAAGTGTCTTCTGCTATAGCCCCGGGCCGACCAATGCCTTGTGAGTGGATTTGGTAGACGGAAACTGAAAGAAGCCTGTCGTATATATGTATATATATGTATATGTATGTGTGTGTTTGTGTGTCTATGTTTGCTTGACAACCGATGCTGGTGTGTTTACGTCCCCGTCACTTAGCGGTTCGGCAGAAAAGAGACCGATAGAATAAGTACTGGGCTTACAAAGAATAAGTCCCGGGGTCGATTTGCTCGACTAAAGGCGGTGCTCCAGCATGGCCGCAGTCAAATGACTGAAACAAGTAAAAGAGTAAAAGAGTTTAAAAGAGTTTATATAAATATCTTAAAATAGAAGACCACCCAAATATGTCGAAAACAGTTTGTAGTAACCTGCAACCTACGTAGCTCACTACATTTCATGCGCGGGGGCAATGGAAAGATCCAGGGGGCGTTGAAGAAAAGTGGGATGATAATGGGGTGATATAAAAAATATTAACAGTTTAATTAGGTTTAAGTTTTCTTTATGAAATTACGTTATTTTGAATTTGCTGCAGAAAGTGGTCTATATTTGTGATGGGAAGGGTGAGGGGGCGTTAGGATTGTGGCTTGGGTGCCAAGGGGGCAGCAGCTTGAAAAAGTTTAGAAATTACTGATCTAGGTATGTAGTTCCCAAACAGGGAAACGGGGATTAACAGGGTCTATGAAATTAAAAAACAATTAAAATAAAAGTAAATAATAAGCACTAAAAACCTAAATATGTGGAATGGATCACGAAATTACAAGAAAACGAGTTCACTGCGCGGAAGTAACTTATAAATAAATCACCATGATAGATCGTTATAAATCAATCGCCATGATAGATCGTTATAAATTTTTTTTTCTCTCCTTGTTTCTCTCCTTGTTTTTTTCTGCGTCCCTTTCTGTAGAAGAGCGTAGGCTCGAAACGTAAAAGACCTTTTCTATTCCCGAGCGTTATACTAATACATCTGTTTATTTTGTACACCACTTGTCTTCGTCTTTTGTTTTCTTTTTCGTAAACTCTCCCCTTATAAATTAATTATGATTTCGTGCTCCAGAATTCCGAGAATCTGAGTTGCTATTTCCACGTCTAAGATTTAGCTACCATCATCATTATCATCATCGATGTTGTCATCATCATCCTCATCATAATCACTGATGTTGTCATCATCATCGATGTTGTCATCCTACTCCTCCTCTCATCATCGTCGTCATCATCATCGTCGTCGTCACGATCATCGTCGTCATCCTCATCATCATCGTCATCGTCATCATCATCGTCATCGTCGTCATCATCGTCATCGTCGTCATCATCGTCATCGTCGTCATCATCATCGTCATCGTCGTCGTCATCATCATCGTCGTGATCATCATCGTCATCGTCGTCGTCATCATCGTCATCATCATCATCATCATCATCATCATCATCGTCATCATCGTCGTCATCATCGTCATCATCATCGTCATCGTCATCACCCTTGTGTATCCTATAGACAGGAAGTAATCTTAGAACGGCCCCCTTGGATACTCATCATCCTTGACAATTTCCTCTCATATCTGTTTTTTTTTTTGTTCTTTTTTTCTTCTAATATTAAATATTCATTCAGCGTCGTTAATCGTAAATGTTTAAGTTTCTCCAGATCTTTTTTTTTTTTGGATCATTGTCAGTCAGTTGTTTTACAACAAACCGTCGTGTATTTTCTTATTCTTGCAGCCGGAATTGTGTCGGTTAGTTTGTGTGTGCCAATCTTAAATGATGCATTCAATTCAAATAGTCTTGTTAAGCCAAGTCACTGTTTATCGAATTGGCTCAAAAAATAGTCTGTTGATAGAAAGGGGAAGCACTCCGTCGGTTACGACGACGAGGGTTCTGGTTGATACGAATCAACGGAACAGCCTGCTCGTGAAATTAACGTGTAAGTGGCTGAGCACTCCACAGACACGTGTACCCTTAACGTAGTTCTCGGGGATATTCAGCGTGACACAGAGAGTGACAAGGCCGGCCCTTTGAAATACAGGTACAACAGAAACAGGAAGAAAGAGTGAGAGAAAGTTGTGGTGAAAAAGTACAGCAGGGATCACCACCATCCCTGCCGGAGCCTCGTGGAGCTTTTAGGTGTTTTCGCTCAATAAACACTCACAACGCCCGGTCTGGGAATCGAAACCGCGATCCTACGACCGCGAATCCGCTGCCCTAACCACTGGGCCATTGCGCCTCCACTGTTGATAGAAACAGATTCGGTGACTATGATCTTCTACAGAGGGTTGACCTCCTTGCTCTTTACTCTCTTTTACTCTTTTACTTGTTTCAGTCATTTGACTGCGGCCATGCTGGAGCGCCGCCTTTAGTCGAGCAAATCGATCCCATTTCTTTACTAACCACAAGGGGCTAAACATAGAGTGGACAAAGAAGGATAGAAAAAAGAGATTAAGTCGATTACATCGACCCCAGTGTGTAACTGGTACTTAATTTATCGACCCTGAAAGGATGAAAGCAAAGTCGATCTCGGCGGAATTTGAACTCAGAACGTAGCGACAGACGAAATACCGCTAAGCATTTCGTCCGGCGTGCTAACGTTTCTGCCAGCTCGCCACCAATAACTTATTCTTTGTAAACTTATTCTATCGGTCTCTTTTGAGCTTAATATTTATGAATAATTTACAATCTTTGATGGGTGTGCTAGGTAAACCTGCACACCCAGAACATACATAACTACAAAATTGACACTCAAAGATGATGGTGAAAGTCAACACTAACAATCACTCTTGTAACTCAGATTTCTTCTGGTTTATCTGACTTAATGAGGTACTCTTTTACTCTTTTACTTGTTTCAGTCATTTGACTGTGGCCATGCTGGAGCACCGCCTTTACTCGAGCAAATCGACACCAAGACTTATTCTTTGTAAGCCTAGTACTTATTCTATCGGTCTCTTTTGCCGAACGGCTAAGTTAC
>NC_042998.1:22515989-22522424 GCF_006345805.1 Octopus sinensis
ATCCAGTTGTGATCATCCCGTCGTTTTGTTTGTTTGTTTGCTTGTTTTTACTTCAGACATGGTGTATCTAGAGCTACATTATCAAAAGACTCCTTCCTACGCTTAAAATATGATTTAAGATAGATTTCACTGTTATTTTTATCAGATCGTACTGTTTCACTGTAATCTGGCAGACGAGACACGAAAGCTTAACACAACATACATTGTAAAATATTCAACATGGAGACGGATGGACATCTTACAGAAATGATTTTAGTTTGTTAAAACTGGTTGAATAATATTGGGTTGGTGCATAATTATTGCGGGTTTTTATTCAACAAAAACATCTTTGAATGATTATTTTGGGAGTATATTCACCATCTACTTCAATGACTGCTTTCCAATTGTTTGGCAGGCGGTCAGGCCGTCATTTAAAGATGTTTTTGTTAAATATTGTTATTATTTAATACAATTTGTTGGCGGGTGGGGGGACCGCAATAATTATGCACCAACCCAGTAAAACCATTTGAGATTTTCAACAAGATTTATTCAATGGAAAAAATAATTACGAGGAACAGGAAGGTGGCGAACTGATAGAATCGTTAAAGCGTCAGCAAAGGTGCTTTGTGTCTTTTTTTTTTTTTTTTACTTGTTTCGATCCGAGTTCGAATTCCAGCGAGATCGACTTCGCGTTTCATCTTTTTTTGATGAATAAAATAAGAAATAGCTTAGCCCTAGGTTCGATGTAATCTGGACTTGTGCAAAAATTAGAAAGGAACTATGAAGAAAAAACAAACAGATTACATCCACTGCTTTACCCAATCTTTTGGGAATTATGACAATAGTTTTACAAATCTTGTGTCTTGGGAGAGTTATTACGCCAATAACACTCGCAATACGTGTTATCATTATCGGCGAACGATTCTCCCAAGACACAACGAGATTTGTTTCAACACACAAGTTCCCGTCAAGAATCTTCCAAACCAAATACAAAAGACAGTTTTACAAATTTAGGTTGCAAAGTTGAGGTTGAATTTTAAAATTTCGTAAAATTTAAGATAAATAAAAGATGATTTGTTTTGATGTACCGCGAAATATTTGTTAATAAAGGAGAGCAGGATTGGTTCATTGATTCGTTACCAAGAATGTTATTGCAGTTTATTTAATCAACTGCCAAATAATAATAAGATCACCAGAATTCAGGGTGAGAAATTGAACTAGTAATGATAATGAAGCCGGTAGTGAGTAACAAAATCTCAAATCGTCAAAATATTTTAAATAACTGCTGTACATTTTCAGCGGTGCGATAACAAAATTAAATTTCGCAAGTGTGTGTGCATGTATGTATGTGTGTGTATACATACATACATACATACACACATACGAGATGATAGTAACATTGATCATCAAAGCAGTCTATCATGGACCAATAGCCGGATTGCTACCTCCCACTTTGAAGAGTATGCATTTGCAATCCAGAAACAGGAAATATCAACCGAATACCTGATGCACAAAAGGGATAGAGATGCAGGAAAAGCAGCAAAATGCGACAACCGATGCAAACTTTGTGGAGTTAACACCAAAGATATCACCCACATCATAAGCAGTCGTCCGAAAATGTCATCACGGTATTATCTACCGATGAGACATTATGTTGTAGTTAGGACACTATAATGAAATCTGTCGGAAGGATAACCCCGAGGACAAAGAAATAAGAACCCACTGTATGGTAGAAGCCATAGCCACGCATAATAAAAAGGAGTACTGGTGAAATGTCCCAGTGAAGACCTCAATAAAATTTAAGCACAACAGACCTGATATGATTTGAGACAGAGAAGAGAAGCTGTGTGTAGTTGCGGACATCAGCTGCCCAGCGGATGTTAACATAAAGCTGAAGATCAGTGAAAAAGAGAACACCTATGCTGAACTATTGAGAAATCTGCAGTTACTCTATTCAAATTACAAGTTCGGGTTTATACCTGTAACTATTGGGGCCCTGGGATATGTAACCACACTACCTAAACGCCAATCTTGAGAAATTAGTCTTCTCAAAACCAGAAAGGAGAACGCTAATTCGAAGATTACAGATCCAGTCCATCACTGGAACTGTATAAATCTGTAAAACTTTCCAGAAATTTATCATTGAAGTATATATGATCATGTTTAGATATGCGAGTATATGCATAAGAATACATACATAAAGGAAAAGATACTGATCTTCACACACACACATACATACAAAAATATCCTAGTGTTGTTGAAATTCCAATGAAGGATCCTTGGATCTAGGTTAGAAACCGACTCTTTCTCTATTGGCGAGAAAGCTTGAAATAAAATTGAACAATGACATACATACATACGTACATACAAAAATCTGCAGTTACTGTATCCAGATTATAAGTTCAGGTTTATACCTTTTTCAAAGACAAAAAAAAGAAAGCTGATTCGAAGACTACAGATCCAATCCATCACTGGAACTGTGAAAATATGTGAAACTTTCTCGAAGTCTATCATTTAAGTAAGTATATATGAGCATATCTAGATATGCAAGTATATGCATGAGAAGACATACATAAAACAAAACATACAAATCTGCACGTATACATACATACATACATTAAATACCCGGCTGATGTTGAAATTCTAATGAAGAAGCCTGGCAAGAAATCTTGAAATAAAACTGAACGATGACACACACGGGCACACACAAGCATATCTCACCTCGATACTGCGTAAACTGGGATCTCCGTTGAAAGGTCCATCATACTAAATAAAGTGTTCAACGCTTATGATATGTAAATTAGTTCCATCGGTATTCTGAAACTACTGGATTTGTTGAGTATATAAACAGATTGGGTTCTTATTTGTCCGAGATTGGTCAGAATAATATAAACACCTCTTTTCATCATTTCTTTCAAATTTTCCGTTAATATGTCTTACTACATATATTACATACAATCACGCACGTACGCAATATATATATATATATATGTATGTATTACACATGTGCCGTTGGCGATTTCTTTTCCTTCTTAGAACTTCCCTTTTTCCTTTTCGACGAAGAGCTATGCTCGAAACGTCAAACTCTCTCTTTTCACCGATCGTCAAGCTAATACATTTCTTATGCACGTTCTCATGTTATCCGTTTTTATTTGTTTATTTGAATTGACTATATATATATATATATATATATATATATATATATATATATATTAGCCACTACACTTCTTTATTTTCTTTCCTCGTTTCTTTCTGTGTTCCTTTTTGTGGAATGGCGAAGGCTCGAAACGTTAAAGACATTTTCACTTCCCGAGCGTTAAATTACATCTGTTTGTTGTCTCACACCACCTGTCTTCGTCTTTTTTTTTTTGAATTCTCCCACTATATATATATATATATTATATATATATTATATATATATATATATATATATACCGGAGTAAACACGTAAATGTGAAACAAAGTGGAAAAAAGAGTACTCAAATACAAGTGGTGTGTAATATGCTTTATTTAAAGCAGCAGAAATTCAACAAAACCTGTTACTCTGAGTTTCCCGTTGACGTTCGTCGGACAGTTTTTGCTATATATATATATATATATATATATATATATATATATATATTATATATATATATATATATATATAAATGCGCCTTTTTAAAGCCTAGGTTCATTGGTCTGGTTTGCCGGTTTCTATGACGTCTGTGTTCCCCAGCTGGACGGGACGCCAGTCTATCGCAGCGTTACTCATTTTTGCCAGCTGAGTGGACTGGAGCAACGGGAAATGAAGTGTTTTGCTCTAGAACACAACGCGTCGCCCGGTCAAGGAATCAAAACCACAATCTTACGATCATGATGCTGACACCCTAACCACTAAACCACGCGTCTCCAGTGTGTGTATGTGTGTTTTGGACAAAATAATGGAAGCAACACTAACTATTTTCTTCTATTAGCAAATATTCAGAACTGTTCTAGTTTGTATATATTTGTTCATATGCATTATACATGCCTTGCGCTTCATGATAAGTATTTTTGGCAGATATGAAATAGGTTAAAATGCACGAGCTATCTGATTTCCAAAAAGAACAAATTTTTAAAACGTTGATAACCAGAGCTTCAGTTACTAAAACTGCTGAATAGTTTCATGTTTCGAGAAGTACAGTGTCTTAAATCATGTTAGCATTTCTAAACCAAGTTCTACCAGTTCTGGTAAACATGATTCTGGGCGGAAGGCAAAGCTCACAGAGAGAAACCGTCGAATACTGAAACGTATTGGTGTCTAAAAACTACGACAGCAAAAGTGACAGCGAGCTAAACCATTATTTTATCCACCCTTTGTCAAAACAAAACGACTCTTTGTGTGTTCCATGAATCTGGACATAATGGAGGGACTGCAATTGCTAATCCTCTGCCGTGGCCACTTATTGACAAGCGAGAAAAATGATGTGTACATAAACGGTTCTCAACCGTTTTAAGATCTGGGTCAGATAAGATACCTGGATTGTTTTTAGGGGCCGCACCAAGAAAAGTGAAACAGAAGTCAAAGAAAAATTTATATTTATTGAAGGAAGACTATCGGGGGCCGCCGGAAGGATGATTGAGGGCCGCAGTTGAGAACCGCTGGTCTAGATTATTATAAGTGGTAAATGGTTCAATGAAAATATGTTATCTTTTCTAATAAGACATCATTCACCTACTTTTCCCACTTAGGGACGAGACCCTTCCATGAATTACGGAGGTGGTTTTGTGAGAATTTGGACAGCCATATCACGGCGGAATTTTCTTGCCTCTTTAACTGTTCTACATGTCAGAGTTAATGCCAAGAATTACCTGGTTGCTTTGGCTGACCATGTCCATCCTGTGGCACACATATTGCTCCTTGATGGCAGCACAATCTTCTAAGATGAGTCACATTGCTAATTTTATCCAAAATTGGTAAGAAGACCACAGAAGTGAAGTAGATCACTTCGACTGTCGCCCTAAATCACCGGATCTGAATATTATCGAAAATTTATGGTGCATTTTGGATTAGTAGGTGAGGATCCACTTCTCTCTGCCATCGCCGTTTAAAGTACTAAAGCGGATTTTACATGAAGAATGTCTAAAGATTCCCCTACCATTCTCGAGGTATTAAAACTGAGTGATGCCAAAGATGGACCGATTTCGTATTAAATAATAAAAATTCTATTTAAAAGGTGTTTTTATTATTTTGTTCAAACTCGGGGTCGATAAATAAAGTACCAGTGAAACACTGGGACGATGTGATCGACTAGTCCCCTCCCCCAAAATTTCGGGTCTTGTACCTTTCGTAGAAAGGATTATTTTGTTCAAACAAAACACGCCGAGTAATATGCTCACCGGCATTTCGTCCTTCCTTGCGTTCTGAGTTCAAATTCCGCCGAGGTCGACTTTGCTTGTCATCCTTTCGGGGTCAGTGGAATAAGTACCTGTTACGTACTGGGACCAATGTAAACGTCTCGCCCCCTCCCACAAAATTTCAGACCTTGTGCCTATAGTCTTTGAGCAAGACGCTTTACTCGACGTTGTTCCAGTTCACTCAGATGACAAAAATGAGTGATACAAAGAGCTAGTCTTGTCCCATTCTATGTCATGCTGAATTTCCATGAGAACTACGTTAAGGTTCCGTGTGTCTGTGGAGTGCTCAGCCACCTACACGTTAATTTCACGAGGGGCTGTTCCGTTGATCATGAGCACATATACGTATGTATATATAGGTATACCTATGTGATAGTATATAAATGAACAAGGCGGCGAGTTGGCAGAAACGTTAGCACGCCGGGCGAAATGCTTAGCGGTATTTCGTCTGCGTTACGTTCTGAGTTCAAATTCCGCCGAGGTCGACTTTGCCTTTCACCCTTTCGGGGTCGATAAATTAAGTACCAGTTACGCACTGGGGTCGGTGTAATCGACTTAGTACCTCTGTCTGTCCTTGTTTGTCCCCTCTGTATTTAGCCCCTTGTGGCTAATAAAGAAATAGGTATATAAATGAAGCAACATGTGTGTTTAGCTTTTGCTATCCTTCAAACTTTTCAGCATCGTTTCAACATAAAAAAGAAAAAAAATGGAAAATGAAGAAACCTACAGAATTTGGACGTGGATGTTTCCAAAACGAACAAGACATTTTCCTGTCCACAATACCGAACGAACTAACGGCCTGGCATGAGGTACAGACGAGGGTAGCCGTGTCAGAATCCTTCATACACCAAATGATCCGGCAACCAAAGGAAAAACCAGATGCAGGATTGATCATATGAAATCCCACCAGAGAGAAGAAATCAGCCAAAGAAGAATGATATGCAAAACTACAAAATCACGGTGGTGCTCCAGTATGACCGTAGCCGCATGACCGAAACGAAAAAACGAACAAAAGAATCTTCCTCAGCCCTGTCATACGACAACGGATATACTTAGATTAAACTCTAAAAGACTATCTTT
>NC_042998.1:22522524-22550024 GCF_006345805.1 Octopus sinensis
AAACGTTAGCACTCCGGGCGAAATGCTTGGTGGTATTTCGCCTGCCGTAACGTTGTGAGTTCAAATTCCGCCGAGGTCGACTTTGCCTTTCATCCTTTTGGGGTCGATAAATCAAGTACCAGTTACGCACTGGGGTTGATTTAATTGAATTAATACTGTCCTTGTTTAATTTGTCCTTGTTTAGCCCCTTGTGAGTAATAAAGAAATAGGTATTAAAGTCCGAAACTTCGGTTGCCTTAACTTCGAAACACCCTGTCTATGCATAGATATGTATGTATATGTGTATGTATGCATGTATATATATATGTGTACGTATATAGTCACAAGGAGGTCACGTGTCCCGGGCACCGATTGAAGCGGGGCGCAGAATTGACCATAATACGATAAGCTTGAACATTTATAAAATTGCAATTGTAAAGGTGGATCTCCGGTTTATTGTTTTGTGTTGTTATTGAAGGAAAACACAATATGATGGCTGTCTTACATTCATGTCTGGACATTTTCTCAAAGGGCGTCAAAAAAGGCTTCGTAAAGGTAAACATTAAAAAGAATATATTTCGAATTATATATTGTACCGAAAGGGCAGGTAAATGAACCCTGGTAAAGTATTTATTATCAAAATATTGCTTTAAATCATTAGTTACTTGTAATAAATAAGTAGTATATAAAATCGTGCATTTTGTAATTGGTGTTTGGGGTTGGGGAGATTTTTACGGCTTTCCCCGGGCGCGGTCTTCCATAGCTACGCCACTGTTCTTACCACTCTGGTTCTCTTCCACATATTTCGAGTCTAAGCGTTGCAATGCAATGGTAAATGGAACACAATTATGACACTACCACATTTATTCGATATGACCACCACGGTTTCGAATTACAGCCTGAAATTTTGGTGCAAATGCTTCACATGTGGCACGCAGCTGTTCTTGCGGAATCAAATTCCCCTTCCTGGCGCAGTTTTGCCTTCAGAGCGTCGAGCTATTAGTATGGCGAGCTGGCAGAAACGTGAGCACGCCGGGCGAAATGCTTAGCGGTATTTCGTCTGCGTTACGTTGTGAGTTCAAATTCCGCCGAGGTCGACTTTGCCTTTCATCCTTTCGGGGTCGATAAATTAAGTACCAGTTACGCACTGGGGTCGATGTAATCGACTTAATACCTATGTCTGTCCTTGTTTGTCCCCTCTGTGTTTAGCACCTTGTGGGTAATAAAGAAATAAGTATTATTTAGTAGATAATACTTTTGTGTGCGTTTCGTTTCGCCCAGAGTTGCCTTTCATATATTTTTTTTCTTCCTGAAATACTGCAAATCTGTCTTTCTTTTGCTGAAAGCATGTGTTTCAAGAGAGATTTGGTTGCTATTTGTAGTAGCTCAAGTTACCACAGACACACCTGTGGTGAAAAAACAAAAAAGAAACTCTCAGAATATTTTGCATAATAATAAAGCCCCTCCTTTATAAGCCATCCACTACGATCGCTTTTTATCATTCCTCTATCTTCCCGGGAACAGGCAACCCACTTGTACTAGCTGAAGAACAAAGGGAAACAACGTACTAAACAGTATATCAATCATTGTTTTGGTTTAAAATTCCTTTCATTATCATTAAATCGAAATTGGATAGTAAAATAAATATTCCTACTTAACAAGCGAAACACGTTCAGCGATATTGTTATATAATTGACTTACGTTTCTGAAATGGAAATGTGCGCATATAAACCTCATTTACATTATTTGTATCATTTAAAATAATTTGATTGGCTATTGTATTTAGCTCAATAATTATTTTATAATACTTCGTAAAGCAACATATGACGAAAACATACATATCTACATACACACATATACTTATGTATGTACACACACACACACACATAAATGCATATGTATATATATATATTTATATATATAGATAGATAGATAGATAGACAGACAGAGAGAAAGAGATGTATATATACATACGTATAAATACGCACACACATATCTACATTCATGCATACTAATATACATACATCTGTAAGTATATAGGCGTATATACATACATGTGGAGGCGCAATGGCCCAGTGGTTAGGGTAGCAGACTCGCGGTTGTAGGATCGCGGTTTCGTTGTGAATGTTTATTGAGCGAAAACACCTAAAGCTCCACGAGGCTCCGCCACAACTTTCTCTAACTCTTTCTTCTGTTGGCCTGCTCGCTTAGCCAGCGGGGTGGCGTCATTTGAAAGCTAAAACAATGCGAAGGGCATTGTGACCAGCGATGTGTAGCAACATCTGATAGCCTGGTCGGTCGCGGTGATCGGTGATATATAAATATACACACATACATACGCATACACCCACATACAAAGATATACTTACATTCATACATATGCATACATTTATATATTCATACGTGTGTGTGTGTGTGTGTGTGTGTGTGTGGTGTGTGCCTGCGTGTGTGTGTGTGTGTGTGTGTGTGCCTGCGTGTGTGTGTTGTGTGTGTGTGTGTGTGTGTGTGTGTGTGTGTGTGTGTGTGTGTTGGTAAGCAGCGAAATGGCAGTAACGTTAGAGTGTCGTTTAGAATTCTCCGCTATATTTGTTCTGACTCTGCGTTCTGTGTTCAAGTCACGCCAATGTCAACTTTGCCTTTCATCGTTTCAGAGTCGATAAAAAATATTTAAAAAATTACCAGTTCAGAGCTGTTGGAATGGCAGAAATGTAAGAACGTCAGACTGGATGCTTTGCTTTGGCTCCTTGCATTCCGAGATCAAATCTCACAATGGCTTACTAAATCCCGCTATCTAGGTAGAATCGGTAGCACGCCGGGCAAAATGCGTAGCCGTATTTCGTCTGCCGCTACGTTCTGAGTTCAAATTCCGCCGAGGTCGACTTTGCCTTTCATCGTTTCGGGGTCGATATATTAAGTACCAGTTACGCACTGGGGTCGATGTAATCGACTTAATCCGTTTGTCTCTCCTTGTTTGTCCTCTCTGTGTTTAACCCCTTGTGGGTAGTAAAGAAATAGCTATCAAGCAACTTCGGTGCCTTAGCAGAATCCACTTGTTGCGAGTATTCGGTCTAGTTTTCTGGTTTTAGAAAAGCTTCCTCCCCTCCTTTCCATTAGCCTCGGAGGCCATATAGTGTCACAAGCACTGATTTTCCTCCTGATTAAAAGTTACATATACACGCGCGCTATATATGTATGGCTGTGTACACACACACACAGCTGATTAAGGAAACAAAAGATAGACGTGGTACAAGTCTTTATTGCGTACGACGTTCGTCGTACGCAGATGTATTTACCAAAATTACATAAAAATACCTTGGAACACTAAAGAGCAAATTTATTCAATAAATCGTCATTGGCTTCAACCACGGCGTCCAGAAGACTTCGGAATCTCATGCAACCTTTCTGAGCGGTCCTCCTTGTTTAAGTTGTGGAATGCTGCCATAATCCTTGCCTTCAGTTCCTCTTTGGTGTTACAAGAAGTTTTTGTTGGTCACTCGATCAACTGTCCCCACACATAATAATCAAGGGGATTGCAGTCTGGTGGGTTAAGTGGCCAGATATTAGGGGTGATGTGGTCGCAGAAATTATCTGGGTTGTTCTGCTTGTGTGGCATGGTGTAGAGCCCTGTTGCCAGACATAGGGTCTTCCAGTGACCACCCTCTTGACCCAGACCAGCACTACTTCCTCCAGGCACTTGATGTAGGCCTCCGTGTTGAATCAGAGGCCGTGTTGGAAGATGAATGGGGGTATAACGTCGCCATCACTAGTGATCCCTCCAAACACCATGATGTTGACTGGATGTTTGATTTTTATCACTCTCGGTACATTTCCTCAGATTGCACTGTCCTCAGATTGACACCCAAACACTCTGAAATGTTCGCATTGGAGCTTCCGACGTGAATGCCAAGCGGTACAGCATGTCGTTTCCAAATTTCTGGCTGAGTAAATTGCGTCATGGTATTGTTTGTCTCACAGACGGTGCCCAATTGACCCTACTATACTGTATAGTTGACAAAATCAAAAACAAGCAATGCGCATGTTCGAAATTAAAACTATAAAATGGGGTTAATTTACTCATCGCATCTTATATATATATATATATATCACGTGATCACGTGACCGACCAGGCTATCAGGTGTTGTTACACATCGCTGGTCACAATGCGGTTCGCATTGTTTTAACCTTCAAATGACGCCACCCCGCTGGCTAAACAAGCAGGCCTACAGAAGAAAGAGTGAGAGAAAGTTGTGGCGAAAGAGTACAGCAGGGATCGCCACTACCCCTGCCGGAGCCTCGTGGAACTTTAGGTGTTTTCGCTCAATAAACACTCAGAACGCCCGGTCTAGGAATCGAAACCGCGATGCTACGACCGCGAGTCCGCTGCCCTAACCACTGGGCCATTGCGCCTCCATACACACACACACCACACACACATGAGCTGGCAGAAACGGTAGCACGCCGTGCGAAATGCGTAGCCGTATTTCGTCTTCCGTTACGTTCTGGGTTCAAATTCCGCCGAGGTTGACTTTGACTTTCATCCTTTCGGGGTCGATAAATTAAGTACCAGTTACGCACTGAGATCGTTGTAATCGACTTAATCCGTTTGTCTGTCCTTGTTTGTCCCCTCTGTGTTTAACCCCCTTGTGGGTAGTAAAGAAATATATATATATATACGCGCGCGCGTGTGTGTGTTTGTGGGTTATGTAGATAGGGTTACAATTCAACCTGTGTCCTCTTGATGCACATCTGCTTATTTTAGTTCTCCAAAGTTATATGGAGATGTTCTATTTGTTTGACGTAGGCATAAGAGTTGAAAATACTGAAAAATATTTTCTACAGAGTAATAATAGCAAAACAGGAGATTAAAAATTTTCTAATCTCCTGTTTCGAGATATATATATATATATATATATATATATATATAGGTATGTATATATATATTTAAGTGTATATATATATATATATATATATATAAGTGTGTATATATATATATTATATAAGTGTGTATATATATAAGTGTATATATATATATATATATACATATAAGTGTATATATATATGTGTGTATATATATATATGTGGTGTGTATATTATATAAATATAAGTATATAATATATAATATAATGTATATATATATAGTGTATATATATATATAATATATATAAGTGTGTATATATATATGTAAGTGTATATATATATATATATATAGATATATAATGTGTATATATATATATATATATATATAAGTGTGTATATATATATATGTGTGTGTATATATATATATATGTGTGTGTATATATATATATAGTGTGTATATATATATATAAGTGTGTATAATATATATATATAAGTGTGTATATATATATAAGTGTATATATATATATATATATGTGTATATATATATATAGTATGTATATATTATATATATATACATATATATATATATATATATATATATATATATATATATATATATATACATATATATATATATATTATATATATATACATATATATATACATATATATATATATATATATATACATATATATATACATATATATATATATATATGTATATACACCACACACACATGTATTTATGTATCATACACACTCACACCCCCCACACACGTTATATATATATATAAATATATACACATACACGTCTGTGTGTGTACGAGATGTATTCAAGAATGTTTGCGACTATTTTTTTTAAGAGAGGCAGCTATAGCTGTCGTAGATTATTGTGATTTTACTATATCATTACTATGTCACTACTATATCATTATATAACGATAAACGTCGCCCTTTTCAAGCCTAGCCAGGCTCATGGGCCCGGTTTCCAGGTTTCTGTGGTGTATGTGTTCCCCCTAGCTGGATGGGACACCAGTCCATCGCAGCGTTACTCAAGAAACACGGAGAGAGAATGACAGAAAGTTGTGGCGAAAGAGTATAACAGGGGTCGCCACCACCCCCTGCCGGAGCCTCGTCGAGCAGCTTTTAGGTGGTTTTGCTCAATAAACACACACAACGCCCGGTCTGGGAATCGAAACCGCGAGTCCGCTGCCCTAACCACTGGGCCATTGCGCCTCCACTATATTACTACTATACATCTAATAAACTGACCAGCCAGTTTATCATTCCAGATGTTTTTTTTTGGAAGCAGATGTTTTTTTTTGGTTACGACAACGAGGGTTCCGGTTGATCCGATCAACGGAACAGCCTGCTCGTGAAATTAACGTGTAAGTGGCTGAGCACTCCACAGACACGTGTACCCTTAACGTAGTTCTCGGGGATATTCAGCGTGACACAGAGAGTGACAAGGCCGGTCCTTTGAAATGCAGGTACAACAGAAACAGGAAGTAAGAGTGAGAGAAAGTTTTGGTGAAAGAGTACAGCAGGGATCACCACCATCCCTGTCGGAGCCTCGTGGAGCTTTTAGGTGTTTTTGCTCAATAAACACACACAACGCCCGGTCTGGGAATCGAAACCGCGATCCTCCGACCGCGAGTCCGCTACCCTAACCACTGGGTAATTGCGCCTCCACTATATCATTACTATATCACTACTATACATCTAATAAACTGACCAGCCAGCTTTTATCATCATTCCAGATGTAGCAGCACTTGAAACACGCACCCTGCTTGTCACAGCTGACTAATTCGCAGAACGTAAGCTTGCTATGCAATAAGGTGTTGCGTAAAACTGGGGGCAATAACGCTTTTGAAACTTAAGCAATGCTCCGGACTGTTTCTGGATTAACTTCTATGAGCTGAGCATGTTTTTCCCGGGCACAACAGGCCATGCAAAGGAAGTCCACCTAAAGTTCATGGTGATCTTCATTTTCGACGGCAGGAGCATCCACTGGGTTCTCTCTGGTCAGACCATCAACAAAGAGTACTTTGAGGAGGTTTTGATGGAGTTCAGGAAAAGATTTCATCGCAAAAGCCCAGAGCCCTTCCACTCGGATTGGGGACATTTGCACGAGGAAAATGCCCCAGTCCACAATTCCATCGACAGAGATGGGCATTAAAACCGCCCCTCACCCGCCCTATGGCCCAGACCTTGCTCTCTGTGATTGTTCGCCAAACTGAAGGGGAACCTGAGGGGCAGTCGTTTTGAAGACATTGAGAAGATGTAGACTGTGACGAGGATCATGGCAGGCCTCCCCTCTATTTGGGCGGGCTGCCGTGGGTGGAGCGCTACAAGTGCATTGAAGTTAGAGAATTATACTTTGAAGGAAATTAGAGTTTTGTACTTTGAAATTAACATCCACGCACACACCCACATACACATGCACACTTACACACACATGCACGCACAAGCACACACACGCAATGCACATACACACAGATACACACATGCACACACACATACACACATATTGGGGCGGGTGTGGCTGTGTGGAAAGAAAGTTGCTTCCCCACCATATGGTTCCTGGTTCAGTCCCACTGCATGGCACTCTGGGCAAGCGTCTTCTACTTATAGCCTCGAACCGGCCAAAGCGTTGGGAGTGGATTGGTAGACGTGTATATATGTATATATCCACGTGCCGGTGATTTTTGTGTCTGTGTTTGTCCTCTAACACCGCTTGACAGCTGGTGTTAGTGAGTTTACGTCCACGCAACTTAGCGGTTCGGCAAAAGAGACCGATAGAATAAGTACCAGGCTTAAAAAGGAGTAAAGTAAGTCCTGGACTAAAATCTTCAAGGTGGTACCCCAGCTTGGCCGCAGTTAAATGAACTGAAACAAGTAAAATAAAAGAATATACATGGTAATTAGCTTGCTTACCGACCACATGGTTCCGGGTTCAGTCCCACTGCGTGGCACCTTGGGCAAGTGTCTTCTACTATAGCATCGGGCCGACCAAAGCCTTGTGAGTGGATTTGGTAGATAGAAACTGAAAGAAGCCCATCGTATATATATATATATATATATATATATATATGTGTGTGTGTGTGTGTGTGTGCGTGTGTGTATGTCTGTGTGTCTGTGTTTGACCCCCCACCCAACATCGCTTGACAACCGATGCTGGTGTGTGTTTACGTCCCCGTCACTTAGCGGTTCGGCAAAACAGACCGATAGAATAAGTACTAGGCTTACAAAGAACAAGTGCTGGGGTCGATTTGCTCGACTAAAAGGCGGTGCTCCAGCATGGCCACAGTCACATGACTGAAACAAGTAAAAAGAAAAAGTACACACACACACACACACACACACACACATTCATTCATTCATTCATTCATTCATTCATACATACATGCATACATATTATTTATAGTACGGAAACCGAATGAATTATGAATAAATATGCATTCGATATCATATTCATGTGTATTTAGTCGCGTTACGGAAGCATATTCCATCTCTGTCAACCAAGAAGAAGGATCAAACCGAAGGTTACGTCATCATATCGGTTCAGTAGGAATTGATTACAAATTCTTCCCAAGCTGCCAAGAGCTACTTTTTATAATGCAAACAAGACTGCACTGGGCAGAACATATTTGCATAAAAGCTACAAGGTGCAACAGATAGCAAATGCATAATATTACAAGGTACAGCAGATAGGAAACAGAATAGCTCACCAAATTTTACGAACAATAACTAATTATTAGGAGCTAAATAATAGAGCCTCCGGATAGACGGCAAGATATTTCAGTTTGTTTCTGTGTGTTTGTTAATTTTCTAATATAATAGGAATATCATTTACTTAGCTTCAATTCCAATTACGTGTACACAATGCATACATGCACGCATACATATGTATGTGCATGCGTTTGTGTGTGTGTGTATATATATATATGTATATATATATATTATATATAGATATATATATATATATATATATATATATATATATATATATATATATATATATATATATATATATATGTATATATATATATATATGTATATATGTATATAGTATATATATATATATATATATGTATATATATATGTATATATATATAATATATATATATATATATATATATATATATATATATATATGTACTATACTTGGAAATAGATGCGTCGCGTTCAATTAAATTATATATATATATATATATATATATATATATACATACATACATACATACATACATACATACGCATATATACATATGTATATAATATATATATACATACATATATATACATATGTATATATACATATATATATATACATATATAATATATATATATATTATATGTATACACTTGGAAATAGATGCGTCGCGTTCAATTAAATTATATATATATAGATATATATATATATATATATATATACATACATACATACATACATACATACGCATATATACATATGTTATATATATATATATATACATACATATATATACATACATATGTATATATACATATATATATATATACATATATATATACATATATATATACATACATACATTATATATATATATACATATATATATATAGATACATATGTATATGTATATATATATACACACATATACATATACATACACACACACACACACACACATATATATGCACACACACACATCCATATGTGGGTACAGGACGCCACCAACTGTGCAAATAGCTTGTAATACGTAAACAAACGAATTAAATACGTAAACGAGAAAAAAAGATGGAGAACAGGACAAGTAAACACAGAGAAAGGACCCTTCATCAGTTGGCGGCAGTCAATCTGCTCCTCATTTCGAGCATTCACCGACAATGCTGTCTATCTACTCCTCATTCCGAGCATACATTCCAAGGTGGATTTAGACTTGAAATTTGCGAAGCTATGTTTGATAACCACTTGAAAGCCATCAACGTCTTTTCCAAATAAGGCTCGAAAACTAAAACATATAGTAGGAGCACTCCGTCGGTTGCGACGATGAGGGTCCCAGCTGATACGATCAACGGAACAGCTTGCTCGTGAAATTAACGTGCAAGTGGCTGAGCACTCCACAGACACGTGTACCCTTAACGTAGTTCTCGGGGATATTCAGCGTGACACACATAATGTGACAAGGCTGTCCCTTTGAAATACAGGTACAAGAGAAACAGGAAGAAAGAGCGAGAGAAAGTTGTGGTGAAAGAGTACAGCAGGGATCACCACCCCCTGCCGGAGCCTCGTGGAGCTTTAGGTGTTTTCGCTCAATAAACACTCACAATGCCCGGTCTGGGAATCGAAACCGCGATCCTCCGACCGCGAGTCCGCTGCCCTAACCACTGGGCCATTGCGCCTCCACTAACTAAAATATATAGAGTTGGTGTGTCTTGTCTTTTGAATGAACACTTCCTGAAGTTTGATAAGAAAGCTGTACCTTGACCTCGTCTTATTTTTTTTCTCTCAACTATTCCAAAACATCGGTTTTTGGGAAACGTAGATAAAGTCAGTACAATGTTAAACTCCTAGAGGAATTGTGAATTATTCATATTCCATTAACAGGACTCTGCTGAGAGTTTCATCGTTGCAGAAAAATTCTGGAGGTAATAAACGCAATATAAGTAAATCTACCGGAATAGAAATTAAAATTTTGAAATAGTTCGCCAGCTAACTGGTGCAGCCTGTTCGGGACCGCTGTGTTATATGAAGGCCATCTCGTAAATCGTTCGAATAATTACACCGTGTAATGTCAATATATCGTTGATCTATGTGCTACAGAGTGAATGTTTGTGCACTTGGTGGTTTATTGCAAGACGAACAACGAGGGATTTTGAAGAGCAAAATATTTGCGTGAAATTCTGTTATCTTTATATATAAAAGTGAAGTCGTGTGAGTGTCTGTCTCCTACGATTTAGATTCCTAACTACTCCCACATTTTGCGGTGCAGTTTAACCAAAACCGGGTATCTTATAGTCGTGATTCATATCGAGCCCTTCTGGGTATTAGCGCGCGTCTACGATGAGTCTACGATTTAAAAAGAAATTTACCATCATTTTTTCCATATTTAATGCATTTTTTTGCTATTATATAAGGGAAGTAACTTTCTAAAATGCTTGTATAGTTATTGCCCTTACAAACCCGAGCAACGCCGGGCGATTCTGCTAGTAAGTTATGAAATTGTTCGAAAGTTTACCATACATTGCAGCAGGCTTATATGAAGGATTGTTTGGGCGGTACACAATGTCATGGATAGCACCAGCGTTCCAAATGGAGCAAAATATCTCCTGGAAACTTTTCCAAATCTGGACGATCTTCTACGATGACAGATGACGGCCTGTCATCAAATGTGTACAGTAATCCGTAAAACATTGCTACCTGACGACCAAAATCAAACGTTTGTAAAAGTTTGTGTCATATGAGTTTAAGAATGAAAATGAAAATGCATCGTCTCGCTGAAAAATTTGTGAATAAAATGCGGATCGCGTCAGTCAAAAGCCTTTAAATTGTTCAAATGCTGATGAAAATTTTCTGGAAAGTGTGAAAGCAGTCGATGTTTGACGGTAATTTTTATTAGAAAAATATTATTCGCCACGAGTTAGTTCCACAGGGTAAGACGTCTCAACAAAACGTTTCTAATTTCTTTACTACCCATAAGGGGCTACACACAGAGGGGACAAGCAAGGACAGACAGACGGATTAAGTCGATTACATCAACCCAGTGCGTAACTGGTACTTATTTAATCGACCCCGAAATGATGAAAGGCAAAGTCAACCTCGGCGGAATTTGAACGCAGAACGTAGCAGCAGACGAAATACCGCTAAACATTTCGCCCGGCGTGCTAACGTTTCTCATTTCATTATTCCCCACAAGGGGCTAAACATAGAGGGGACAAACAAGGACAGACAAAGGGATTAAGTCGATTTCATCGACCCCAGTGCATAATTGGTACTTAATTTATCGATCCCAAAATGATGAAAGGCAAAATTGACCTCGGCGGAATTTGAACTCAACGTTAAGTCAGACGAAATACATCTGAGCATTTCGCCCGGCGTGCTAACGTTTCTACCAGCTCACCGCCTATAACGTTTCTACGCAGTTTTATTGAGTCATCTGAGAGAGGCTTGAAATATGATCAAACAAAATCAGGATGCCACGATCTCTCAACTGTTCCGGCAACACTCCTTGTTTATGACTCTTTTAGCTGTGTACGAAATAACAGTCATCTGCCGCTGCCTTGCATTCTAGATTTGGTCTCAACGGACATTACAATTTTTCTGTTGCCAAAGCTGAAATCTGCTCTCAAATATAACCGATTTCAGACGACAGAAAAGATTAAAGAAAATTTGTTATGAAAAGTGCACACTACTCCTTGGAAATGTGTTCTGGGATGCGACCCAGAATCAGAAAAAGAAAAAAAAAACGTCAGTAGTCATGCATCAGTAGTGAAGGGGTCTAATTCATCACTATGAGCAAAAGCAACAGTGTGGTGTTGAAAAGTAGTTTACTGGAATTCAGTGCCGGATTCAAATGTTTCTTATTTCTTTAATGTCCACAAGGGGCTAAACACAGAGGGGACAAACAAGGACAGACAAAGGGATTAAGTCGATTACATCGACTCCAGTGCGTAACTGGTACTTATTTAATCGACCCCGAAAGGATGAAAGGCAAAGTCGACCTCGGCGGAATTTGAACTCAGAACGTAACGGCAGACGAAATACTGATAAGCATTTCGCCCGGCGTCCTGACGTTTCTGCCAGCTCGCCGCCTTCCGGATTCAAATGTTGCTGTTTATGATAACTTGTAATAGAGCAGCGATTGCAGTGGTCCTTAATTTAACTCAAGATAAACCAAAGCATGTTGAATTAAGCTTATGGAAAAAAAAGTGTGGTAAGTAGCTTGCTTACGAACCATATAGTTCCGCAAGTGTCTTCTACTATAGCCTCGGGCCGACGACCAATGCCTTGCGAGTGGATTTGGTAGACGGAAACTGAAAAGAAGCCCGTCGTAATATATATATAATATGTATATATAATATATATATATATATATATATATATATATATATATATATATATATATGTATATGTTGTGCGTCTGTGTTTGTCCCCCAACATCACTTGACAACCGATGCTGGTATGTTTACGTCCTCGTAACTTAGCGGTCCGGCAAAAGAGACTGATAGAATAAGCACTAGGCTTCCAAAGAATAAGTCCTGGAGTCGATTTGCTCGACTAAAGGCGGTGCTCCAGCATGACCACAAGTAAAACAAGTGAAACAAGTAAAAGAGTAAAAAGCGTAAAATGGAATATGCGCATAGGATTTGAACTTAAGACCAAGCAATATTAGCTGGTAGCCCAGTACCATTGTAGCAAGACGCAAAACTGAATCGACGAATTGCCATGTGATCGGCCGAGTTATGGGCCAATCAGCTGCCAGACATCCTGCTGGACCGATCAGCATCCAGGCATCATGAACCAATCAGCAGCCAGACGTCACGTAATGCATCTTTCTTGAAGCCTCCACAATATTCAATATAACAAGCACCAAATTTCTGTTTGTGGCCGCCCGCTGCTTAGCTAACCACAAACTCATTTTGCTACTTTTAACAGTCGTTATTGCTGCCCAATAGGTTCAAGATCACTGGATGAACTGAACTGTATTTGATCAATATAAAAACAGCGGCCATTTAACATACAGGCTGTCACAAAGTTTGGTGTTTCTGAAATCTAATCGTTCTTGGTTGACGAACAGTATTAAATGAACTGTCCACAATTTCTACGTTTAATCATTTATCAATCACCCTATATACAAAATGAATTTCCTAATGGGCAAACTTGTTAATATGTCGAAGGAATATCACAGAAGATTTTGCTGGGGCCAGCTAGCTTAGCAGAGTCCAATTCTTTCTAAGCTATTCCAGTATGAAGAGTTGAGGTAAAATTAAAAAGCAAAAATACTCGTGAAATTTATATTACTGATATCTGATATCTTACTGCATGACACATTGTTTTTACCGTATATATTCACAGCAATGTAGACTGGATTATTTGAGAGTTAAGCGTCCTAATCTGGGATATAATACATCGCTGGTGACTGGTCATCAACTTTGAGGTCCTTGGTAAGACAGAATCCAAGACCATATCAGCAGTGCTAAGTGAGTGTTGCCTACAATGGCCTGTTTATGTGTACCGTATGGACGTACATCACAATTCCAAGGCTAACTCAAATTTAGTTATATATATTATATATATATATATATATATATATAAACGTAAATGTAATATGTGACAATTATTCGGTAGCCATGATAAAACTCCGAGTTTCAGATGCCGAGGTGGAAATCCACGCCGCCATCTCTTCAGTTATCCGGCCATCGGAAACTCGGAGTTTTATCATGGCTACCGAATAATTGTCACACATTACATGTACAGATAAATTCCTTTGTTTACATAATATCGAGATCTCTTTCATTCTTTTGTTGTCTTACCATCTTTGCCAATATATATATATATATATATATATATATATATATATATATTGATTAAACCTCGCCAAGTTAAATATTTCAATCACCTGAAGAATGACTATAGCTCGAATTGGACAGCCATGAAACGATCGTAGTGTTATACTAATTATCTTTTTTTAATAATTTTGATATATATTTAAAATAATATAAATTAATAATCTTATGTATTGGCTTAAGTTTTTCATTGTATGATTTGCCTTATAGTGGTTTTATCTCTAATTTAATATAATATATATATATATATATATAATATATATATATATATATATATATATAACTGAAACAGTGATATAACTAGTGTGCGTAACGCTCGAGGCAGCTCTTGAATTTTCCGACCCCACTCCCCGATCGTAAAAGGTAATATAACCCAAAGTTCCTCTTCGCAGCAACGCCACCAACGATAGAATCATCCACTCTCTTCTTCTCTTTCGGCCACGCAACTAGGTTGAGATCCGAGGAAGATTGAGCTACTATTCCAATCATGTCTTGGTAAAATGTAGCCGTTTCCTCACAGCTCCTTAGATATTGTATGTAGACACATAAGATTTGTGTGTGTATATATATGTTACACACACACGCGCGCAGACACTAACATACACACAAATACGCACACACACACACACACTCTCTCTCCCTTACACCCATTCTTACATAAGCACAAATATAAAGAAACAATGTGTGCCTGGGATGTGAGTGATAGAGACAAAATAAGAAATACAAAGTGAGAGAGGATGAGAGAGAGAGAGAACGTGTGAAGGAGACCGAGAAATACTCACCATACACACACACACACACACACACGTTTAAATGCATACGCATATTCGTAACCAGTTGAATGTGGTCATATGTTTTCGACAGTTAGTAAAATATGTGCGATATATCGAGAATCTAACGAAAAACCTATTTTGCTTCATTATAAGAAACATCAGGAAAAGATGCTTAAAAGTTTTAATAGCAACAAAATTTTATAAAACTATTCATGTTTGTAGCGATAGTCCATTGAAATACGCAAGACTATATGTTGCGTAATCATATTTTTGTGTCATTTTTATTGCCTTATAAATACAATAAATTTTTCTGTGCGAATGTATCGTTGCAGCCACAGTGAAGAGTATGTTTCGGATTGGAACCCACAAGTTTCTTGTCTTGAAATTGCTTGGTTAAAAGTTCATACGGTTAGAGTAACACTACCGTGCACTTTATAACAAAACTTTTATTAGAAACACAATATAAACAGAATCAGAATCACTAAATAGTAAAAGAAATTAGTTTGATGAAAAGCCCTGCCTAAATCAGGAAATCTTTCTTCCTCCTCCGAGCAAAGAAATATCTAAAAGGCTTGTCAGTCCGCCTCATGGTTCTAGCGGACAAAATAGTACAACCTTTTATGACCATGGTGGAGTCCGTAGGCAGCCGATCGCATACTTCATTTCATGTGGACGCCAGCGGAAAATCTCGCTCTTGCAGTTTAAATAGGTGTCCGGAGTGTGTGTCTGTGTGTGTGTGGGGGGTTAATATGAGTACATATTTTCTCGGATAGGCATAGCTTGCACATTTTGCTACTATCTAAGTAAGGCTTCCGTTTCTTTAGTACTTTCCATTTGATGTTCTGCTCGATAGCGCCTTTTCTTCAAAAGCATACATGCCTAGCCAGGGTTGCAACGCTACGTCTCTCGTGGATATTAAAGGAGCACAGTTGGTTGGTTGTTAAATATGGATCTGAAAGGGCCTTCTGACATGCCCACGTGCTTCTGAAAACTTGTCTGCACGCTGAGGTACTCTGACATCCCTCTACCACGTATACGACGGAAATATCAAAGAAAATACTTTTACCATACCTAGCAGGTAACAGAGTAATATGCACCTCTTTGGCTCATATATCTGTGTGTGTGTGTGTGTGTGTGTGTGTGTGTGTGTGTGTGCGTGCGTGCGTGTGTATGTGTTGTGTATATACGTATATATCCATATATGTATATATATATATATGTATGTATGTATGACTGTAAGTGTATTATATATATGTATATATAATTTGATGTATATATTTGAATGTCTGTATGTGTGTTTGTATGTATGTGAACATACCTGCATACAAGGATGATGTACGCTGAGAGAGATTTGGTTGCTAATTCTAACATGGTTATCTACCATCCTGTAAATGTCCAAGGAAGATCACTTATTGATTTGAAGATAAGGGATTAAGGTTTTATTTGAGGCTATATGGCGACGCTATTTGTTCATGTCGTTAAAAGAGAAGGTTGAGTTTTGAGGGCAACTCAGCTACTATTTCTTTCTTGAATTGATAAGATCTAGATGTACCTTTGTAGAGGCTTAGGCATTCTGGCACTCCGTCGGTTACGACGACGAGGGTTCTAGTTGATCCGATCAACGGAACAGTCAATTAACGTGCATGTGGCTGAGCACTCCACAGACACACATTTACCCTTAATGAAGTTCTTAGGGAGATTCAGTGTGATGCAGGATGTGACAAAGCTGGCTCTTTGAATGACAGGCATTGCTCGTTTCTGCCAACTGATTGGGATGAAACAATGTGAAATAAAGTGTCTTGTTTAAGGACACAACGCACCACCGGTTTTCGAACTCATAACCTTATGATCGCGAGCAGAATACCCTAACCACTAAGCCATGCGCCTTTGTTAAGCATATTATGTGCTTACATAAAACGTGTGTGAGTGTATGTGTGACACACATTCGGACACAGACACAGACACCTACATGCTTACACATTGACACGCACGCAGAAAAACATCCATACATACCTACGTACGTAAACGCAGAGACACGCACGCACGCACACACACACACACACACACACACACAGACAAATGAAAAAAAAGAAAGAGGAGACGAGAAAAAGAATGTATGAAGAGAACGAAAAGTGCTCATTCTATATACAAGCACGCACACATATACACGGAGCCTCAGACACACATGCACACACACACCACACACACACTTGTAACTAAAGCTGGATGGGATCATACTTTTACAAGAATTGTGATATTTGCAGTATATCGAACATCTAATGAATTTATTTTATTTCATTATAGAGATATCGTGAAAAGATACTGAAATGGGGCGTGGCTATAGCGTGTGCTGCCCGGGAAAGCTCTTAAGTTTGGTGACCCACACCAAAGAGACTTTGTTCGGAATTCTAGTGATTTGATCATCTACATCAGTGGTCCATATGGCCTCTGAGGGCCACACACAAAATAATAAATCAGACTTTTGCTTGGGGTGTTCTTGCTTTTATAACTATCCAGAAGGATAGACATATCATTGAGAACAATAGATTTAGTTGGTGGTCTCCATAGAGACTTATTCAGCAGACTTAAATGCGCTGTCTGCATAAAAAGGTTAGGCGGAGTGGACCGCATCCTGGCACCGCATCCTGGCACCGCCCCCTAGCACCGTCCCCTGATACCGCTCCCTGGCATCGTCTCTTGGCACTGTCCTCTGGAACCACCCCTTGGCCAGTACCACCGCTAGTTACGCTACTGACCTGAGATGCAGAGATGCATGCAAAAAGGATTCCGTTAAGCTCATATTGAAATACAGTCAGAGGAAGACAGCACTAAACCGTTTATTTTGGAGACGTTTTGTGAAGACAAGAATAAAACGAAAAGCTGAAAGCCATTGCAGTCAGCTTAGGGCGCTAAAATCTCAAAGGCAGATGGCATCATCTCTACTCGACGACTCGGTCTTTACCTGTGGTAATTGCAATAAGTATTAGAACTCTGAATGAAACCAACACAGTAATCTGAAGTGGGGAAGAAAGGAAGTGGAATGAGGGGAGAACTAGAAGAGTAGGAGTAAAAAAAAAAGAGACATTTCTTTTGTCTCTTTAGACAGACGGAAGCCGAGGACGATGGTGACATGATGCGAACCATCACCAATTGATCGATCGGTCGGTTGTTCGGAATTCTAGTGATTTGATCATCTACATCAGTGGTCCCTATGGCCTCTGAGGGCCACACACAAAATAATAAATTGGACTTTTGCTTGGGGTGTTCTTGCTTTTATAACTATCCAGAAGGATACACATATCATTGAGAACAATAGATTTAGTTGGTGGTCTTGTTATCTCTATTCTAGCTTTTGGTGAAGTAAAAGAGGTTAGAAAGAGTCAAGTGGTGAAGACATTATTTCGGCCTAGCTAAAGGCATCTGGAAAATATAAAACTGCTGTCAGAGAAAAACCATTGTTCCATCGGGGGAAAAGTTCTGTTGCAGTGTTAATTTAAATTTGGATATGGTGGATCGAATCCACTTCATGCATGCAAGATCCACGACATATGCATTGGTGTGTATTGCAAGAAATAGCTCGTTTTTTTTTCTGTAACATTTTACACAGTTCAATTTATACCAGTGAATGCGTAAGGAAAAAAAAGAATTCTGAAAGAAAGGTCTATAAAACTAGTTTTTAGACATCAAATGGTTATGGGGGTCCACCAGAATAAAATAATAATTAAAGGGGTCCATAGATAATAAGTGGTTTAGAGCCCCTGATCCACACGCTTAGACAGCTCTATAAACTTGAAATCTTATCTCAATGCTCAGTAATTGAAGCTAAGTCGGATTGTTTTAGTATTCATGACTGAGTTGGTGGGTTGGTGAGATACTAAATCGATTTAACAACTTTGACTTTACAAATCAAATTTTGATCGTTATATCACTATGATTCTCCCATTAATTTTTATTTGCTCTCATTAAATATCTTGCTATTATCAACATTTGAGTTTAACTCTTGAAAGCTATCAAATGAGGTTAGATTTATGATGTTAGAGTAAATTTTATGTTAAAAAAAGAAAACGTAGTTATTCTGTCATTAAAAAATTCTAATCATATTACTAATATATTTAGTTTATCCAAAAATAACTCTAATGGACAGGATAAAAATTAAAACAAACTTTATACTCACAGTTGAAGAGATTTTTCTTGCTTTCTATAAGTGAGTTTGTTTGGAGGATGATTCACTTACATCTCATAACGCAAATTCTTTCCCGACTTCTCATTATATAATGACGTGTTCTCAGAATTTCCTTAGGTCTTACAACAAATTTCTAGCAGTGTATCTTCTATAGCTGAGTAGGAAAAATAATTGATGAGTGACAAATCCAATCAGCATGCAGGTCTTCATATTGTTTACGTATATCCGAAAGCCAAATGACTAATTAGTTACCTATTTCTTTACTCCCCACAAGGGCCTGAACATAGAGGGGACAAACAAGGACAGACAAACGGATTAAGTCGATTACATCGACCCCAGTGCGTCACTGGTACTTAATTTATCGACTCCGAAAGGATGAAAGGCAAAGTCGACCTCGGCGGAATTTGAACTCAGAACGTAACGGCAGACGAAATACCTATTTTGTTTTACTACCCACAAGGGGCTAAACATAGAGGGAACAAACAAGGACAGACAAAGGGATTAAGTCGATTACATCGACCCCAGTGTGTCACTGGTACTTAATTTATCGACTCCGAAAGGATGAAAGGCAAAGTCGACCTCGGCGGAATTTGAACTCAGAACGTAACGGCAGACGAAATACCTATTTTCTTTTACTACCTACAAGGGGCTAAACACAGAGAGGACAAACAAGGACAGACAAACGGATTAAGTCGATTACATCGACCCCAGTGCGTCACTGGTACTTAATTTATCGACTCCGAAAGGATGAAAGGCAAAGTCGACCTCGGAGGAATTTGAACTCAGAACGTAACGGCAGACGAAATACGGCTATGCTTTTCGCCCGGCGTGCTAACGATTCTGCCAGCTCGCGGCCTTCAAATGACTTATTAGTTACCGTTGACTAACAGTGTCGGATAGATTTTTTTTTTTTTTTTGGCGGGGTGGGGACTTAGGTTGCTGATCAGACAAAGCATTTGATGTGTATTTCTAGTCTTCATTGTGGACATTTCACTCCATAGAACATATGTTACTTATTCTAGTAAAGAGTTTTTTTGGGGGGGAAGTGTGATTTGATTGGTTCGTTCAGCGAGTTATCAAACATTGTGGAAGTTATCAACTGATCTACAACAAGATTCTCAGTTATTTTCTGTGTACTTAAGAGAAACAGTAGGATATTTTCACATCATCTGTTATTTCCCAGGTATAAATCAAGATAACGAATGTTATTTACGTATTTCTAAATACGCGGACAACATAATTGATGAGCTGTGAGAAAATAATAATTGTGGCTTTCAGTCCTACTAAAGCTGATTTTATGTTGCAGCACTATGATGTCACTCACTGTAAAGTAGAGGTTAGTCTCCTGGTGAGTCGAACAAACATTGCAGTTTTGATTTCTGGTTGTTGCTGATTCACTTATTTCCAAGGCTGATAGCTGAATAGGCAAGAATATCAAACCTCTTGTTTGTTTGTTTGTTTGTTTGGGGTTTTTTTTCGGAGTAAATGATGCTAATAGTCAATGAATATTTATCATCTTTGCGTAAAATAAAACATTGGTTTCTTTTATATAGGAACTAGCAGTATCGCCCGGCGTTGCTCGGGTTTGTAAGGGAAATAACTATATAAGCATTTTTAGAGAGTTATAGCCAAAAAATAGCAAAAAACTGCATTAAAAATGGAAAAAAAATGATGGTAAATTTTTTTTTAAATCGTAGACTCATCGTAGACGCGCGCTAATACCCAGAAGGGCTCGATATGAATCACGACTATAAGATACCCGAATTTGGTTAAACTGCACCGCAAAATGTGGGAGTAGTTAGGAATCTAAATCGTAGGAGACAGACAGCACACAACCTCACTTTTATATATAAAGATAAAGGTCCTTTGCTTTGGTTTTTAGAAAGAATGGCAAGCTATGCCATACTAGCAATTTCTGGCTGTAAAATCTACTGAACATAACTCGAAGTTTATGCTTATTGTCAAGTACTAAACTAGTATACTAATGATTTGTATTTACAATGTAAAGTTATTTGTTATGCTTGTGAATCACGAACTGAAACGGAGCTGAAAGGTGGTAAGAAACAAGAAAATTGCTGTAAACAAAGTGTTTTATTTAATATCTTTCCACACACAAAATACGAAAACAGTCGGTTAACCTTTGAATGTATCAGTCGGTTTTAATGAAAGCTTTCTGGGAAAATTAAAACACCGTTTGATATTGGGAGAAAGCGATATATTTTCGACCTTTTAACTTAATGTTCAAATGAATTCAACCGTAATTGATGTCTATTTGGTAGGAAAGTCTGATTGAACGAAGTGCGAAAGAAAGATATGTTTCACTAACCGTATCTCGTTAGCGCAGATTGTAAAAACAGATGAAACACAATCTCGAGTCATCTTAGCTAACGTAGCTGTATGCTAATTGCTTGCGGTTTGTTTGATTTTGATGTAACTTATTGCACATTCACCTAATTCCAAGTTAGGAAGCGAACGACCAGCTTGATTGAGTTCTTCAGTTTAGTTTCCAGAAGATTGCGCACAATAATTTTCTATCAACAATATTTTGAAACCAGAAAAGAAGTAATTTATTTGATTTGGTGGAATAACATACGATTGTTAAGTTTGAATTAAGGAACGTGCAAACAAATGGATTATCTTGTTATACGTTTTTTCTTTGTAGATAATGTATCGTAATCTTTGCTCGGAAGTAATTGCTTTTCGTGTTATTTCGACATCGTAAGTACTCTACTAAATTTATGAGATAGATTTGTTTAATCTCGTATTTATATATTAAAGTATGAATAACCCAAGACAAAGTCAATTTATATTTACTAACATTTCTATTGACACTTCCTACTGGCAGATTGCAGAGATTGTAGTTCGCAAACGTTTTTTTTTTTTTTGCAATAGCAGTAAGTAGTAACTGCAGTCTCCCGTGGAGATTCAACACACTTTCAATATTATAAGACAGCAAGGCGGCGAGCTGGCAGAAATGTTAGCACGCCGGGCGAAATGCTTAGCAGTATTTCGTCTGTCTTTACGTTCTGAGTTCAAATTCCGCAGAGGTCGACTTTGCCTTTCATCCTTTCGGGGTCGATAAATTAAGTACCAGTAAACACTGGGTCGATCTAATCGACTGGCCTCCTCCCCCAAAATTTCGGGCATTGTGCCTACAGTAGAAATGAGGGCGGCGAGCTAGCAGAATCGTTAGCACGCCGGGCGAAATGGTTAGCGGTATTTCGTCTGCGTTACGTTGTGAGTTCAAATTCCGCCGAGGTCGACTTTGCCTTTCATCCTTTCGGGGTCGATAAATTAAGTACCAGTTACACACTGGGGTCGATGTAATCGACTTAATACCTATGTCTGTCCTTGTTTGTCCCCTCTGTGTTTAGCCCCTTGTGGGTAGTAAAGAAATAGGTATTTCGTCTGCCGTTACGTTCTGAGTTCAAATTCCGCCGAGGTCGACTTTGCCTTTCATCCTTTCGTGGTGGATTAAATAAGTACTGGTTATGCATTGAGGTCGATGTAACCGACTTGATGCCTGATGAGCTAAAGTGGTTGTGGATGAGAATATCAGTTTTAGAATATTGGCACAAGGCCAGCAATTTCGGAGGAAGGGATAAGTCGATTACATAGGTCTCAGTACACAACTGGTACTTATTTTATCGACCCTGAAAGGATGAAAGGCAATGTTGACCTCAGCAGAATTTGAACTCAGACCGTAAAGACGGACGAAATAGCGCAAACCATCTTGTCCGGTGTGATAACGATTCTGCTAGCTTACCTCCTTGTTCTAGATGATAAAATTGAAAGCGATGAACTCTGCAGGAGTAATAAACGAATAAATCTGTCACAAAAGATAAAGATTAGCGGATTTCTTTAAGTGGCGTTGAATGTAAGGGATTACGTTACACGTTCCTATGGCTATTTGATTATCTGGGACACAGATTTTAGTTGAGAGCTCACAGTTATCGTATTAAGTGTCATGTTAGACATTCGAGCAAGTATTGAGAATTTTGATAAATTTTTATATGTTCCTCTTTGGTTTGATCACAAATAGTCATATGTGCGAGGCGCGTGTCTTGGTGTTTCGATTAATCGATTCACGATCATAAGGCAATGAGCTCGAGTCTCGGCGGCGCATTGTGTCCTTGAGCAAGACACTTTATTTCACGTTGCTCCAGTCCACTCAGCCGGCAAAAATGAGTAGTACCTGTTATTAAAACAGCTGGTCTCGACACATTCTGTGTCACACTGTATCTCCTTGAGAGCTGTGTTAAGTGTACGCGTGTCTGTGGAGTGCTCAGCCATTAGCACGTTAATTTCACGAGCATTCTGCTCCGTTAACCGGATCATCTGAAACCCCCTCGTCACCGTAACCGACGGAGTGTTAGTCATATGTGCCTTCCAGCTTATTCTCACAAACAAGTATTTGTTATAAATACACATCATTATTCGCCAAATTGAAATGAGGCGTTCAATCCAAATCAATCGACCGTTTGTTTCAAAAACAGTCGATACTTTATCAACGCAACACATTTTTTTTACTTAGGGCGGCGAGCTGGCAGAAACGTTAGCACGCCGGGCGAAATGCTTATCAGTATTTCGTCTGCCGTTACGTTCTGAGTTCAAATTCCGTCGAGGTCCACTTTGCCTTTCATCCATTCGGGGTCGATAAATTAAGTACCAGTTACGCACTGTGGTCGATGTAATCGACTTAATCTGTTTGTCTGTCCTTGTTTGTCCTCTCTGCGTTTAGCCCCTTGTGGGTAGTAAAGAAATAGGTATTTCGTCTGCCGTTACATTCCAAGTTCAATTTCCGCCGAGGTCGACTTTGCCTTTCATTCTTTCGGAATCGATAAATTAAGTACCAGTTGCGTACTGGGTCGATCTAATCAACTGGTCCCCTCTCCCCAAATTTCGGGCCTTGTGCCTAGAGTAGAAAAGAATATTTTTCCTACTTAGAGCGGCGAGCTTGGCAGAATCGTTAGCACACCGGGCAAAATGCTTAGTGTTATTTTGTCTGCCGTTACGTTCTGAGTTCAAATTCCGTCGAGATCGACTTTGCTTTTCATCTTTTCGGGGTCGATAAAATAAGCACTGGCTGAACACTGGGGTCGGCATAATCTACTTATCTCCTCCATAGAATTGCTGGCCTTGTACCAAAATTTAAAGCCAATATTAATTTGTTGATATTTTTTAAAAGTAAGGTACCTAGGCAGGGTAACTGGTAAACGTTGAAGCATGTGAATTTATTAACAAATTTAAAGCAATCCAACTAGCCAACGTTTGCTGTTACCGTTAGCTACAACATGTACTTATGGTCGCCTTAGTTTGATAATCTCATCTTTGACTGTTAACTTCCGATTCAATAATTTGAGTATTGAAGATTTACCGGATTTCGCAATTACAAGTTTTAAGTCTGACTTCAGATTATATACAATTCAACGCAGATTGACTTTTATCGAACCAAACAGAAAAATATCGATGTCAGACTTGTGGCATCCAAATTCTACTCTTAGCTTCCGAATTCTTCTTTTTAGATAAATAATTACTTTGAAAAGGAGTATCAAGAATAACGTTTTAGTATCAGTCTTTTATATCTTTAAGCCTAGTTTACAATATTTCTTGATTTGCGTTGTGAATGTAACTGAAGCCATTGATATTTTATATAGTCATTCATTAGTGACCGTAGATTTACTTCGGTACAAATATTTCAGATATGAATTTTCAGAACTGCCAGTGATTGCAAGAATGGCTAAATCAATGATAGGCTTCAACACAGAAGTATACGAGCAAGCGCCGCAGAGAGAATAGAAGCGCTTACTACTTCCGTCAAGGAGTTTTAGATCTATATATATTGTTCTTTTCCTTGCATTTGAAAGAAGAAATACAGAGGTTAATTTCCGTAAAAATAACACCTTTGACTCTGATGAGATAACTGATTGCTCTGCTAGAGGTTTGATTTGAGCTAGTATTCAAATTTTTATTGGCGGAGGCCACAACACACTTTTTAACAAGAAGAGCAGAAACATAGGTCTAAAGTTACCCTCCCAGGTACAAGTCCGGGCAAGGTTGTTTATGGAAGACCAGCAGTCGCCCATGCATACTGGCCTTCCCTCTCCACGCCACCAGGGAAGTGGTAAGAGACAAAAATATCAAACTAAAGTTATGGAACAAACAAATGCAAGGTCATCTTTGTGGCTATTTTCGAAGTATGAGCTTGATCTACGGTTGAAATCAAAGTTACAGTTTTGTTTCCCTCGAATTTCGTTTGCATTCGGGAAGAGAAGATCTCAAAATGAATCGCAAATAGATTACTTTCTGTACCGGCCGTTGCATTTTCGAAGTTACAAATAACAGGCTAAACAGAGTTTCTGATGAGGTCTCGTATATTTCTCAACACACATTATGTTGGATTCATTACTTGTGTCGCATTACAACTTCATAGGCCGGTTGAATGAAAGCAGATTTTTGAAGAAGTTATGACGTCATGAGTGTCAGATTAACCCAGCGGCAAAATTAATAAACATCACTATCCTCACCCTAAATGCTTTATTGCTGTTATCCTATTACGAAACTGAATTCAACTTTTAGGAAGGTCTATCTGTTTAAAGCTCATCGAATACACATCATACTTCTGAGATCCAATATACTTCAGATATCTTTAGATGAAGTACTTGAAAGCTTTCAATTCCGATTCACTGGTTTTGCACTTGCTCTATTACGACAGTATTATACTGAATTCAACAATTACAAAACTGCTAGGCGTTTAAGTTTGATCCAACACTCGGAACTCTTCCAAAATTTAATACAAATTTAATTCAATTAAAATAATCAGATTGAATGGTAACGGTAAATGGACAAACTTATTTCGCTTCTGCCGGATGCTAATTAATAGACTTGCAATTCGATTTCTCCGTTTCGATACATTAAACTTGTCTTGCTATAAGTGAACTTAATTATTATTTTCCTCATTAATAACTACGGTTGAACGAATGAAATTTACGACTCATATATCATTAATACTGCAGAGTTAACCTCCCTCCATTAAATAAAATCGTGATTTTTAAACAATTTTATAATGTACTTTTTACCTTATGCCGCAGAGCAAACCTCGTACTATAAAACAAGTTTAAATTTAGAGTTACATTTTCAAAGTTAGGCAATACAAACTAATGTTCATCTATAAGGATTGAGTAACAGAAAGGAATATATACGAATACCGTAAATCCTCGTGTATAGTCCACCCTTAAGTATAATACGCAGAGGATTTTTAGGGGGCTGTACTTCTGAAAAACCTAAACCTTGTGAATAATATGCACCCCTTCTCTAACTTCAGTCGTACCTAATTAAGCCAGCAGCACCTAGTCGAACAAACACTTCCGCGCATGAGTAATACAATAATGGTGATGTTCTTAACTGTTGTATGGAAATGTAAATATGTTTGCAAATTGTTTTTGTTACATGTTATTCTGTGTTCTGAATACTTTTATTTTAGTAAATGTTTGCTTACTGCAAGTTATGGATGATTATTTTATGACTTCATTGCTTTCAGGCTTAGCTTAAGGTATTTTCGCGCCCGACATCACAAAATGCATCTGAATAAACATTGCCGGAGAGCAAATAGAGACTCGGACATTGCTTAGAAAATATTTTTCATTTTTAACCTTGGGGGAAAATGCGGATTATACTCGAGGATTTACGGTATATCTTTTCATCTTAATAACTTAAGCAATAATAAATTCGGGTGAAGTTGTTAGTAAGTATTTAAGTTTTGTTTTTGGGTCTGGTTTTGAGTAAAAACAAAATATATAGAAAAACAGTTCGCTCATTCAAATTCGTCACCCAAATTTATCGCGATTGTTTTCTTTCTAATTAACCCAAATAACTACAAAGACGTTGGCTTGTAAGTAAATATCAAGATTTAGATAAAATAACAGTTAATGGAACGCTTATTTTCATTTCTATTATTTATCCATTTCACATGTGGAGGCACATAGTTAGAGCAGCGGACTCGCGGTCGAGGGACCGCGGGTTCGAATCTCAGACCGGGCGATGTGTGTATTTATGAGCGAAACACCTAAGCTCCACGCAGCTCCGGTAGAAGGTAATGGCGACCTTCTGCTGCTCTTTTGCTACAACTTTCTCTCACTCTTTCCTCCTGCGTCTTG